>NC_062558.1:107240164-107548687 GCF_016906955.1 Phacochoerus africanus
CAAGGGATGTTCCCAGTTCACTTTGGGGGTTGTTGTTCCTGTCCAGGCCGTGGTCTGGGTATGACACGGAGTTCCCGTTACTAAAGGCTCTCGGGCAGACCTCCGGGGCTGAGGGTCTCTCCTGAGGGGCCTCAGAGGTCCGGCTCAGCCTGGCCATGGTGTGCCGGGAAGACAGGCGTTTGGGGACCGAGGGCTTCTCCCCGGAGGGGGGCTCATCCAGATGGGGCTGACTGGGGGGCTCTGCCTTCTGGCCTGAGAAGTCCCCGGAGCAAGGCTGTCTAGGGGGGTGCTGGAGAGGCTTTTTCAACCGAAAAGGGAGGGGGCTCATTAGGTAGATATTCCTGAGGAGCGTGGCCTTGTCCCCCCGGGGGTCTGGGCGCCAGTCGGGCCGCCTGCAGGTCTGCTGCTGCTCGTGCCTCCGGATGGTGGTGAAGCGGGTGTACGAGGCTGGGCAGGTGCCCTTGCACTTGTTGAGGCGGTGTTTGGGGAAGTCTCCGTGCACACTGCTGCTGCTGCCCTCTCGGCTGTCGCTGGAGATGTTAGAGCAGCGGTCCAGCTCGTCTGAGCAGGTGGAGAGGGGCTCGGAAGGCACGAGGCCCCGGAAGCCCAGGGTGGGGTCCGCCATCCGGCTACATATTGGGGAGGCATAGAGGCCTTCGGGGCTGAGCCCCCCCACCACCTCTCTGGGCCGGAGCTTCGTCGACTCTAGCAGGGACTCGGCCGATCGGGTGGAGGTCAGGCCGCCCCGGGCCAGCGCGGGCGTGGGGGACTTGCTCAGCCTGCCCGACAGGTCCAGGGACGGCATGGAGCGTGAGCGCTGGATCAGCTGCTCGAAAGCCGTGATGCGGGAGGAGACGGTGTGCTTGGGGATGTTCTCCGAGCCCTCCTGGCTGGGGCCCAGCTCGCCCCTGGACAGTGCCAGGCCGCTCCTCTCAAAGTGGGAGGCAAGATCCCGTACACTGGAGGAGGAGACGGAGCCCAGGGAGAGGCCGGCCCGGTTGATGTGGTGCATGTCCCGGTAGAGCACGGTGAACTGCGAGCCGGCCCTTCTGGAGAGCGGGCAGGGCCTCCTGGCGCCAGTGCTGTACTCCTGCAGGCTCATGGTGCTGCCCAACTTGCCGTCGTAGTCCCGCCTCGAGCGCATCAGCAGGTTCTCCACGCTGCCCCCCACTTGCAGGGGGAGGCCTCTCTTGGAGTCACCCAGAGAAACCGAGACACACAAGTTCTCGTAGCTCTGAGCCTTTTCTGATGGCAACAGGATGCTCTTCTGATCCTGCAAAAGAGCGCTGGGAGCAGAGAGCCTGGGTTTGAATTTGGAGGGGAGGATTTCCGAAATGCAGGCTTTCGCGGCAGACAGGGGTTTCTTGTGCTTACACCCAGGGCCTAACACACTGCTAGTGTGACCCGCTCGGCTATGGACTGAAGATGAAGAAATAATGTGAGCATTCCCACCTTTACGATCCACTGGAAAGCATGCAGAATAAAATAAACAGACCCATTAGGTTAAAGCTGAAAGCTGCTACGAAAAGGAAAAAAAAAAAAAAAAAGGAGAGGTAACATGCTCATTTGTCATAAGGGGTTTTTGGGTTTTGGTTTTAATTTCCAGTCGATGTCCGGAAGCAAAATAATCTGTGCTGCAAAGCAGGTGCAAAGATGCAACGAAAAATGGTCACCCTGTTAGAGTTAGGAAAAGCTCAGCTAATTTCTAAGAAAAGGGAATCAGAACGAAAAAGAGAGAGATGCTTCAGGGAGAGCAAGAGTGGGTTCAAAGGAAGGGACGCTATTGATACCAGAAAGAAAAATGGCCGGTGAAACACTAGGGGAGGGGCTAGGTGGGCTTGATGGCCTGGAAATGGATCTGAACAAGTCAAAACTTATCCCAGTAGCTGGAGGTCAACCCCCCAGCCCCGCCGCCAACACCCCGATGATGGGTGTGGATGGGCAAGCAGCACCCCCAGATTCACCCAGTTACCTTTCGTGGAGGCCGAGCTAGATGGCCGCTTGAGCCCGCTCAGGCCCTGGAGAGGGATGTCTCCTCCTTCCAAGACACTTTTATAAATCTGCCTCTCGTTCTCCAAGCTAGCAAAGTCCCCAGGAGCCCCATCTGATTCCCTCTTCACTGCGTGGAAGTTGGAAGAATATATACTGAGAACGATGGAATTTTCAAAGAGAGAAGAGGGGGAAAAATATACAGAATAAGATTTAATATTTTTAACATTTTTTTCAAAAAAGCACCTTACCAGCTGTGTACAAGGCAACACCCTTCCTAGCATCCTAATCAAGAACCATCCTTTTGGAGTTCCCGTCGTGGCTCAGTGGTTAACAAATCCGACTAGGAACCATGAGGTTGCGGGTTCGATCCCTGGCCTTGCTCAGTGGGTTAAGGATCCGGCGTCGCCGTGAGCTGTGGTGTAGGTTGCAGACTCGGCTCAGATCTTGCGTTGCTGTGGCTCTGGCGTAGGTTGGTAGCTAGAGCTCCGATTCGACCCCTAGCCTGGGAACCTCCATATGCTGCGGGAGCAGCCCTAGAAATGGCAATAAGACAAAAAAAAAAAAAAAAAAGAACCGTCCTTTCAAAAGGACACTCTTACCGAGACAGAGCGCTATAGATAAGACAGGCTCACAGGTGCCCCTGGGAGCTCAGGAATTCTGTCCAAACAGCAAGGTGCTCTAACCCACATGATGGCATTTGTGCTTTAAAAGAAGAACTCTGAGAAATACCTCCTAGGGAAAGAGGGCAGTAGCAGGGGTCGGCCAGGAGCTGGGGGCCCTGTGGCTGCACACGAGATGGGACAACCAAGGATGTAAGTGGAGCCTCTGCATGTTGATGGCTGGTCTTGGCCACTCCAGGTCCACCACCTGGATTATTTTTCTGGGTTGATCCTTGCAAGTGCTTTGACCAATGCAGTATGGAAATCAACCATGAAAGGGGGTGACCCAGCTGTGTTGGGTCTCCAGGAAGACCAGCCACCAAGTGTAACGGGAAGCTGGGATCCATGTGCTTTTTATCCCAGCCACATGTTGCGCCAGCTGCTTTCAAAATGTGTATTGAGAATCTTATGATTGTGTTATAAGTGTAAACTATGGCTCACTTACAGCCTTCATTTATTTTGTGTTTTTTTTTTTTCTTTTTGCCATTTCTTGGGCCGCTCCCATGGCATATGGAGGTTCCCAGGCTAGGGGTCGAATTGGAGCTGTAGCCACTGAACTACATCAGAGCCACAGCAATGCGGGATCTGAGCCACTTCTGCAACCTACACCACAGCTCACGGCAATACCGGATCCTTAACCCACTGAGTGAGGCCAGGGATTGAACCCGCAACCTCATGGTTCCTAGTCGGATTTGTTAACCACTGAGCCATGACGGGAGCTCCAGCCTTCATTTATTTTGATCATGCTGAGAATCTAGGTATTTTTGCACATCACCGCAAATCCTTTTGGGAATGAGGTGGGGCACAGGCAAAGGTAAGAGCACTTATTTGCTAAACCTTCCCCCTCTCCCAATTCCAGTTTTCTATGCCCTTGTCCACTGACACACACACACACACACACACACACACACACACACACACACTCAGATAAGTGCTGACCTCTCTCCCACAAAAGCACTCAAGTGCCCGCTAGGCTGCTTTTCAGTCCTATTGAATTCCAGTTACTGACATCAATATGGACTTTCCAGCTCTTAAGACATCAACAGCTTGATGAAATTGCTTCATCTCAATATTTCATTGTGAATATTGTCAAGGGAAAGAAAAGGTTAAGGAATTACAATAGTGGACACCGAGACACCACCCTTGAAACCTAGATTCTACAAGGAACGGTGTTCTGCCTTCGCTTGCTCCCATCTCCCATCTCTTTCCCTCTCCCCATGCATCACTACACTGTTATTTTTATACTCCCACAGACTCTGGGTCCCCATGGTTACAGACAATGACAGCAACTGCAGCCCTACACCCTGCTTGGGGAGCCGTCCCATGTGGGTGGCCCTGGGCTAAGCACCTGATAATCATTCTCTAATTCCCACAAGCAATCCTACTTTCTCCCATTTTCAGATGAGGACAAGGCACAGGGAGGGCACAGTCAGGAGACTGGCAGAGGTGGAACTTGAATCTTGCCGTCAGATACCCTGACTATACTCTCAGCCGCTGTAACATTTCCCGACCACCCAGGAGGCAGCGCCTTCCAAGAGCCCAGACTCGCACATCACTGGAAACAGGCTTAAAGATGCTGGAGCTTCGTGTGCCTCATCACTGCCAAGGGCCACCTGCCAGGGTGCACTCTTGGACAAGTGTCCAGAACAAGGAGTCAGAAACGGAAAAGAGATGAGACTGTGGTAGGACAGGCAACCTCTCCACCTCAAAGTGGTCAAGGTCCCCACTGCTTCCAGCACTGGTAACAACCCCTTCCTGGTCTCCACCAATCCTGGACCCTGGTTCTGTGCCCACCGCTGCTTTAAGGGCTTCCCAGGTCTCCTCAGGGCACTGCCAGGCTGTCCAGGTGCTCAGTCCCTCCTCATTCCTCCAGCCTAGGTCAGGGGATCAAATGCTTCTCCCTGTTCCTCAGACGACATGGGAGAACCTAAGGGGAATCTAAGGGGAAAGAATCGAAGCTGACAACGTAAAAGCAGGCAAATGAAGCGAGGCTACAGAGCACCCTCCAGGGCGTGTGTCTCCAAGGAGCAGCCCCTGGAAGGGGCAGAATGAAGCCAGGCTCTTCCTCCCAGGCTGTGCCCTTGTTTGCAGGTGCCCACTTGACTATCTTGGCCATGGGTGCACTCAATACACATTGGTTGAATGAATAAAAGGTCACATTTTCAGAAAGTAAAACTGGCACACATGATCTAAGGATATGTTTTGACTTGTGAAATTATGCATTTAGAAATTCTTTCACAAGTATCAGAATTATACCACATTTACTGAGGTCTCCTAGCTCCCAATATCAGTGACCAGGGAGTCATCCGAAGGGTGGAAAGAGAAACTACAAGGGATTAGGACAGCGTGGGCTGAGGCTGGCTGTCCTTACTGTGCACTGGGCCCCTGCCTGGAGGTACCCCTCCCTCCCTAGAGACAAGCAGGTGCAGCTTTCCAGGCTCTGAGGTGACACCCACACCGCTTTTGGCTCTCCTGCTTCTGCCTATAGGAGGCGTCCCCAGCCACTACCCTGGGTTCTGATTGATAAAAGCCATCAACTCTTGCTCGAGGGCTGGAGAACCCCTAAAGCTGCCTTGCAAGGTTGAGGGACTCTGCCAATTTAAATAAATGTAAGTTCATTTAAACCGGCTTTAAATTTGAATTTCACAATTAAAAATAAATCTGGGGCATTCCCATGGTAGCTCAGCGGGAAACGAATCTGACTAGTATCCATGAGGATATGGGTTTGATCCCTGGCCCCGCTCAGTGGGTTAAGAATCTGACATGGCCATGAGCTGTGGTATAGGTCACAGACACAGCTCAGATCCTGCGTTGCTGTGGCTGTGGGGTAGGCCAGCAGCTATAGCTCTGATTCAATGCCTAGGCTGGGAACTGCCACATGCTGTGGATGCAGCCCCCCCCACCCACCCATAAAAAAAGGAAAGAAAGAAAAAATAAACCTGCCCCTTTTCTACACTTCCCTTTCACAGTCCACCCTCTTCTTTTCTTTTTCTTTTTGCCCACATCCTCAGCATGTGTAAGTTCCTGAGCCAGGGATGGAACCCGAGCCTCGCAGTGACAACGCTGGATCCTAAACCCGCTGCGCCATAGAGGAGCGCCTCCATTCTCTTCCTTTTGGCTGTATTTTTTTATTTTGTTGTCCAGTTGAACCCCATGTTTCTCCTTTTTGTACAGCCTCAACTGAGAAAAGATCCACGAATAGATGTCCTTTAGGCTCGCCAACCCACACTGGGATGACGGAGATCTATCCTGAGAGGGGACCGTCTCTAAAGCCCTGTCTGCCTTGGTGTGGGGTTAGCAGATCGCCCTCAGCACCAGGGACTGACCGACAGCGGTTTCTGTCCTGCTGCCCATGAAACTACCTCAGCCTCGGGCAGAACTGCCAAGCCCACCCCCCTTGTGCCTCCTCACTTCGTTTGGTTAAGACTCTCAGCCGTAACTGGCTGCCTGACCTCACACGCACCCCCACCTCACCAGTTGTCAGAACCCACCTCCCTCCCACAACCACCCCACTTCTGGCTTTATTCCACCCGTTATCACCCTGTTTTCCTGCTTCCCACTAGAACAACAAGCCAGTCCTCAGGAAACCTCTCAGAATAGATTTGCTGCAGCCAATTGTTTTCTTTCTGATACCAAAGCCAACATGTTTTTCCAGATGTGGAACACTTTGCAACGGAGGGCCTCCTTGTTTAAAAAGGGCACCTGAAAGCTCCTGAACACTGTTTTTGTTTTGTTTTTGTTTGTTTGGTCTTTTTGCCTTTTCTAAGGCCTCTCCTGCGGCACATGGAGGTTCCCAGGCTAGGGGTCGAATTGGAGCTGTAGCCACCAGCCTTTGCCAGAGTCACAGCAATGAGGATCCGAGCTGCGTCTGCGGCCTACACCATAGCTCACAGCAACGCTGGGTCCTTAACCCACTGAGCGACGCCAGGCATCGAACCCACAACCTCATGGTTCCTAGTCGGATTCATTAACCACTGTGCCATGATGGGAACTCCCTCCTGAACACTGTTTTTAAATGTATCATCTCCACTGGCTCGCCGAAGGTTAGAAAGACATATCATTTGTCCCAGTGTCCCCAAGGGGAGTCTCAGGAGCAGAGTGGTGAAGGCATGTGCAGAAGGTCACAGAGTTCTTGGGTCTTTGCTGTGGTTCAAACAGATCAGAGAGGATGGGAAAACCTGCCAGACTGATTGAGAAAGGCCAATTCGGGCTAGCAACCACTGACTACGTAACAAAACAGATCCAATTCAGGAGCTCAGCCCTCGGGTAGCCTGAGTCGAGCCATTTTTGGTTAGGAAAGTGCAAGCCAGGAGACAGCGGTGGAGAACTCGACCTCTGGCTAAGATGCAGCGCTGGCTGCTGAGTTTCAAGGGACAGTCAACAAAAGCACACTCGCTGGAAGGACAAAGTGAGAGAACAGAGCAATCGTCTTAGGGCTAACTGTTCCCAATGACACTAACAGGCGGGCTCTGGAGGAGGCAGGCAGGGTCCGGGCAGGCTGAGATTCCAGCCCAGCTCCAACAAGGAATGTGATCGGCTGAGGCAAACCCGCTGTTTAAAAACTTGGGAAGAATCCGTTTCTTTCAGCCTCAGCCTCTTTCATCTGCAAAACTAATACGGGTTGGTGAGATGGTCCGAGAAATCCATCTTCAAATCTGTACACACCTTTCTTTTGAACCCCAGACGTAAACATTCAACTGCCTTCTAAACATGCCCGGTCCTCAGGCATCTTCAACCCAACCTGTCCCAACCAAACCTGTGTTCCTCTATCTCCCCCTTCACCCAAGCCAGAAAGCGGAGGGTATCAACCCCCTTTCTCCCTCTCCTTGCCCCCCAGACCCAGGCAGTCACTAAGTCCTGCTCACTCCCTGTCCTTGACACAGCTCACATGAATTCCTCTGCTCCCCAAGCTCCCCGCTCACCCCCGCCTCTGCAGGAAGCACAGCACTGCTCCCATGGCACCTCTCCAGCTCCGACTCCCTCCAATCATCCTTGCAAATCACTGCCAGTGATGTTGTCAGAAGACCTCAGTTTGTCATCTCAATGCTCATCTCATTCACTCCACAAGTATTTACTTAGCAGCTCCTCAGTGTCAATCACTCTCCTAGGTGGAGATTCTACCGAGGACAAAGCAGACAAAAACGTCCAGCCTCATGGTATTCAAAGAATGCGTATGGATGTACGGCTGGGTCACTTTGCTGTGCAGCAGAAATTGTCAGAACACTGTAAATCAACTATAATTAAAAAAAATTTTTTTAAACCTATTTAAGAAGAAAAAAAAGTAATTGTTTCTAGATTTGGGGGGAGGGAGTCTAGACAATCTTGAAGAGTGCTTTATGCTACAGGAAAAAAATTTTTGTGTAGTTATAATATAATGTTACTGTCATTCACTTCTTATTTGATGTGCCGCTATAAAACATTTCTTTCCTCCTCCACAAAACAGAGATGCTGACTCTTTCCTGGATCCCATCACTGAATGTACCACCCTGCATTCTGGTTGTCAGGTACAAGTGTGTAATTTTCCAATGAGACTCTAAGCCCCTTGAGGCCAGGGTGTTTATCTTGCTCATCTTTGCATGCCTGGTGTCTAGGACCACTGTTCAATAAATACCTTTTAGTGGAGCAAATGGTTTTATGAAATTAAATGCCTACATGCACACAGATTTCTGACATTTTTAAGGCCCGGGGCTGGGGGGGTGGGGGGTGGGCAGGGTTGTGTGTGTGTCTCTAATCTTTCACATAGTTCTTTAGGTAATGATTTGTGTTTTGATCTTAGGTGAGATTAAGGGGAAAACGTGTTTTCTCTAGTGGAACATGACCATTTAGAAAAAAGCAGTTGTTCTTGAGTGCCACTTGCTGGCCATATAGAGTAAAGCTCTTTGGTTAAGCAAAAAATTTATCCACGCTAATGAATGCTAAGTAATGAAGAAAATGAGGAGTCAACACAGCTAACTTACAGATCTGATAACTCCAGGGAAATAAAATTCAAAGTTGGACATACGGGAGTTCCCGTCGTGGCGCAGTGGTTAACGAATCCGACTAGGAACCATGAGGTTGTGGGTTCGGTCCCTGCCCTTGCTCAGTGGGTTAACGATCCGGCGTTGCCGTGAGCTGTGGTGGAGGTTGCAGACACGGCTCGGATCCCGTGTTGCTGTGGCTCTGGCGTAGGCCGGTGGCTACAGCTCCGATTCAACCCCTAGCCTGGGAACCTCCATATGCCGCGGGAGCGGCCCAAGAAATAGCAACAACAACAACAACAACAACAAAAAGACAAAAAGACAAAGTTGGACATACGGTGTGATCATGATTATAAAAATCCATTTTGTGCAGGGAAGAACTGAGAGTTGTATCGGGATCTTGGGACAATGGGTAGATTTATTCCTTTCTAGTCCCAGGTTCTTCTAATATTGTGATATGGAATCATGTTAATAAAATTCTACACTGCAGTCTGCTTAAGATGTGAAAACGGATTTAAAACAACAGCATCACTTCTGCAGTGACCACAGAGTTTTGGATCCCCAGCCACCCATGACTCCTCTTTCTTAGTCCTTGGCTTAAGTCAAAGTGCAGCCAGTGTTTCTTTCTTGCATGATTCACATCCGTGCAATGAAAAAGGCCAGGTAGGTTCACAAGCTACCTGCCTCTGTGCTAAGCAAGTGGGATTCCAGTTAAGGGAGATTTAAGATCATTTCTTCAGCATTTACTGTGCATTTGCCTATGTGTCAGGCGCCACACTTAGACGGACTCCTCACCAATTCCAAACACAGAAAAACCTTATAAACTGGGAGAAAACCGAGCCTGAATTATTGAAAACTCCCCACATGGAAGAATAGCAGGAGGGGAAAACATCTATTCCTGCCAAGTGTGGGCTCTGGCTGAAAAACAGTGGTCTCTGGCGACCTATTTCAATGATACAAATAGAGCACTTGGTAAATTAACACATCAAATATGTTTATGTACACAAGTACTCAGTGTCTCAAAGCAATTTGCTCTTTTAAAAAGTCTGCATTTGTCCCCTTCAATCCTGCTAACACACTACTGCATAAATGGTTGCTTGTTTTTTTTTTTTTTTATCACTCAAAACAGTAAAGCCTAGCATGACTTCAGTTAATTGATTACTCAGTTTTGAATCCATATTGGTACAGGTGAGAGTTTACTGGTAGATCCCAGCCAGGACCGTCACTGCTCTCATTCAGCAACAGCTCTGCCACACACGGCTTTAGAACCTAGGCACACATACCTTCATGTGCTTGTTTCCTCACCTATAAAACAGGGATTAAAAATAACGCCTGATCCCAGAATGTTGAGGACTAAATGAGGTAACGTACATACGGTGCTAAGCACAGGACCGGGCACACAGCAAATGCTGTCAATAAATGATCATTTCATTCAAGACCTGTGCTCCTAACTCTGATAGCTGGTGGGAGCTGCCTTCTCTTCTGAATACTTTTAACCTCTACAATCTAGTTCATTCACTTGCCACATTTCCTTTTCATTTCTTTTTTTTTTCTTTTGATGTATGTTTTGTCCCTAAAGCTATTTAGGGGACTCTATCTTATGCCCCTATTATAAGACCCAGCATAGTGCCTTAGATCCAGAAGAAATTCACTCAGCCTCTTGAAGCGATTTTCCACCAAAATACCCTAGTCCCAGCTGAATGACTTTCAAATGCAACTACTCTTGCAAAATGCCTTCTTTGGTGAGAGAGGTTGGATATGCCCAAGTGGTGGTAATATTTCCCACCTTAATCCATAAACTCTGCATTCAGACCAAGTCAATTTTTTTTTTTTTCCTTTTCAGGGCTACACCTGCAGTATATGGAGGTTCCCAGGCTAGGGGTCCAATCAGAGCTACAGCTGCTGGCCTTCACCACAGCCGCAGCAACACTGAATCTGAGCTGTGTCTGCGACCTACACCACAGCTCATGGCAAAGCCAGATCCTTAACCCGCTGAGCGAGGCCAGGGATTGAACCTACAACTCCATGGTTCCTAGTCAGATTTCCGCTGTGCCACAATGGGAATTCCTCAGACCAAGTCAGGCTTCTATTTGAACATGAGACTAGGTATAGGGGAACTTGGTTCATGGTGGACTCACAATATGATCGGGTAATATCGTTTCTTTCCTCCTTGTTTCAAACGTCACATAGATGGTAACAGAACAGTGGTAAGATGAGAAGCCGCTCCTACCTACTGGACACACCAGGCACTATGGAGATGCAGTACTTACCCTCAGAGAGTTTACAATGTATTGTAGTTATAAAAACACAAGAGCATAATACAAGTAGAGAGCCAGAGAAGTGTGGAGAGGTACTATCATGAGACTGGGTATAGGAAGGCTGTGATAGAGTCCATTTACACAAGCCAAATCTGGGGGCGGGGGGGTGGGGGGGTGGGCAGGGGGCACAAACATTTGGGATAACAGCTGCATCATAAAGTACGGAGACAAGCAACCTGGGAGAGACCATGGATGGTGTGGGGGAGGGGGAAAGGAGGCTGGGGGTTACACCATGAAGGAGTGGGCTACGCATTCATCACCCAGGCAGGGTTCTCAGAACTGGTCTCAGGGAGTACAGATCTCTGAGATGGAGAATCAGACAAGTCGGCCCCTTCTTGGCTCCATCTTTCCCTGTGACAGGTCCAGCCTGAGGACCCCACCCCCAGTTTTATAGCAGATGTAGTCTTTTTCACCCCACCCCACCCCAGGAATCAATAAATGAACTTTTTTTTTTTTTTTTTTTGTGCATTTTAGGGCTGCACCTGTGGCATATGGAGGTTCCCAGGCTAGGGGTAGAATCGGAGCTATCGCTGCTGGCCTACGCCACAGCCACAGTCACAGCCACGAAGGATCTGAGCCGTGTCTGCAACCTATACCACAGCTCACGGCAATGCAGGATCCTTAATCCACTGAGCGAGGCCAGGGATTGAACCCTCATCCTCATGGATCCTAGTCAGGTTCGTTAACTGCTGAGCCACTAAGGGAACTCCTGAATTTACATTCTAATAGTAAAGATGCCAACACAAGGAAAAACTTATCAAAGGTAATATGATTCATCCCAAAACTAACTTGGAAAAGGAGGAGGAAAAAACTAACTGGAAGACCACCATTGCTACTTATCACCAAATTGCATGTCATTCCAAACCACTAGACTGATACAAATAAAACACAAGCCTCTCCCCAGTTCTAACATTTAATACATCAAGCCATGGAAACAAGGGCAACTTACTATCCAGGAGGCTCTGAAGAAGTTTCTGGAGTGGGGCTGACTGCTGAGCTCTGTAAATGTCAAAAAAAAAAAAAAAAAAAAAAGATGATGATTTACTTTGACTCAAACATTTCAAGCCAAGGGGAAAATGAGACAAGCCCCTTCCCCAAGGCCTCAGTGCTGGGGGAGGGTGGGGTTCTTCCTCTAGGAGGAGGGTTTCTGGGCTTTTGTCTCCCAGTGGCTGCAGCCAAGACTCTCCAGGTGGGTCGGGGGATGGCCCACCCCTCATGTTTATCTTCAGTCACAGGCCCACCGCATGGCAACATGCATTAGCGACATGGACAGCTTACCCCCAGCACCCCCGCCCCCCACCGCCAAGCCCACCAGACTCCTTCATGCACCCAAAAGCCACAACCAGAAACAGAGTCATCCAACACTTCAGGTACAGGATGCAAAAATGCATTTTAAAAGACTGTACTTCTGGGAGTTCCCGTTGTGGCAAAGTGCAAATGAATCCGGTAGGAACCATGAGGTTGTGAGTTTGATCCCTGGCCCCGCTCAGTGGGTCGAGGATCTGGCATTGCCGTAAGCTGCGGGGTAGGTCACAGATGTGGCTCAGATCTGGCGTTGCTGTGGCTGTGGCACAGGCTGGCAGCTACAGCTCCGATTAGACCCCTAGCCTGGGAACCTCCATATGCCGCAGGTTTGGGCCTAAAAAGACAAAAAAGACAAACATAAAAATAAAAATTAAAAAAAAGACTGTCTTTCTGGATCACTTGTCCACCCCTGCAGATTCAAAGGTGTGGAAATAGAAACACAGTTTCACAAAACCTATTAACGACTGTTTCAGCATGAGTGGGGGGACATGCTATAAAAATACAGGCCACTATGCAAAAGGAAGAAAACAGTCAAGAGCTCTATGCAGAGAAAAAGCAGCATAATTACAGTTTACAGTTTCTGTTGTCATGGAGAAAGAAAGGCAAGGGGTTTGATACATTTGTTTTTAAAAATCACCTGGTAGGTGAATAAACCAATGTCAAGGTCACTTTTAAAGATGCTCCTGGAGTTCCCGTCCTGGCTCAGCGGAAACGAATCTGGCCAGTATCCATGAGGGTGCAGGTTCAATCCCTGGCCTGGCTGAGTGGGTTAAGGATCTGGCGTTGCCATGAGCTGTGGTGTAGGTCACAGACGCAGCTTGGCAGCTGCAGCTCTGAATCAACCCCTAGCCTGGGAACCTCCACATGCCTCGGAGGTGGCCCTAAAATAAATAAGTAAATAAACAAATAAATAAATAAAAAATAAAGATGCTCCTATCTCCACTAAAGACCACTTCAAGAAAAACAAGCTCTTGGGCGAAGAGATATCTGGGGAAAGGAGAGAAACGCCAGGAAAAGGAAAAGACTGTGAAAGAAGATGATGGGAGGGGAAACAGCCCTCATCAGGGGCTCGATCCCCCAGCCCCCCTGTACTCCCAGCCCCACTACTCCTGAGAAGGCACTGCTCCCATCTCCGTATTCATCCTGCCAGCCCCCTTGCCTGCACGGGACCCCCACTACACCTCGCACCTGCCTCATCATGGGTGTCCATCTTGGAAGAAACTTCTGCGCAACCCCGATCGGTCCTCTGGAAACTCCCCCACACCTTCCTTCCACTGTCACACATTGTCAGTCAGTGCTGGACCCTGGGGGGTCCCCTTCACGCTTCACCATATACTTGAGCCCCTGTCAACTACTTACCCAGCAACCTCCAAAGTCTTTAGAAGCCTCTTGGTTGTCAAATGCACTGAACTTTTCTCAAGGTCTATTTTTAGGGGGCCCCTCAGGCAGCTCTCAACTTGCCCCACCTCCACGTTTGCTCCTCACTCTGTTTTTCTCTGACCTGGCCCTCCGCCTCCCATTCCGTGGCATCCAACATCCAGATGGGTGGCTGTGGGCCTCCCTTCCATCTGTTCATCTACCCCAGGATGTCAACCTTCACTTCTTAGGAGATCTAGTCTTCTGCTTCCAACTGTCTATTGGATACTCCCTATAGGAGACCCAAAGACCACCTGGAAAATAAACTACCCCAAACCACCTCCCTCATCTTCCCTCTGCACTTACTTCCTCCCCACCTTTCCTATGTGACATACTGATGTCCCCATTCTTCCAGCTTCCCGACCAAAACGCTGTAGTTGCCGTGTCTCCATCCCATCCCCCCAATTCTCTATTCTCACATCGATTCGTTAAAATGTCCCATTGCAACTTCCTCTGGGATCTCTCACATCCACCCTCCCCCGCCCTCCAGGTGGGTGGCCATGGTGTTGGGGGTCTCACCCCTACACGCTTGGACTCCTGCAGTAGCCTCCTCGCCCTCTCAGCCTCCGACTAGAGGGTTTCCCTTCCACTCAGTTTCTCTAGCATGAGGACACTAATTCTCTAAAACACTTCCTGAATTCCATTGCTGGCCTGAGGGAAAGCTCAATCATCTCCTTAACCATATGTTCTGACTCTACAATCCAGGGCCAACCCTCTTTTCCCAAACCTACCTCCCACCGTTACTACCCCAAATTGCCTATCACAGCTGTATGCATCTACTTTATTCCTGAGTAAACCCGAAACACACTCGCTTTGGGGCCCCTCGATGTGCCTCAGAGGGATGGCCCCCATTCTCCCCGCAGACCCAAATTCCACAAGCTTGCGAAGTCGCCCATGATTTCCTGGACGATTTCTCCCTCTTCTGAGCACTCAGAGCCTGTAGCGTTCACTTAGCTCTTACCAGGCAGCGCTGTGAACTGCTGGAGATCTTTTGTTTATGAGCATGATGACGCTGTCATGCCCTTGGAGGCCACGTCCACTCTTCGTGCTGATTTAGAACCTCTCTCAGCACATCTTGCCCACACATTAGGGACTAGGGGTCACACACGACTGAACCAATGTCAAGAGGATCCAGCCCTGCATCAGGCACCTCTTCGGTGCACCCAGCCCCAGGCAGGGTTGTGAGGACTGGATGCCATTGCTGCCCGAGGGAGGCTGCAGGTGGTGAGTCCTCCTCTAGCTGCCTTCCAGCCTGGCACGTGTTACAGAACCACTCAGACTTGGGGGAAACGTGCCTGCCAATTCGTTCTGGGCTCCCGCCCTGCCCCCCAGCTCACTTTAGCTCTTACCTGCAGCCACAGTTCTCCTTCAGAACTAGCTCCACCCTCCCTTCCCACGGGTTGGTACCCCGTCTGCACCCTGGCTGGAAACTCAGCTCCCACTCTGCCCACCCCGTCACCTAGCTGCCTGATTGCACTGTCGCTTGCCTTCAGTCCCCCCACCCCAAAGGCCTGACCGCGGGTCCTGCTGGCTACCTCATCCTTCAGTGACTCCAATTCCCAAACCCTAACTCCCCGGGAGCTGCCTGCGGGTCTCAGCTTCTGCCCCTCTTATCCCAGCCCCTTGTGCTGCAGCCACAATCCCCCAGTTTGAGTCTGACACAACTTCGTACCCAAGGTAGTCTGACCCTCCATGTCTCAGTTACATCTAAGAATAACACAATCCGTGAGCATATCCTCCATCTCTCTCGCCACAGCCTATGGACATCTGAGCCTCTCCAGCAGCGTCCGCATTCCATTCCTATTTCCTGTAAAGATTCCCCTTCCTTGTGAGAGTCTCCTTTGTTTTGCCATGGAGCCCCCAGGGCAGTTCTCCAAACCTTTGCTGTTTTCCTTCCCCTTGGGAGCCCAGTTACCTTGGACTCTCTCCTACGCATCCTTTAAGAAACCACATGGGAACGGAGCTCTCTTTAAAGATATCAATTCGGGCTGAGTGGTAAATAGTTGTGACTGGCTTCTGGAGTGCGTTTTTTTTTTTTTTTCACTGAGAACTTTCTGACCTTTCAAATCACAAATACTACTAACGACCCTGATGGTGCCATGCACGTTAGAGGCACGCAGCTCACTGCTGCTGTGTTTCGGAAAAGGATCTCTGAGGTTGGGATCTCCCAGGGCTGCAAAAAAGACAAGGAAGTTGACTCTGAAAAGTGACTCCCTGAAAATCCAGCGAAGATATACACCCAAGAGGATGAAGGGGAACCAGAAGGGTAACCCCTTGAAAGCAGAGAAAGAGGATTGGGGTTGGGGGGGGGGGTAGTTAAAGCAGCAGCCACCCTGCATATATTTGAAAAATCCCCTTTAAGGAAGATGCCAAGCTCGAGAAATCCAAGCAAAAATTCAGTTGAGGGGTGGGGGCGGGGAGCTGAACAAGAGTCCGAAAGCCATGCACCTTAAAAATAACCGGCATATCCGTCCATCACCTCGACTCCATCAAAAACCATGGAACAGGGAGGAAAGCAAAGGGAATGAGGGAGGGGGCAGGAGAAAAACTCGGAAGTACCTGTGACAGGTTTGCACTGGGTGCTTTAGTAAGCGGCTCCGTTTTTCCTAAATCTGCCTCTAACTCTGTTGGGCAGAGGTTGAGATCTTTCTCTAGATTAGTCTGGTTCAAGAGAGAAAAGATGGGAAAGAGGGTTTTCGTTAGGAGGGAAGGCAGCCCGCGGGGAAGGTTACGTTTGAAAAGTGAGTTTTTTAGTGTCACACATGAACAAGGCAAAGATGGCACGACTAAAAAACACAAGAGCTGACTAGAAATGAGTTAAAAAGACAGGAAAACAGAGAAGGCAACCTTAGGCATGGAGAATAGAAATCCTGAGGTCATCAGAGCTCCAAAACTCTATTCTATCCGCTCGAGCAAGAGAGCAGCTACAGATACCACCCAGAACACCTACCTTCAAGGAAATACCTATGGTTCTCTCTTTGCAGCCTATGGTGACTGTGACTGATTCGCTAGGTCAGAGAAGTGAGTAATTGCTTTAAAAAACCCTCTACACATTAGTAGACCGTCTTAGAGACTTTGTGAAACGGTTTTACCACCAAGCCAAAAAAGGAAACAGAGTTACAATCGAGTTAAAGGAAAAAAACATAAAAGTTAAAAAAAAAAAAAAAGAAAAAATGGGATTTAAGAAAATAAAAGACCACACCCCACAACACACTCACACTTGCCAGGCCAGAGCGCACGCACACAGCCCACGGGAGGAGGCACAGTGGAATTACCTTTCTATCCTCTCTAGGAAGGATAGAGCAGTCTCCAGGAGTATAATCCCATATCTTTTTGGGAGGCTGACCGGAAGCAGAGGAGGAAATGAAGAAATGAGCATAAAGACATAAAAGACAAACACGGAGACCGGCTCAAACGAAGAAGGGGCAACACTAGGAGAACTGTCTCAACACAGAAAAGTGAACGGAAAAACAAAAGGAGCGGGCACTCTGCCTCCTGAGGCCACTGGGGGGGACCCCGAGGAGTTTTCTAGGTCTAGGTCTCAGGAGGAAATCGCTGTTGGATTCTAAATGTTGCAAACTTAAAAAAGGGCCACGGTGGGGGCGGGGGAGGGGGAGGGAAGGAGCATTAACACCGATTTGAACCAAAGCAAACATTTAAATTCCGCATGGTTCTTTTCACACTAAGGTTGACACTGGAAGCAGTCTTCCCCGCCCTGTAAAATCCATCACATCTTCCTAAATGCGTGAATTTGGAGATCTGACTGATGGTGGGCCAGTGGTGCTCTTTTCTGCGCTTCGTGGCAATGAAATCCATGTACAAAAAGGGTGTTAAATATTGCGCTGTATAACTAGACAATTTCACGAGACGATGACGAAAATTGCCTTTTACAGTTTAACTGGACTTTGAGAACACGGCTGGTGGGTAGAGTCAGACCGTCCACCCTCCCCGAGAGGACAGAGCTCATATTTTGAATTTTAACGGTGAACTGTAAGGTCATTTTTGTTTTCTCCTTTAACTCTTCATGTTAGAATTAGAGCTGTGATCCCAAGGTAGAAATCTGCCGGAGAACTGTTTTAGGTTGAAGGGGGGAAGGGTCCAGAAGGCGGACACCTGGAGGTTACAAGCCACTTCGAACTCTGGAACCTCTTTCCCACTAAGTAAACCTTGTTCGGCCCACTTAGACTTGACATTCTTACACAATGACCTCTGAGGAGAGGAGATACATTAATAACTCCCATCATTCTGGGCAAATTTCATCATAACCAACTCTATGGAAGCATTCAAATTAGTTTTACCTTTAGCCTTGAGCTTACTTGCAGAAATCACATCAATTTCTGCAGAAATTGGCGGGAGGGAGGGGAGGGGGAGAGAGAGCTGACCCTTGGGCCCTTTGTAATGAATTTGCAAATGAAAAGCAATTGATTCCAAGGTGCCTTCAATGCAGACATCAATAGGTCAGTAAGGTGATCTCTGCATACTCAGGTTCTATAATTTGTAAAATAGGTGCCATTAACAATGACCATTCATCTTTAAGCTCTTACATACACTGAGATTGTTCATCTGGGGATGCAGACTTTTTTAAGTCATTGGAGGCAGCCTTACTCCTTTCTTTAGTTACCAAAAAACAAGACAGTGCTTACAATTTAAATTGGTTTTAGGAGTTCCCGTCATGGCGCAGTGGTTAACGAATCCGACTAGGAACCATGAGGTTTCGGGTTCGATCCCTGCCCTTGCTCAGTGGGTTAACGATCCGGCGTTGCCGTGAGCTGTGGTGTAGCTTGCAGACGCAGCTCGGATCCCGAGTTGCTGTGGCCCTGCCGTAGGCTGGCAGCTACAGCTCCGATTAGACCCCTAGCCTGGGAAACTCCATATGCCGCGGGAGCGGCCCAAGAAATAGCAAAAAGACAAAAAATAAAAAATAAATAAATAAAATAAAAATAATAAAAATAAATAAATTGGTTTTAAATACCCCCCCATGGTCCTTGGGGTCTCAAATTATTTGAAATTCTACAACCTGTTAGACCTCAAAGGTATTACAGTCAGAAGGCTGCTGAAGCTTCAGCTCATTTTACGTGACTTTAGGTGAAGGGGCCAAGGAAGAGAGGAGATCCCTGGAAACGTCTGACGTTCTGGCAGGCTCTCACTCCTTTAGAGGAAGTGAGTCCTCGGTTGGTGTGGAATAAAAGGGAGAAACGATAATCCACATGATTTGATGGGCACTGGAATTTCATTCTGCTTCAGAATGACTAAAAAATCTTCCAGAAGAACATCCATGGTTTACCCCCCTTTTATTTCTGTCTCTTGCTCTTTTGTGGCCCGTTGTCGTTCGGGGTAGAAGAGAAAGCGAAGGAAGAAACGATTTCTCCCCACCACACCTTCTTCCCAATCCCTGGGAGCAATATCCAGTCATCAGCCTGGTTCAACTAGGTAACAAGCCCCCTCTAGGGATGTCTCAGACCCTAAGGACCCATTCTTCTCAACCATGTCCCTCAGGATATGGGCCTTGATTAAGCTAGTTTGGCAAATCTTCAAAAGCATCATCTTTTATTACTTGAAAAGACCTACACAAAAAGTAGTGGCCCCATTTAAGAAGGCCTCTAGGGCCTATGCAAGGAACACTCAGGCTTCAGAGAAAACAACGTTTGGAAAAGCATCTCTAAGTCTTTAAATAATTAATAGGCAGTTAGGGCAATAGGGTAGGAATGCAAATTCTAGGAAGGTGCCAATCAGTACACAAATGGACTATGTTCTCAACCTTTGTCTGGGTTGGTTGTATGGTGCTCAGGCTACAGTTTCCAGGAGAAACAATATTAACTTACTGAGCTGTTCATAGAGTCTAAGTATGCTGTGACTGCAATGCTGTCTATTGCTAACAAAAAGAGTATTATTTACGATGACAGATTTGGTAAAAACAAACCAATTACAATTAGAAAAAAAAATGGCTTCATAACGTTTCCTGAGAGTTAATATTTCAGTAAAACTAATTTAGTTTTTTTGGCAAATGAGGAGACAGCTAGAAATTTGTGGATTCTGAATAGGGCTTCAAAAATCAATGGCATAGACTCCTTATTAGTATTATTTGTAAATTATTACAATTTAAAGCTAACAGCTTTTTCTTTCCCTGATGAAAGTATGGAATTATATTATTTTCATATATACCAATCATGGTCTTTTGTTGGGGGGGGGGAATTTGCACATTTCAAGTTTGTTTTTTTTTTTTTGGTTTGGTTTGGTTTTGGTTTTGGTGAGATAATTGAGCAGGTTTTTAAGAAAAAAGGGTTAGGATGCTGTTAAATATTTGA
Organism: Phacochoerus africanus; assembly: GCF_016906955.1. NCBI lineage: Eukaryota > Metazoa > Chordata > Mammalia > Artiodactyla > Suidae > Phacochoerus > Phacochoerus africanus. Next base: position 107,260,117 of record NC_062558.1, read on the forward strand.
ATGTGGAAAAGACTGACTGAGGTAGTCTATTGATGTCTGAATGATGGATAGCAGAGAAAAAAGGGTGAGAGAAGAGTGAGGTGTGCACCAAAGCTTTGGGGAGGGGAGGAGATGGTACCAACTTTGGGTTAGATGCTTCCCTCTTCATTGGTCACTAGGTGGCGCTGTTCAACCAGGACAGCATTGCTGCTATGGGGTCACTTAATCTGGGAGAGGGACAAGGTGGGAGGGATGCCTGTTCTTCCAGGCTGGGTGTTTGCAAGCCAGGTGCGCTAACTCAGAAAATGCTTGAACATTCAAACAAAGCTCAGTTTCACTAAATCAAATAAGAAATTCCAGAGCACCAGCTACACTGCCGCATCTTTATCTTAATGAAAAAAAAATACTACGGAATTTAACATTTTACAGAACAATAAAGTTAACGGCTATCTGCAAATAAAACCATCATTCTAAATCATAGTGATTCAAATGCTGGATTCCATGCTTAAGGTCTCATACAAACACCTAATAAAATGTTTTATTTTTAAACACTTAATCTCTGCACCTGTAAATTCTTTCTGCAGCTGTAATAATTACGATTTTAAAGTAACTGAAGTTTTAAAGTCAGTTTCCAGTCATCTCCAGTGGAAAAATGAGCTCAAGTCTCCCTTCTGTTTGATACTCCTGCGGGTGCAAGGCCAAGAAAACGCTCCTTGAAGCGCCAAAAATCAATTTGCACCAAAGCCAAGCCAGACACATCACAGGGAAGCTGCATGATATGGGGCCAATACTAAGTTTGCTAGAATTCCTTACTTCCAATTCTAATTTTGGGAAATATTATCCTACCTCACAGAAATAATTTCCTATAAGTCTCCTGGAATGGGGGGGCATTTGCTGATCACCTCCGAACAGAGGGGTCCTTTTTTACTCACTTTGGCACTTTGCTGCATTTTGCTTCTCAAATTTCTCTTTAAAGCAGTGACAATGCTGGTGTTTCTCCATGTATAATGTGTTTTCCTGCTTGTACACCATGAAGGCTTTGGTCAAGGAATTGAACCAAAGGTGGGAACGTTGCAGTCCACAAGATGTGTGATACCTGTTGCTAGTGCTGGAACATCCTAAGACAAGTAATGATTTAGCTGTGTCTCCTGGGATCTTCTAGCAAGAAATCCTTTCCAGAGTTCACTGTCCCTTCTGAGTGAAGTAGAGCAAGGGAATGCTTCCAGGTGGTAGTGAGGCTAGCCAATCCCACCACTGACAGCCAACAAGGCTGCTCCCCACTTCCTGCACTCTTTACAAAGAGATCTGATTCTTTAGCAGCAACTATGCATCAACAGCATTATTTTAAAAAGTGTCTATAACCACTGAAGCTATTAAACTTACCGGTTTCCCAAACTCCAATTCCGAAAAGAATTTATACCAAGGTTCATTCTTTAAATCTATCTCTTCTGGGCTTATATCCCGACTCTATAGGGGTTGGTGACAGGGAAATGGAAGAGAGAGAAGGATAACATTATGCAAAGATTACATAGGAACTGGCCAGTAGAGATGCAGTGGTTTCCAGAAATAGCACCTGCATTCAACAGCAGCAATTATCCAGTTTTTACTGACATGAGCAACATCAGGGAGCTGAATCGGGCGGGAAGGGATGCGTTTATGAAAAGAAGCACGCTGAGGTGGGGAGCAGTGGGGGACCATTCTTGGTCCCAAGATGAGGCATGGCAGATGGAGCCCACCAGACCTCGCCGCTGCCCTCCCAACACATCGGAATACAGGCGGAAGAGTATTCCTCGGCAATGGTTGGAGTGGTAGGAGAAAGAGAGCCCCAATTTCCTCTTTACAGAGAGCTATTAGTTGCGAGCAAAAAACCTGGCGAACACACCCAACATTTAGCCATTTATGCCAGATGAGTAGAGCAAACAGTTTTTACGGGCTAGTACAGTTTTAGTACTTATTTGCAAGGCTGCCTTAAGGTTTTCAAAGGAAACAGCAAATACTGACACTTTTTATAAAAGCCAATTTGTTAATACTGCATCTTTAATGGCACATGAGTAGGTGAGAAACCGTGTCCCGTACACAGTCAAGGGAAAGATGATGTAAGTAAAAACAGAAGACACAAGTGAAAAAAAGCATTTTAAACGAGCATCCAGGGGGAATGACTACAGACGGAATATACTTTGTTCTAAGAAATAAATGCAAAGGAACTGGGGAAAAAAAAATAAAGTGAGGGAAAAGCTGAACAAGACAGATAACAGAACAACACGGAGGGAAAAAAACTTCCGGGTTATGTTACAAAAACCAGTTAGATTTCTCATTTTATACAACTCTAAGAGGCAGTTCACAGACTGATCATTTGATTCCATGGATTTCATGTTTAATCAAATAGTTATAGCAATCTGGTACCTTGATCTATGAAAGAGCATGTGTTTCTGGAAGTAATGAGTCGGAAAAGGAATGCCTGGAAAGGAAATCAGGTTTCCCCTAAATAAACTGGAGATAGGTTCCCATCAGACAGAGGAAGTGTTAGACCTCAGAGCTTAATTCGTATGCGTACATACGTTTCAAAAAAACCTTGACAGTCACAAAAGAGACAGACGGTGATATTCTGACAATATGAAATATAAGATGCACATTTTCCACTGAGATTGAAAACATCACAGAGAAACTTCACACCCTCGGGGCGACAACACGAGGAAGGAAACGGATGGTCTCCCAGTGACTCCTTCACAAAGCAGCTCCTCCCAGGCACATTTTTTTCTTAACATTCAATTAACAGGTCTTTTGCAGTTTATTGACATGGCTGTAAACGTAGTGACCTTCACCAATCTCTTTAAAAAGCCCTGTAAGAACTTTTACCATTAGCCCTCCACTTCAGCTTTAAATAGAGGAAGACTTAGCAGAGAACTTTTCTTTAACTGAAATGTAGTTCAGTTAATTTGAAATGAAATGAAGTTAATGGATAGACGTTAGCTGAAATCAAAGGGAAATATGTCTTAAAACAGAGTTCTGCCCTCTTGCATCCAGATTAAAACCTCCAATCATCTTTGGGGACGTAGGACTTAAATCTTAAAGGAGAATACACGTTCTCTCTCAGTGGATTCTATAATTATGTAAAATAATGGATTCCAAATGGAGTCTATATTTACTCAGTGAAACAAGGCACCCTATCTACAAAGATGCCACTACTCAGCAGGGACAAGTTTAAACACAGGAACATCCTCGATCCCTTATATGATGGAGTTTCATGAAACCTACTTCATGTTTCTTATTTTTGAAGACTATTTATAAACTGTTCTCTGGGAATAGGTTTCCTTCTTTCCTTCCTTTCTTTCTTCTCCTTCTTTAAAATAAAATGCACCGACTCTTTCAGGAAACTGAACGTCTTGGTACTCAGTCCTGAAAGAATTAACCTGCTTTCTTGTCGAAGGTTGTTTGCAGACTGTTTTACTGCTGAGATTAATACTGCGCTGAGAATGGAATCAGGAGGTATGTCCACCAGCTTGGATCCAGAGCAGCCAGCTTCAGCCCTTTGAGCCACTGGGAGAGAAAGTTAGAGAGGCAGTGCCGCATCCGAATCTGGCATTTCTAACTCCACTATGGATCCAAGTAGGGGGCTGGCCGCAAAGGGAAAACGCCCTGGATGCAGAACAGGCTCTCTGCACTGGCAGGCCAGGCAGGTGCCACAAAGTGAGGCCCAGTTCTCTGCTACCAGGGCTGTCTTTTCCCAGCTTGGCAAAAACCTCAGAAAGGGCAGAGGACTCGCAGGGAAAATGCTCGACTGTTCCCCCAGGACCGTTTTGCTGCTTGGACAGGAGCCAGAGACTAGCCTCAGATTTTCATTAAATAATCTGAATGTGGTGTCTTCATTTCCAGGGCACTTTATAAGGTTCATAGACCTTTTAGCCACATTACTGCACCTGATCCTCTCACCCAATGCTTCAGTAAGGCTGCAGGCCAGAAAGTAACTCTATTTCACAGACGAAAACACTGTGGTTCAGGAAGGTGACATGACACCCCAAGACATAAGGCAGAGTCAGAATTGGAACTCAGAACTCAGACCCTGCATTTCCTAGTCCAGGGCTATTTACATTGCTCAGACAGCCCATGAGAAGGGGGCAGGCCCACCAAGTCTGCCAATGATGCCAAGAGCCAAGAGGGCCACCTCAAAAACTCGAAAAGGAACTCAAGGGGATTGTAAACTGGGAAGAAACCAAGTGGGGTACATCCTCTTATTTGTCACTTCCGAATATCTATCCATAATAACTATTTTAATGCCTGTCCTTCCCACTACACCTTATGGGAGCGGGGGCCCCAATGTCTCTCCCAGGGCTTGGCACATAAAAGTTATTCTACACGGCTGACCCTTGCACAATGCAGGGATCAGGGATGCCTGCCATCAAAAATGCAAGTAAAATTTATAGTCGGCCCTCTATAGGTGGGTTCCAGTGCACCCACAGATTGAACCAACCTCAGATCATGTGGGGCTACAGTATTTACTACTGAAAAGAATCCACGTATATGTTGACTTTGGGAGTCCCCTTCGTGGTTCAGTAGTAATGAATCTGACGAGCATCCATGAGGATGCAGGTTTGATCCCTGGCCTCGCTCAGTGGGTTGGGGATCTGGCGCTGCCATGAGCTGTGGTGTAGGTGGCAGACACGGCTCAGATCCTGCATTGCTGTGGCTGTGGTGTGGGCCAGCAGCTGTAGTTCTGATTTGACCGCTAGCCTGGGAACCTCCGTATGCCTCAGGTGCGGCCCTAAAAAGACAATAAATAAATAAATAAATAAATAAATAAATAAATAAATAAATAAATAAATAAATACATAAGTTGACTGTGTAGTTCAAACCCGTATTGTTCGAGGGTCAGCGGTGTCTCTCTCTCTCTCTCTCTCTCTGTGAGTGTGTTTGTGGAAATGAGCTGAAGTTCAGTTCTATAAGGACTCTGGAGCAAAGTAAGCCAGCCTAAAAAAAAGCCATTTCTGACAAAGCAGCTCTCTGATGCCAAGGCCAGAAGAGAAGAAAATGCACTCGTACTATGATAGGAGGGGGCCCAGCAGTTATGAGGAACTTCATGTGAGTTTGCCAAACAGCTGAATAGGTCAGCAAGGCCGTGGACCTCCCGGGGGGATGCCCAAGGCAGCACACGTTGCTCTGCCTGGGATGCTGGGGGTTGGCTCCGGGGACAGGATGAGCTCTAAGGCAGCTTTCCAGGCTACCCTTCAACCCCTCCTGTGAGCAACACAGATGTGCCTGTGAGGTCACGGTTTCCATTAGCACCTCCAACTGGGGAAAAAAAATGGGGGACGGGGAGCAGATTTTTCTCACCCCTAAAAGGAGATGTGCATCTCTGAGGGCAAATTTAATAGAGTCTACATTTGTCTCTAGTTAGTATATGTATCCATAGTTAACAACAGCCAGAAAAAATGTGTGTGTGTGTGTGTGTGTGTGTATGGTGATGGTAACGACAACAACAAAAATCGTGTGTGTGTGGGAGGGGAGGGTGATGGCAGTGATGGATGGGAAAGGAAGGGGTTCCTCAAAGTCTGGCAAAACAGAGCCTGGGTACCAAAAGACAGGACCCCCAGACCACTGAAACTCACGTTCCAACTTGCCTGTTCATGTGGCAATGATAGCAGAAAGAAAAATTCCCAAATAAAGGACTAATTCAACCTCTGTGAAGAGTAGACTGTGCAAAGAGGATTCGGCGGAAATGCCTCTCTAAAAGGAAACATTTCTCTTTGGAAAGAACAGGGCTAAATGGAGGGGAAAGGCGCTCCATGAAAACAGTGATGGACAATGAGGTTCCTCCCTGGCCCGCCTCTGGGGTCATGTCCCTAACTGGGTGGGCACAAGGACTTCTGGTGTGGGACACCCAGATGGCACTGGGCAATCCACGTGTACGGTCACCACTACCCTCCAAAGAGGGCCCCCGGGGCTCTGTGTGCTACTTTTCAGGGTTTGTAAGATGAATATAAACAATCCCAAGGATTGTGATATGGAAGATATTGTGACCATTGCATTGCCAATGAGAAAAACAAAACTATGCTGGGTTTCCCCCCCGCCCCCTAGTTTGGAACAGTGGTCAAATTATTAAGAACCAAGAAAGGAGGAAACAAAGCAGAAATGAAGGGGCCAGCCTTCAGTAAAAGCAAGGACCATCTATGAACAATAATATTGCCAAAACCAAACACCCAAAGGCCCACAGGGTCTAAAATCACTGAACTGTCCTGATATGTGCTGGTGCATCCTGGCTTGTGATTCAAGGGTTGGGAACATACTCAAAGGATATGGCTTTCTTTCTAGGAACACCTGCGGGGAAGGTTACCTTCTAACAGAGAGAGAACCTCCAGCTCCAGAAGGGTGGAGCCAGAGGGAACATTCTCTGTACCTCTCGGAACTTTCAGCTTAAAATAACTGGGGGTGCACAGTACGTGCTGAAGAGTGACAACTCAAACACTTCTGTGAACTGCTGAACCTTTTTTTTCTAATTAAAATGACGTATCCCTTTGTGCTTTTAAAGATGTCACCTTCTTATTTTAGTACCAGCCAAATCAATTATTCCTTAAAAAACACGTAGAGCAAGAGAGGTGGAGGGAGAATAATTGGAGCCCGCATTTCAGAGGCTGACTTATTCGGGACTCAGGACTCGGTGTGGTAGCTGCATTTTAATAAGAATCAATCCCCAGCACGCTAATTCCATCCCACTGGCAGGGCTGGAGGGCTGCTGGGTTTATGGAGCTCTGGAGGATCCCTTTAACCAGGAGCAGAATCCTGAACCCAGCTTTTTCTAAGGAAGGGTGAATAAAAGGAAGCATGATCGGCAGATATGGAACTAATTAGTTTGTAAAAATTCTCCGCTGCTTCTCCAGGGTGGCCTGCTACGCCCGTACAGGCAATTTTCCCCACTGATAATTACTTGGCCACATGAACTTGTGTAGGAAACCATCAACCACATTGAATGTGAAATCCGTCCTCTCTCTTGCACTTGTCAGAAAAGGAAGAGCTAAAAGGCAGAGTCTAACAGCCTGGGGCTTTTTATTTTTTTCCCAAGGCACATCATCATGTTAATCATTTGGCTTTTAATGATGTACTAGAAACTCCTACAAAATGTATGCATGTTCAAGTAAGAGTCACCTAAAAAAACCCAAACCAACCCCACTGTAGTCCGGTTAGTAAGAAGCCTGATTAAACAAATGGTTAGAGGGTTTTTAAAAAGACAGCAGCAAAATCTATCTTTACATTAGAAAATTTAAAATTAGTGAAAACCATGCACAGAAAGAGCAACAAAGCCACACTGAGAGGATTCTTTCAAAGCAGAGCCTCGGGACTTATTTTGTGAACACCTGCAAAATCAAGAGGGTCAAAATACTTCATTTTTTTTTTTCCCATTGTCATCTCAACAAAGCACATCTATCTCGAGGGAGAAAGAATGGCATCCAAGTGCACGAGGCATCGGATTGAGGGGGTGGCGGGCAGGGTGAGACAAAGGACCGTGAACAGCACATTACCATCTTTTCGTTGGTCAGCACAGAGGACTTGCCCGGCTGATAGTCGTAAATGCTTTTGGGCTCCGCGCGGTATTTTCTTGTATCCACTTTCTTATCGGGGGGCTCCCAGTCGTTTCTGCAGAAAGAAAATCCTATTAGAGCTACTTTCATGAAAATTGGCATCCGACAGGTCCCACGTTGGCTGACTGCAGTCTAATCAAGGAATTGCTGTATCCAAGGTGCGAGATCAGACTCAGCGCAGAGCACTTAGTTGTGCGGGTTTCGGGTCTTCAAACAACCCGTTGGATCCCTGTGTTCACTTCACAAAAGGCTTGAGGTATCCTGGGCTCACAACCAGGGGCCGGGAAGCAGTGAGAAGAGAAAGGAGGCAGCGGCGGCAGCAAAGCTTGCGCTGGAAAAAATCCTTCACCTTGCTCTGCTCGTGTGAGCTTATCATTCCCCAAACATGCCTGTACTTCCCACTCATGCTATGCAGTGAGAGAGAATGCAGGTCCCAGAGCCAGTGGGCTGTGGCTCCCCCCATTACAGCACTTTCGAGCTAGGTGACCTGGGCCAAGCACTTCGACCTTAGTCCTCCCATCTGAAAACGGGGTTGGTGCAAGGATTAAATGAGACAGTGTGTCTCAGCATATAAATCACGGAGCAGGTCACCTGGCCCAGAGTAACCACTCAATAAGTGGTATCTGTTCTTAGAACCATGGCCTTCGCTACTCCGCACTCCACCCCAGTAATCACCCAAACCGCAGCCTTTGCAACAGGTACTAAACCTGGTCCAGTGAGGGGTTTCAGAGGACATGGAAATTCATGGAGATTGTGTGCAAATTGTTAATGCAAGCACATTTTTAAAATATTTTATTTTTTGCAGCATGTGGAAGTTCCCAGACTAGGGATCAAACCTGCCCCACAGCAGTAACAATGCTGGATCCATAACCCACTGAGCCACCAGGGAACCCCAATGTATGCACACTATTGCATTTGGCACTGTGACAATATTCAGTTTTTCCTATAAGGCTATAAACTTCTTGAAGGCAGGGATGATGATTTATATATGCTTATATATTCCAGGGCATCTGGTCCAACGTGCACACAGAATGCACCCAGTAGGTGCTTGATGAATGCATTTGTAAGGATTCATGGGTACACCCAGCCTTCCTTTCAAATTAATTACCAAACTCCCCAGGCAGATGCCACTTACCCATATGTGGAGTTTATACAACAGCCATTCATTTGTCTATGAAGATGGAAGAAGTGTAGAGGTGTGACACTGGGTGTGAATTTCAGGGAAAAATGAATAGTTCGGCCAGAGCCTTCTTTGTATAGAGAAGTGATGGAAGACTGCAGAGGGCTTAAGAGTCAATAAAAGACCATTGGGTCCTTCCATGTGGGCATTAAGAGATGACTGTCATCACTACAACCAGTCCGAGCCTTGTGTTTTGATAATGTACTTGCATAAATAATAGATATTTAGGAGTTCCCTCTGTGGCACAGTGGGTGAAGGATCCAGTGTTGCTGCAGCTGCGGCATTGGTTGCAGCTGTGGCACAGGTCGCAGCCGTGGCTCAGGTTCAATTCCTGGCCTGGGAAATTCCATGTGCCATGGGTGTGCTCCAAAAGGAAATAAATAAAGATGCTACAAACATCCAAGTGCAAGTTTTCATGTGGACATAAAATCTTCACCTTCTTTGGGTAAATATCAAGGAGCACAAATGTTAGATTATACAGTAAGAGCAAGTTCAGCTTTGTAAGACACTGCCCAACTGCCTTGCAATGTGTCCATATCATTCTGCGCTCCCACTAGCCAACGGATGAGAGATCCTTTTGTTCCACATCCTCACCGGCATGTGATGTCAGTGTTTTGGATTTGGGTCATTCTAAAACGTGTATAGTAGCATACCATTGTTGGCATAGGTCGCAGCTATGGCTTGGATTCCATCCCTAGCCTGGTAACTTTCATATGCTGAGGGTGTGGCCGAAAAAAAAAAAAAGGTATTTAAAAAGTGTGGCTTCTTCTTAAAATTATATTATCTGCTATGGGTCCCATCAGTATGCACAAAGAGTATCAAAATACATGCCACATCTCACAGCTAAGATGTCTCTTGTGCAAAGGTAAAAAGTGATAATAATTATTGTCAGTATTATTTAAGCCCATACTCTAAGCAAGGCTACTGGAAATATGACATGCCTAACCTTATTTTAACCTTGCAACATCCCTAGGATTTTTTTTTTTTTTTTTTGGTCTTTTTAGGACCCCACCTGTGGCATACGGAGGTTCCCAGGCTAGGGGTCAAACTGGAGCTATAGCCACTGGCCTATACCACAGCCATAGCCACAGCCACCACCAGATCCAAGTCTCGTCTGCGACCTATACCACAGCTCACGGCAACGCCAGATCCTTAACCCACTGAGCAAGGCCAGGGATCGAACCTGCAACTTCATGGATGCTAGTCAGATTCGTTTCTGCTGAGCCACAACCAGGAACTCCTGCATGTAAAAGTTGACCCCATTTTATAGAAGAGGACATTGAGACTCAGAAAAAACAAGTCTCTGCTAATAAGTGACAGAGCAGGGATTCAAAGCCAGGTCTGAGTCCTGGCTCCAGTGCCGCCTGACCCAGAGAGGGAGGCAGTACCTCACTGGCAGACTGCGTGTGAGTTTAAAGTCACAGGGCACTTACCTCTCTGGGCTTGACTTTAGCGAGGAAGAGCGTGTGGGGAGGGGAAGCGTGGCCGACCTCTTAACTACCTTCTCACCGTCAATGTAGTTCATCTCACTTTTTGAGCGAGGCACAGAGAGGGGAGATTTGGCTGGAGAAGGAAAGTGGGTGCAAAAGACCTTTAAAACGGATGCAAACTGAAAATAGGAAGAGGTCTGTCCTGGTCCACCGCCCTCCCTTCCTCCCCAGCAACCGAGAAATTCGAAATCACTTACTGTCTTCAGAAAAGGAGTATCGAGGAGAGTACAGGTCTGAGTCATCATCTAGTGAACAAAACAAGAGGCAATCAGGCAAAATCCAGCGGCGGTAAGAGAACCGAGAGACCCCCGCCCCCCTGCCCCGCAACCGCCACCATCCTGCCCCAGCGTCCAGCCCCACCAGGGAGCCCAGAGGACAGAGGAGCAGCCAAGCACCAGAAGCTACACCACGGCCAACCACAGTCCCAGCTCGGTCTGGGGAGTCCACGCGCCCAACCTGCAGGAAGTTGGACTCATGAGGTCAGGAAGGTGCACTCATGATGCCCTTGGAGGACTCTGCTCTGGGCACCCAGAAACCCACGGGGACAAACAGCGAAAGGTCTTCTCGAGAGGATCCCCACAAGCAAAGCTGGTTCCCAGTCCAGCTGAGGGGAAAACAGGGGCTGAGATCGAGGCCTGGGAGCTCACGCTATCTCTGGTCTATCATCCTGCTGAGTTTCTCAGAGTCCTCAGACCCACGGGGTGGGATGGGGAGGCCCAGAGGTGTGTTTGGCACTCCCCAGCTCAGCTGCAACCTGTTTTACACACGAAGCTTCCGGATACGATACCATTCGGCCAAGAGGAACTGTAGCTAAGAAAACAGTCTGAGAAACCCCTCATCCTCGTGTGTTTTGATTCCACCTCAAACTGGTTCCTCCAGGAGCTTTCTCCCCCACCCCACAGGCAGATGAGGTTCGACATCTCTGCAAAGCTGCCACTCGGGGTAAGTGGTTTAAGTTGGACCCTGGAGAAAATCAAACTCACATGTTTCCGTGGTGGAGCTGGCTCTCTGATGGTACAGCACAGGTTCCCTAAGTAAGCTGAACACTGCCCGGGGCGCTAAAATGCACAGAACCAACTCGGGACTGAACCCCTTCATGGAAGTGCCTGCACTAAACTACAAATGAGACCCCAGGTTCATGCACAGGATCAGGTGTTTCTGCTGGGACCATCCTGGAAACCCAGGAGATTTAGTCCCTACCTCCACGATGATCCCCCCCCCAAAAAAACTTTTCTCCAAGACTTCCGCTGAAACAGTCAGTCTTCCCCATTTTCCAATAGCTCGCTAACCCAACTTCAGAATGCATGAATATGTCATGAAACCCAACGCCTTCCCTTCAAACAGCTTTAACAAAGCACATGAACCAACCTGCAAAGATAAGTCAAAGAATCCGAGGTGACAGGTTGATGGCTAAAGGGTCAGTCAAGTCCCTGTCTCCATGCAAGTCATTTTAAGTTTCAGAGCAGAAAAGGCAAGAACATTTTTATAAACTGTTAATAAAGCTAACATGGCTATTATTTTCAGTGTTGTTCAAAAACAGCCTATGTCTCCCTCTACCTCCCCTCTCCTCTCCGTCCCAGCCTATCTGTCTGAAAGCCTTCAGTTTTCAAGCTCTTTTTTCCTCTCTCTCTCCTTTTTTTTGTTGATAATGACTAATTCTTATCCTTAGAAGCTGAACGGGGCTTAAGGTTTTTCTACCAATATAGCCAGCCAAGCCTTTCCCTGCTATAAATGGATCGTGCCAGTTTATTTATGTTAACTTTTGAAAACAGGGCAGAAGCAATCAAGTGGGATCCAGAAATATACATTTTAGAGTACTGCCTTGAAGAATTTTGTGTTGCTTGTCATTTTTTTTTTTAACAGAACTTCTGACTATGGTAATGACAAAATGCCACAGCATCAAATAAAACTAAAAATCAGCTGGGATTGCAGAGATTGGATTGGCGAAAATGATGCCTGCTGAAAGAAAAATTAGCTTAGATAGGAACCAATGCAGGCACTGCTTCAAATCCAACCTAACATTTTTTTTTTGTCTTTTGTTGTTGTTGTTATTGTTGTTGCTATTTCTTGGGCCGCTCCCGCGGCATATGGAGGTTCCCAGGCTAGGGGTCAAATCGGAGCTGTAGCCACCAGCCTATGTCAGAGCCACAGCAACGCGGGATCCCAGCCGCGTCTGCAACCTACACCACAGCTCACGGCAACGCCGGATCGTTAACCCACTGAGCAAGGGCAGGGACCGAACCCGCAACCTCATGGTTCCTAGTCGGATTCGTTAACCACTGCGCCACGACGGGAACTCCCAACCTAACATTTTAACTCAAAACCCTGCAACTCTGAATCATGGAGAAATTACAGCCTAACTGCAGATGGGTTAGGTGAGGGTTAATTTATAACTATTACCGGGTTCTTGAGGTAAGAAGCAAAGTTTTCCTGGGGGAAAATGGCATTTAAATATTCAAAGATTTAAAAAAAAAAATTCTCAGCGCTCTAAAAATTTTCACTCCCTAGAGCTTTCTAATGTGAAATTCTAGGAGACTTATTAAAGGAAAATGAGAAATAGTTCTTCTGAGATGGAGGGGGGGATAACAGAACGGCTTGGGGAGTTAATCTGTGTATTTTGAAAGTTGGAAGAAATAGAAAAGGTGGAGGCTTGATGGCAACAGAGAAGTTTGAATGACAGACATTCTTAAAGCTATTTCTTGTTTGGTGTAGGTGGAAAAAGAGACCTCCCCCATCCCAGGCTAGCACATGGCAGAAGTGTCTCACTGAACAAGCTTTTCATGTTTTTCTCAGTGTCCATGGGAGCAGAGCTGACATGAGGATTTTAGTTTAGCGCCTTTCCAGTGGGCCAACTGAAGGTGCACAGATTCATTGGAAAATCGGCAATTAGGACAAGTTCCAGGGAATGTGTAATTTATTCTTTTAATTTTTTCAGGTTTTGTCTTGCAAATCTAATGGAAGAAATATGTACCTACATTTATGAATAAAAATAATAGCTGCCCCCATTATTGAGGGCCTCATAGGAATGGTAATTTACTAATATTCCCTCATTTAATCCTTGCAAAAACTCCTGGAGGTATGTAAATATCTTATCTTAGAGACAAAGAAATTAAGGCCCAGGAAGGTTAAGAAAATTTGTTCCTCACAAAGCAGGAACAGGCTCAAGAGTTCAAGGTCCTTGGTATACCACCTCTCGGCTCTGTGTGGGAGGGAGGGGGCTTTGTTCTATCCTTCACCCTGGCCTCTTTTGCCAGATCCCTGGGAGAACTGGGGCTATTCCACAGGTTGACTTCTAGCCCTGGAAGTCTTTGCTCTATTTTTCTACATCACTCCCTCCCTGGGGACATTTCAGCAAGTTTTCTGAGTTACCCCACCAACACTTCTGACTCTCCTCCAGCTCTTCTCCAGGGAAATGGGCAAAACTGAGTTACTCTTGCTACATCTTTCACTTGCCGCTTCTCTGAACCTTCTCCTGGCAGGCCAAGTCTGCCCTGAGGCCGGTGGGGGTGCCACTGGAAATTCCACTGAAATGGGAAAACTGGGTGTAAGGTTGACCCTTCTGCGTGTCTATACGCTAGAGCTGCCAAACAGGTGTGCTCAACCATAGTTAAGAGACACTGAAGGAGATGTTTCTCAAATTGATAGGAACACAGACATTGCCCATGAAAGCCCGATTTCCCTACTTCTCCAAGAGCCCTTTCAAAGAATGTCCTAGAGGTTCGGTGGAGTCAGGATCTTGTGATTCCTTTTTTTTTTTTTTTGTCTTTTTAGGGCCATACCCTTGGCATATGGAAGTTCCCAGGCTAGGGGTCAAATTGGAGCTACTGCTGCCGGCCTATGCCACAGTCACAGCAATGCCAGATCCGAGCTGTGTCTGCGACCTACACCACAGCTCACAGCAACCCTGGATCCTTAACCCACTGAGTGAGGCTGGGGATCGAACCTGCGTCCTCATCGGTATGTTTCTACTGAGCCACAGAATCTTATGATTCTTGCTCATGGTGGAGCCACACACTGACTGTATCCCTCAGAGCCCCAAGCTGCAAACCTCGAACCTCCACAGCGGCGCTCAGAACATCGGGTGCAAGTGACTTCCAGGAAGCTCCAACACTCAGCGGAATTTTCTGAGGAAGAATGACTCACTCCTGGGGCCCTGGATCCCTGCGGGGCTCTGATGTTTGCACACCAGTGAGTGCCCTCTGGGCTGTGACAGACTGTCCTCGGAGGCTCCACTTGGGGACAACTGTGTTCCTAAAACTGCCAGGAGGCACAGGATTGCCTTTTCAACCACAGAGACTTTACATGAACGACAAAAGACTATTGTCGGGTGTGTGTGTGTATGTGTGAGTGTTTAGAATTTATAATCATCTTAAAGACACTGCAGAAAGGGCTGGTTGCCCTAGAAAAAGTGTGTAATTGACCAAAATGGGATGCTGGGCCAAAAGCCGTATTTGCATTAATGGCTTGCCTATATCATGTGTTAGGCCTTTACACTTAAAATAATTTTTTCTCATATCAGTGGCCATCTTTTCCCATTGTTCAAATTAAGTCCTTCTCCTGCTTGACCCCACCCCCACCCCCCACTTAGGATGAGAAAGGATAAAGGGGTCAAGATAGACTCAGACTCCCCACTCCAACAAACCAAAATGTTCCTAAGAAAGAGAAGTATGCAGAGGAGGGTAGAAAGTCTGGGTGGGACTAGAGAGGGAGAATAAGAAAAAGGGGGAGGGGGCAGGATGGTCAGGAGACGTCAGGGAGCTTGAGAGAGGAGCCCCCAAGGCTATGAGCTGATTAGAAGCTGTAGAGAAGCTGCAGAGGATAAATTCAGAGACAAAGAGAAGGTGAAGGCAGCAAGAGAATGGGGTGGTGGGGGGGATGCAGGAAAGGAGCACCGATGTGGGAGGACCACAGGGCTGGGAGACCACTCACCGGCCTCATCTCCCGGCGGGCGCCCCTCCCTTGAAGGTGGAAAGGGACTGGCCGCTGCTCTCTCTCCACTCTCTCGGAGGTCAGATGTGGGCACTTGCTGGGCAGAGGCTTTCTGGGCAGCTCTACTTAGGAGAGCAAAGGGGACCACAGGGGACGTTGCTGCGAGCACTCGGCCCCTCCTCTGGGCAGAGCTCCCTGGAGTTTGAGCAGGAGGCACAGATCCTGGTCAGGCACTTTCTCAGTAGGGCTGTTTGCTTGAACTCAGGCAAAATAAGGCTATTCTTAGAAAGCCTGGAAGGCCAGAAGGAGACCACCTGAACTCAGATACAGAAAGGCCTGGGACAATCAGCCTCCTTATTTCCTGCCTTACTGCATCCTCACCTAGGAACAGGGGGAAAGCTCAACGAGAGGGACCATGGTGACGTGCTATGTCCCCACAAGCCGCCATGCCTGGAGGTGGTGGCTTGAGTCACTTCACCAGGAGGTGGCAGTGGCCACCCTCGGCCTAACAGCCGAGGCATCCAAAAGCAAGGGAGAAAGCTGGTCTCTGGGGTTTCACCCTTGGCTGATATGCTAGCCTTTACCCTGCCAGGGCCAAATGGGTTCTCACTGGCCATGGCCCAGGAACTAAGACACCAGTTACTTGGTTTAGCTGCTAACCTGGAGGCATCATTTGAAAATTTCTTCCATTTTCTTGACTCAAAGCACACCGAGGGAGCCAATGTCATCTGGCCACCAGAGCAGAAAGGCTAGTTCTTTTGAATCTGCCCTCCCCATTCATTCTATATCCAAATCCCGCAAATGCACTGGCAAGTATCACCTTCCCTTTGCTGTCACTAGGAAGAGTGCTATTCCTCCATGCCAGTGGTTCTCAGTCCTGAGCATGTGTCAAGTCGCTTGGGGAGCTTTCCTAAAGCCATATTCCCAGACACCTGCTAGGAGACGCTGGCTCAGCCGAGTGAGGCATGACTGCCTCAGAAGCAGGGCCAGCTAGAGGCCTGGCGTTAGGCCTCAGAGAGCCCATGGCAAAGGGGACAAGAAAGGACACAGAGGGTAGCCCGAGAGGGAAAGGAATCAGCTGGGTTAATAAGAGCCCCAGTCTAGGGGGCCCCAGAGACCTGCATTGGAATGCTGGCCTTGCCCCCTGGCTGTGTGACCTTGCACAAATTACTTAACCTTTCTGAGCCTCACTTCCTTTACTGACAAAAATGAGGACGGATCTCATGGGGTTGCTGGGAGGATAACAACGAGCTAACAATTGTGACGCACCCAGCACAGAGCCTGGTATACAGTAAGGGCTCAATAAATGGCAGGGATGGCACAGTCACTGTGGTGGTTGTACTATTATTATTAGGATCATGACTGTAAGCTGCTGAGGTGCGAGCCACCATGCTGCTGCTGTTTCCTAAAGCAGGAGGTGGCAGTGGCAGTGGTGGCGGGGCTTCTGCCGCTGTTTCTCCACTGTGTATTCCTCTCACCCCTGTCTCAGGAGCAAACCATGGGAGGGATGTCTAAAGACTCAGCCAGGCAGCTTTCCCCTGCCCCTGCTCCTCAGGCCAGGATGCAGTGGTGGGAGGGGCTGGCTCCAGCCTCTAAACCAGCATCCCCCTCCCTCCTCCCCCACAGTCAAAATGACCTAGAGCATCTCAGAAGCTAAGAAAGGATGGGCACCTTTCAGCAAGAGACTGGAGTGTGAGTCATAGACGAGTAGCTTCGGGTCAGAGAGGAAGGAATGATGATGAGAAGAGGGTGGGTCGAATGAAGGTTTAAAAGGAAAAGAAAGCACAACGCAGGTGCTTAGCCTTACTTCAAAGTTTTTCCCAATGGGTATCTAGTAAATTATTTTTATTTCTGATAAGCTTTCAGGGGCCAGGGTATACAGAGAAATTACAGAAATAAGTCTTGAACTCATTCTGCTCTTCCCAAATTTCCCAGCCCTAATTCCTCCTAATGCCCCCACGAAATCAGAAGTAATCAGAAGTCACATTGCTCCTGTCCCACAGAGGGGTCCTAAAGATTATAAAATGATTACAAGCGCCTGCTCCTTGTTGGAATTTGCAGGCTTTTCTTTAAAAGTACTTTTTAATTCTATCTTCTGAAAGTCTGGCCAGAAGTTTATTTTTTCAGTGTAGCTGGGCAGTGGTGGCCGAGCTGACATAAATGTTCATGGAGTCCTTTACTATTTAGGAGAATCAGCTTTGAGACACTTAACATATCTTTTTTTTATACAGTATAATCAGCTAGAACTTAAACAAAAAGCACCAGACCTTAGGGGAGGTTCTGATAGGTTTACTGCAAACAATTCTAGTTTCAAATTCTGAGGTCAAACAAAACAAAACAAAAAAACCCTGAAACAAGGGTGTCCTCCCCACAGGCAGGGGACCAACTCCAGAATGACAGCTCACATCTCTCAGTAAATCTATTTTTCCATGCTCACGAAAATCTACGGGCAGAGCCTGCCTCGGTGAGGTGCTAATCTGTCTTTAACACCTTTCTCTGAAAGGCACAATTCATCTTTCCCATGTTAAGAAGGATGTGCAGCTCCCAAGGCCACCTGAGGGCTGGAGCAGTACCAAGGACAGAGCTGAGGAGGCCTGGCCGGAACGCACAGACACCAAGACCACAAGCCAGAGAATCTCTTATTACTTAAATTAAAATAAAAATGCGTTAAAGTGACCGAGCGCCAACATTTCACTCATTTGTGAAAAGCCTTCATCTAATTGCCTCCCATCTGGGATCCACGTCTAGCTCTGTCATCGAGGCAGGAGTGGGGGTGAGATGAAACCTACCCTACTTTTAAAAAGCCTCCAGGGGGGAAGACTTCTTAGAAACTTGGGTTAAAGTCTACTGGGTTAAAGTCTAATCATCTTGGTTATTATGAATCTTTTATGTCCAATCTAATTTTATCCTCTTTATCCTTTAAGACAATTTCTTCCTTTTTGGTCTTGGAGAATAAAAAATAAGGTCAGCTTTGTCGGTTATAAGTAAGAGTTATCATGCCACCCCTTACTGTCAATGCCTCAAGGTAAATATCCCCTTGGTCCCCTTGGCCTGGCTTGACAGGTACCACCAAGCAGGTGTCACTAGCGAGAGCTGCTCAGTGCAGCAGCTGAGGACAGGGCAGCTCTGGGTGTGAGGCCAGAAGAGAAACCCTATCTTCAGCTCAACAGGCAGGCTGACTGGAAGCTGCTGACGCTGCCTGTGACAAGCCTAAGGCATTATTCCAGTCCAGCAGGAGTCACTGCTCTTCTCCACAGGACTCCTCTGGGTGGCCTTCCTCTGGCCGCACTTAGAGGATTCCACACCGTCAGGCATGCTGGTCATCTTCCCCAGAAAGGAATCCTATCTTACGTGTGGGTTGGGTTCTCACGGCCAAAGACAGAACAGATCAAAAATTGCATTTGATCAAAATTAACACTTAAAAAAAAAAAAAAGTCTGACTCATCCAGTTCCGTCCGTTGTTTCTGAAGCAATGCTTCTGGTTGGAAGCAGCAGCTCAAGATAAAAAGACTAGGTTATCCCAAGCCAGACAGACTCACACTGGAAGGAAGGAAGTCACTGATGAAAATCACCAGCTTTTAGTTTTTTAAGTCTGGGTTCGTCTGGTAGACTCTTCTTTTTGTTCAAAATAGGCTCCAGGCATGAAAGTGTTGGAAACTGCTGACTAGCACATCACACCAAGACCAAAAACGGAATATGGCATTTTACTAAAACTGTATCTAACACATCCCAGCATGTCATCTCATAGATGTCAAGTGATCATTGATAGTTTTGGTGACTGATTGAATGGATGACTCTACCAAAGATGAGAAGCACTGGGCAGGATGGTCTGCTGAGCTAATTAGAATAGAGAAGCACTGAGGTGGGGGCTGCCATGGGCTTCACCCCCTAGGAAGGAACTCTGATTCTGGGGTCCAAAGCCCTCAGCCCCCGACATTCTCCAGGCAGGTACTGGGGACCTACTGGGTGCCAGCAAGCTTTTCTGGGACCTGCTGGACCCATGCTCTTTCCATTGCCACCACACTGGACATAGTTTGATGAAGCCGCCTCGTCTAATTCCCTGTCTGACATGACCTTTGGAGAACAAAGGACACATCTTATTCATGGCACTACCCTCAGCTCCAAGGTGCTCATTGCTGCTCGAATGAATGAGGCTCAGAGCACGCAACATCTCTCCTGGAAAAGCATTTCATGAAAATGCCTCCTGCACTCCCCATGCCGGATCACTCATCTAAAGAGCAGACGATCCCTACAGCTAGAATAACATTGCCTTTTACTCAACTTTTAGAGCCCTCTGTGACACCTCAACACTTTACCCCAGAAAAGAATTCTCTTCTAGGTACAAGGTGGCCATCCTCCCCCAGCAGGTCCAAATTCCGAGCCAGCTCTCTTACAAAAAGGTTTCTGGTTTGGCCCAAACCCTGATTTTCAAGAGATGATCGTCTCCCACCATGACGGAATCCTGTACCTGGACGGCCTCTGCGAGAATTCCCTACCAAGGAGCTACACCTGGAGATACATCCATGATAAGGGGAGGCCCAGTGAGGAGTTAGCTGCACACATGGGAACCAGGGAATCTTTCTGTGGCTGATGCTGGCACGTCCACGTCCTGCCTATCAGCCATAATGACTCAGCTTCCCCGAGTCACGCATGGTCCAGCTGCCAGCATCACATGACCACCCCCAAAACAGAGCCCGCGTTGGCCGGACACTGGCAGCTTTTCCCAGAGCCCCACCTGCTCAAAGCATTCTAAGTAGGCCACATTGGTTACCCCATTAATCATGTAAACTCCCAGGGAATAGGATTAAAATACCATTTGGATAGACTCCAGTTACACAGTCAGGGAGGAGCCAGAGAAGAGCACAGAACACAAGGCTGGAAGGAAGCAAAGGATGGCGAGACAGCTCTTAGCCACCAGGAGGAACCCCCGGGTGAAAAAGAAAGTAACAGCACCGGCACAAAGAGAGGCACACGATTGTCCTTTAATTACCTTCGGATTTAGGACTAGGAGTAGATGCAGGAAACTGGTAGGTAGGAGTGTAAGGATTGTCCTCTGTAGCAGAGAAAAGCAGTGGGTTTTGAAACTCTCCACCACAAGGTGGAGGAGGTGACCATCTCCCAGTGACTCTTTCAAATGACTGATTACCTATTTTAGTGTTATTAAAAGCACACGGCATCACACACTTGAAAAGAGATTAATGAATTAGAAAGGACTTAGTTATTTGAATAGGGCACGTCATGCAAATGAGTGAAACAAAATTTCCGCCAACCAAAAATGACTACCAAAAGCAAAATCTAAAAGCCAGATCTTATTCCTATAACGGAACTAAAAGAATTAAGTTATGGCTAGGACAACAGACAGGCTGGGTCTAAGTTCATGGTACCTTCAGAATTTTGCTGGATTTCAGGAAGTTCAGGGAATTTGTACGTAGGGAAATAAGGGTTTTCTTCAGGAGTGTCTAGGCAGAGGAGCAGGTTTGGGAGAGAGAATAGAGGAAAATACAAATGGAGAGAATGAACGAATAGGAATCCACACACAATTTAGGCTCCTTGAATTCTGGAATGTACTAAGCTTCACCAGTGATGTGAAAGAAATTCGAACTGCTTTTAAAAATCCAGTCCTTTTGCCTGAATTACTGAGACACATCTAAAGAGACACTATCATTTCTCTTCTTGGACAAAGAATTGCATATACATGGGCTCCAGTAAACAAGAGGTATTTACCAAAAGCTTCAAATGTTCACCTTTTAATAGGCAAAAAAGTGAAGTATGCTAATAAATAGCATGCGAAGAAAATACTGCCGCAAAATGATTTTTTTAAAACACATCAAAAGCTTGTGCTGTAGACATTAGAATCAGGGCAAAAAAGCAGATTCTTAATTTTTCAAATACCTCTGCTGAGGGCCAGTAGTTTTGCTCAGAACCTGTAACTGAGGTTGAGTTAGCAGCTGTGACATATGCGAAGGCAGAATTACATATTTTTCACATAGGCACCTGTGTCCCGGCAGTGGGGCTGCCAACGCTAGGTCTAAAGGTGAGAGAGACACAGACTGCTGGAGGAAATGGACACTGGCTTTAGAAGTGACCAGCAGAACTGCCACCATCTGATCAGAGCCAGCAAGTAGCATCGCCACCGTGACTGAACTCATCTACCTCAGAAAGAGTAAATTTACTCTTGCCTCAGAAACACTAAGTACTGAGCATCTCTATATTTAAACAGTTGGAAGAGGGGCACCCCAGGGTCATTCTGAACACTGCAGGGGCTAATCAACAGTGGTGTTAGCTGGCATCCATAGCTATTCAGAGATACTGGTCATCCGTGGCCGAGGCCAGCCCTGACCAGAATGCTTTTACTTTGCCTTCATGTGTCATCTGTGCCAGGCGGCCAGACTGGATTTGGTCTCAGGGAAGGACAGGATGCTTGGTCCGCAGGAGGAGTGGTACCCTTCCCAGGATGCACCTGCATCCCTGCCCATCAGCTGACTGGTGGCACAAGCAGACCGGAGCAGTTGGGGTCGCAACCTGCCGGAGCACTGGCCGGGGGGTCTCCCACCATGCTGGGTCCCCTGCTGGCAGCAGCGGGCCTCTGATTTGGAAGCAACTACTCTCCCAGCTTGAGCGGGCTTCGGGGTGTCAGCTCTTGACTGGCTCTCGGGGCCACTTGCCAAGGGCTGGCTCCCAGCTGGGGAAGATGACTTTTCCTATTAACCCCACCATACAGGTGCACCCTGCCTCCTCCCACACAAGGCAGAAGTTGCTCTCATTTGGACCATGCACCAGCCCTCAGAGGAAGGGGAGGACAGACACAGAGAGAGAGAGGTACTTGACTGGCCCAAGGTCACAGGAGAGCTTGGGGGTCTGAACCCAGATGAGATTAGTTTGTAACTCCC
The DNA here is from genome assembly GCF_016906955.1 of Phacochoerus africanus. Classification (NCBI taxonomy): domain Eukaryota; kingdom Metazoa; phylum Chordata; class Mammalia; order Artiodactyla; family Suidae; genus Phacochoerus; species Phacochoerus africanus. The sequence goes on from NC_062558.1 coordinate 107,282,156, forward strand.
TGCTCATGCCCTCTCAACTCGCTCTGCCTACAAGGCAGTCATGGGCTGACACCGGGAAGTGCACCTAAAGCCAGAAGCAGATGGGAGTCGAAGATGCTCGCATCCCAGGCAGGCAGAGGTTCAAGGGCACAGGCAGAGTGCCGGGCTCAGCCTGCTGCATCCCCAACATGGGGCAGGGGGGGAGACTTGGGAGCCAAACTCTGCTCCCACACATGGGGCAGGCGCACAAGTTCTCCCACCCCCTCGGCTCTGAAAATATATGGCTGGGCTCAGGCAGGCCAGGGCCTAATGAGGTCAAGCTGCAGGGCATGGGCTTCCAGCATCCTGGGCACATGAGTTTCAGTTCTCACCACAACTGTCAACATATGGGCACAGCACAGCTTGTACAAATGAAAATCGGTACCTCTGTTCAGTTTGTGGATCTGTTTAAACATGGTCTTGTACCAGTCTTTGGATCTCTCGGTGTTCTGGGGAAAAACAAAGAGTAAAATAAAAGGGAGCCCTTGGCATGTCTCAGAACTTCCATGATTACAAAACCAAAATGCAAAGTGACAATGATTCAATCAAAACTCACAAACCTCCATTCATCTTGTAATCTCACATTTAAATCTTCTTTAAAAATTTTTTCATTTTATTTTTTTTGCCTTTTTTTAGGGCTGCACCCACGGCATATGGAGGTTGCCAGGCTAGGGGTCTAATCAGAGCTGTATCTGCAGGCCTATGCCAGAGCCACAGCAACGTGGGATCCGAGCCACATCTACAACCTACACCAAAGGGCATGGCAACGCCGGATCCTTAACCCACTGAGCGAGGCCAGGGATTGAACCCACATCTTCATGGATGCTAGTCAGGTTTGTTAACCGTTGAGCCACGACGGGAACTCCAAATCTTTTTTTTTTTTTTTTTAATGCAAAACTTTTGAGAAAAAACAGACAAACCAAGGGATTCACACCTGAATCTGCAGGGTTGACCCAAAGGATGGAGGTTTTGAAAGCAGTAGACAGGGATCCACTTGAAATGTGTCTGCTCTTAAGTAATTTTTTTTAATTTCATTTTTAGAGACAATCTCTCGCCATATACAGATAATTCACTAAAGTAAAGGCTCCTAGAAACATAAGAAACAAAGGGCATTTGCTTCTCAGGCTGTGCCCTCACCCACTTCAGGTTTTTCTGTAGAAGTGCATCCAAGCCACCTTGCAGAGGGCCAGATTTAGCACGCACACATTAAAACATAACCCAATACAGCATCCAATGTTCCCATCCTCACCACAAAGCTGGACTGTTGTTGAAGATAAAAATAAAACAAGGAAGGGGACAGAGAGGTGGTAAGATCAGAGACTCTCACTCCCACTTTACAGATGAGAAAATGTCATCTCGAAAGTCAGAATGAATTGCCTGAGGTCACAGAACTGACGAGAGGTGAGTGGGAGGGCTGCCCAACACGATGGTTAGAGGTAAGGGTCTGGGAGTCAGACAGACCGCTCTGTTACCTACAGATTGTACAGTTCTGGCCAGGTAATCCCTCCTGAGTTCTGGTTTCCTCATCTACAAAATCCGAATGGTATTAGGCTCTACCTTGCACAGTGAATGACGTTTCAACGTGCTGACGCATCCACAGATGGTAGCTGCGATCATGAGTAATAATTCTACGTATTATTATTGTTTTATTATACTTACCATTCCTTAGGACAGCACAGCAGTTCTTTTGAGGCTTGGCCCACTGCTATTTCTTTTCTTTTTTTTTTTTTTTTGTCTTTTTGCCATCTCTTGGGCCACTCCCGCGGCATATGGAGGTTCCCAGGCTAGGGCTGAATTGGAGCTGTAGCCACTGGCCTCCACCACAGCCAGAGCAACATGGGATCCAAGCCGCGTCTGCAACCTACACCACAGCTCACGGCAATGCCAGATCCTTAACCCACTGAGCAAGGCCAGGGATCAAACCCACAACCTCATGGTTCCTAGTCGGATTCGTTCACCTCTGAGCCACGATGGGAACTCTGGCCCACTGCTGTTTCTATCAGCCTCCCGCAATGAGACACAAAAACCTGTCCTCTGCTAAATAGAAATCACAGAGAAACACACAGCAGCTGGTGTTCTGATTCTGGCACATGGAGCCGTGGGATTCCCTGCAATCCAGGTGCAAAGGCGAGGCTTCCCTGGAATTCCAGGGCCTGTAGGAGGCCAAGGGGCCTGCACAGCGGGGAGGGCTGGGACAGAGACCTGCCCTGCTCTGAGGTTGAATCTACTCTGTGGGTCCCTTAGAGGTTCCTACTCTCCCTGGATGGCAGGGGATCTTCCATCAGAGGAACTTCTTCCTGAACCTGCAATGACAGGGAGCCTGAGCCTCTGCCCAGGGTCCTCTACCCCTGGACTACAGCCCAATGATGAAGGAAACAGGGAGGCACTGCCCATGACCTCCTCCTCTTGAACATGCCCACGGCCGAAGCCTCTTGGGAATTTTGCCACAGAGAAAGCATGCTGCCTTTGCTCCACCCAGCATCTCCCCAAACTCATGTGACCAGGAAACAGTTTTCACCTGGATTGAGTAACACCTGACGTATACTTTGGGAGAAGCTATCACACACGGGGCCCAGGATCAAGGTGGCCTCAGGAGGCTGGCATCAGCCCCTGGAGGCTCTGCAGGCTTTGGTGGGCTTGGAGGGTGGACAGTGGCAAGGAGCCTCCTTTTGAGGTCTCTGACACCCATAACGGGGGTTCACATGGACTCAGGGTGTACACCTGTCACTGGCTTAAGACGAAGCCCAAGAAGGATGTCTGAGTCTGTATTCATACCCGGAGTGGGATGCCCACTTCATCCGCAGAAACATCACTTAGGTCCTGAACGCTCTTGGCCACTCGCCTGCTGTCATCCTTCGCCTTCTTTTCAGCAGCCCTGCCGGGGGAAGCGGATTTTTCCTGAGGTGGTGCTGAGTCCTGCTCTCCCACTCTTCTTTCTGAGGCAGGATCTGGAAAAGAAAAGCAATTGTTCGCTGAAGCTCTTCTAGTGGCTCCAAAGCACATCGCCCACAGGAAACCCGGTTAAACGTGTGTTTGCCAATTCTCAGCTGGAAGGAGTTATGCTTAAAGCAGGGGTCAGCCAGCTATGGCCCAGTCCCTGGGTCTTGTAAATAAAGTTTTATTAGAACACAGCCACCTCCTTCATGTGTTATTTACAGCTGCTTGGCCCTACAATGGCAGCACTGAGTAGCTGTGACAGAAACTGTATAGCCTGCAAAGACTGAAATATTTACCATCTGGTGCCCTCATACACCTTTTTTTTTTAGAATTTTTAATTTATTGAATGAAAGAGCCTTTCAGTTCTATAGTGCTCCACAATTTTCAAAAGTTTCGCACACATTGTATGATTTCATATAATCCCAAAATGACCCCTTTTTTCCCCTTACCCCATGTTGCCCATCCCCTCACTGGTAACCATTAGTTTGTTCTCTGTTTCTGTGAGTATACTTCTTCTTTGCTTTGTTCACTAGGTTGTTGCATTTTTTAGGTCCTACATGTATGTGATATCATATGCTATTTGTCTTTCTTCATCCAACTTATTTCACTAAGCATAATATCCTCCAGGTCCATCTATGTTCCCGCAAATGGCAACGGTTCATTATTTTTTATGGCTGAGTAGTATTCCATTGTGTGCATTTATATATATATATATAAACACACATCTTTATTCATTCCTCTGTTGACAGATGCTTAGGTGATTCCATACCTTGGCAACTGTAAATAATGCTGCCCTGAACACTGGGGTGCATATACCTTTTTGAATTTGGGGTTTTGGGGTTTTTTTGGATATATACCCAGAAGTGAAATTGCTGGGTCATATTGTAGTTCTACTTAGTTTTTTTTAAAAGAGATCTCCATACTGTTTTCCAGCCACCTGGTTCAGTGTTTGACAGAGGTTTGTACCTGGTGCTCCAGACATCCAAGAAGTTCTGACTGTTCTAGAAAGTCAGCGGACAGGTAGCCAAACAGTACTTGAAATTTCTTGTCTCATCTGGGGGAAGTCACTTAACTTTTCTGGGCCTCTGTTTTCTTTTCCAAAAATAGGGATAACACTTCACTGGCCAGCTCGCAGCAATGTTGTGAGGATCCAATAAAATAACTTACACCAAGGTGCTCAGAAACTTGTGAACTGCTGAATGCACATTCGCGCTCTTTTGATTCAGAATTGCAAGTCACAGGGCTAATAAACATACCATGTGTGGTCTATAGATCATAAAATTACTCAGCATTTTCTGTTACTCCCAGGCATGTCATTTATTATGGGAGGCATCTACTGAGCACCTGCCAGGTGCTATGCATTCACACGTCTTTCTGAGCCCCGGCCTTCAGAGAGCTGATGGTCTAGCGGGCCATAAGAGCAGGAGAGCCTGCAATGAGCATGGAGGCCACCAGGGCTGACAGAAGAGCCTGCATCCAACTCAGCAGAGGAACTGGGGTTCAACTCAGAGGAGGAGTCAGCCAGACAGACAGAAAGCGAAGGGTGCTCCTGTCAGACAGAATAGCAAAAGCAAATGCAAGGGCCTCTGAACTACTCTGAGCTTATTATGTGCCAGGCACTATGCTAAGTTCTTCACGAACATTATCTCAGCTCATCCTCCCAATTAACTCTATGAGGAAGAAACTATTATCGTCCCTCCATTAAAAAAAAAAAAACAAAAAAAACAGGCAAGGGGAACAAAGCACAGAGAAGTTAAGTAGCCTGCCAGAGGTCACACAGCCAGCACATGGTCAGGCTGAGATTTTTGGTCTAGCGTCCATCTGCCTCCAAAAGTCCTCTCTGACCACATCCTGCTGGCCTCCCTCAAAGGTGGAAACAAGGTTTCAAGCCTGGGAGCTTGGCCTGATCCAAACAGAGAAGTTAGGAAAGGGAACTGGGCTGGGGAAGGCAGGGAGAGGGAGCCGCCTGCCCTGAGACAGGGTAACTTGGAGGAGACAGAGAGACATTCAAGTAGAAATGGCCAGAGACCCTAGAAGAAATCTGGGCGTGGAGCCAGTGAGAGACCCCAGCCGGAGGAGGGCAGTCTTGGCGGAGCCACTGGCACAAAGGTAATGGCTGGAGGCAAGGTGCTGGAGGAGGTTAGTGAAGGAGGTGAGTGACAGCGGACTCAAGGGCCCAAAGACATGCACTGGGGAACATCACAGCCGCAGAGCAAAAAATGATTCCAACAGGGTGCGCCAGAGGGAGAGGAGATGAACTAGGGAGGTACCTGCGAGGTGTCACTGATACCATAAAGACAGAGTTGCAAGAAGGAGAAGGTTCAATGCATGAGAGAAAAAACAAAAAGAAAGAAAGAAAAAAAAAATGAAATGAAATTGAAGGAGAGGAGGCAGCAGGACCTTAGGCAAAAAAAAAAAAAAGTCAATGGGTTCCTCAGGGAGAGCGAATTTCAGGAGGGGAGTGAGGGCAAATGCAAGACTGCAGTGAAAGGGATGAATCTTCGAGTAGGAAGTGGGCCGTAAGTGGGGAGGGAGCTCAGCACGGAAGGAAGGAGTGTGTCAGACAGTAACCAGAGAGGCCAAAGATTAGGGGCACAAAGCCTTAAGGTGGGGAGTCTAACATCCAGTCAGTGAAGCCCTTGGGGTGAGATGGCAGGGGATGTGACCCATTAGGATCTATCCAAGAAGGATCTGTTCATTGATTAAGGGAGAGGGTCTCATCTCTGAGAAAAGGAAATGTGCAGAGTGCTGGCTGGAGGGTACATGGAACATTGGGCCAAGGTCAGAGACATCTGTATGTGTGGAGAAATGCAGGGGGACACTGCCATCAGCCTGCCCAGGTTCACAGTACGCTCAACAGAGTGGCTCTGCCCAGGTTTCAAACAAACTTCTGAAACAAGTATGCATTCTGGGATCTCAGAACAATTTCTAAACATTCTGTGCATGACCCCAGCTTCACAAGCGCTTCAGAAAACCCTGATCCCTGGCATCATCGCCATACGCTTAGGAGGCCACGGATGCAGCAGGAAGCCGGGAAGGGGCGGGGATTCTGAGTCACCAGAGACTACCCTTAATACGGCTCTGCTGAGCACCCCTCCGCCTGGAAAGGCCCAGCCTAAGTGGAATCAGGCAGCAGCAGGTGAGGCTGATTTCAAGCCATCTCGCCTGGGGCTGGGAGATGCTCGAAGTCCTCACTCACTACTGTCATCTCTGCAGAGGAAGATCACAGATATGCCAATCTCAGCATTTCCAGACCCAGAGTAATTCTCAAATTGGCAGGGCAGGTGGCTCTGGCAACAATCACTTAGCTGCAAAACGCACGCTGACAGTCCCTGGATTTGTTCCCAAGCTGCCAGAGTCCTTTGGATCTACACAAATTAGCCCTGAATTATTTTACTTTAGAAGCGTATGATCACGTGATTCGTGATGGCGTGGGTTTCAATATACAGAGGGCTGGACTGCAGCTTCTAAAGAAGAAATGTTTCTTTACAGAGCGAAACCCAAAGTGATACATCATTGTACCACACAGGTGATGGGGCTCCCCTCTGACAGCCAATGGGTTACAGCGAGGCCTTGCTGTTCTTTCTCACAAGGCAAATGCATGGCCTCCTGGAGCATTTCCTTCTGGTTTTATACTGTGCTTTCAAAGGAAGGTCCTAGAAAGGGCTGCTAAATAATGGATGCTGCTGATGACCTGGACAGGGCATCTGTGCTTGTGGGAGGTGGGGAAAGCGTCTCTTTTCCTCACGCTCAAAGCTCTCTCTGTGACTGAGGATCCCAGCCGGGGAAGGGAGGTGTGGCCTCTCGACGCCCAGGGGTGACCCCTTTGTCCCAGACTTGGTTTTCCTGTCTGTCCTCTTGGGACGGGAGCTTCCTGAGGCCAAATCCCATGAGGGTCTCTTTCTTGGAAGAACCTCACTGAGCGTGAAGCCCTATCGAGGTTCAATGCAAAGTCCTGGAAGGGGAGGGAGGCTGGTGGTCCCTCCCAGTCCCATCGCCACCGGCGTGCGGGGCAAAGCCTCACTTTCACTTGCTCCAGAACGCAGACGGGAGCACCAGCCCCCACCAGCCCTCTCTCCTCCAGGAGCTTCTGAACAAGACGGCGCCCCTTTTCTTTCAACAAAAGCTACATTTAGTGAGCACCGACTGTATGTCCCACTCTATCAAACACCACTAGTGGAGGATGAATGCACTGGGCTTATTTTAGAGCAGAGGAAGAGGCCTGAGCCTGTCAGCACGGCAGAGAAGCCCCAACATTCACACAGCACCTTCCAGTGTGCAAAGCACACCCCTCTTCCCATCGCACACAATCCCTACAGTGCCTTCTTAGGGCAGGAGCAATTTCCCATTTCTCCATTTCCCCCACAAGGAAACTGGCTCAGAGAGATCAAGTCACTTACCCAGGGACAAACAGCTACTATGAGGGAAGAACCAGGACCAAAATCCGAGTCCCTTTACTTGTGCTGAGGTGCCTTGTCAAACTCCCAAAAGGCAGGAAGGTGCCTACAGGAGCTACTTTTCAGAGCCACCCTGTTCTCGGCAACCTGGGCTGGGGCCAGGGAATGAAGTGGGCTGGAGCGTGACAGCTCCCGAAGGGGCAGCAACCACAGCCTGCCCTGGCCTGGCGGCCAAGTCCTGATAAAGCTGGGAGGGTGTGAGAACCCGTGTCCTTCCCACCAGGCTCTCCATGAATCACAAGAGCAGCAGGGAGATGAAGGAACACAGAAATCACAGAGCAGCTGCTCAGAAAAACAGAGGCTTCTGTTACCCACCAGATCCGGGGTCCTTAACCCCAGCATTCGTGAGCATCTGCAAAGCTGCCACGTCCCCTAGTGCGGCTTCTCTTAGAGAATGAATCGACTGCCTTGCTTAGACTCTCCAGATGAGTCCCCAGCCCAAACAAGGTTACAAGCCGTGATACCTACCATAAGCTGTTTGAGGCCAGCAGTTGCCTGATACAGCCCCAGAGCCTGGCTCAGTGCCTGACACAGAGCAGCACTCAATAAAACCACACATAAACCAAGGGGGCACCTACCAACAACAGCAAGTCACACCTATCAAGCACTGAGGAGGGCCCATGCTCAGTGCTAAGCTGTTTACAAGCAGAACCTCGGAGGCACTTCTTCTTTTCCCTATTCGGCATAAAAACCTGATGTGTGCTGGAGATTAGTGCTCAGGGGGCACCGTCAGTAAGTTGGGAGAACCAGGATTCTGGCTACAGAAAGCCAGGAGGAAGTGGCTCAACTTTCTTCATCCCTTTAACCTCCGTGTTTGCTCCCTCCCCACCCCAACATTGTCCCAATCTGGCACATTTTGTCAGGGAGGGAGCCTTGGTATCTGATTATATTTGCAGCCAGTCCCCGCCATTGTCGGCCCTTGATGAAACTTGTTCACACAATTGCAGTCAGTATAGAGGGTGGCATCAGAGCCGCCGGGAGCTGGTTAGAGATGTAACTTCAGCCTAAACCCATGGAGTCCAACTCTCTGGAGGTGTGGCCTGGGAATCTGGGCTTTGGCCAGCTCTCCAGGAGGGTCTGATGCCTGTTCAAGTTCAAGAAGCAGTGCTCTCCCACCCTCTTCCAGGCACAACTGGTCAGGAGGCTCCCCCTGGCTCCATCACGCCAGGGTCATCTACTGGCTTTGCCACCAAAAAAGAGAGAACCAGACCACATTTCCCCACCTTGGGTTTGTCATGTCCCAAGACAGACAGAAGCAATAGGAAGGTGGCTTCTTCAATGATACTGGCCAGGAGCATGCCATCTAAAGCATACCTCCTTCTTTTTATTCAGAAAAGCCTGTTCTTACCCATCAAGGCACCTGTCGCAGTCCCACAGGACGCATTTACCAGTTTGAGCCACTAGTGCGCCCCCACCAGCCTGCAAGCTCCAGGCAGGCAGAAACCATGCCTGTTTTCATCATCTTTACAGCCAGCAATAAGCAGAGCTCCCAGCACATCAGAGGGGCTTGCAAGACTTGATGAACTGAACACATCAGGCTGCGATCAGAAGACGGCTTGAGCAGGAACAGGTGTTAACGTGTAAAAAAAGGATTTCTCACCTACCTGAAAGGCTACTGAGTCGTTTCTGCTGTTCTGTGATAAAAGGGGAAAAAAATACACAGTGTAAGTGAGATTTACGCAGACATATTAAGACCAAGAAGTCCTGGACTAACTCGTTCAGATCCCCACATCCACGTCCTCAGCATCCTCTGGGCTCAGTGCTACAATGATGTACAGCCCAGCTAAATGCAGGGGTATTAACATGGCTTCATTATCTAGCTATCAGGATTCCCCCTCGGATTCAGGGTATGATCACTGCTTTCTGGTTGTTTACCTCTGCTCCAAATTAAGGGAAATGTAATCATAACCACGGCAGCTACCATCTGAGAGCTTGCTCAAGGCCAGGCATTGTTTTAAGCGCTTTCGCATGTATTAACGCTTTTAATCTCAGTAACGCCAGCGGGTAGGTCAGCACGGGCTGAAGGACCTCAGATACGGGGCACAGACGGCCCAGGGTGACACCAAAAATCAGAGCTGTGTCTAGAATCTGAGTTCCCCAGGTTTCTTTCCAACTTTAAGCACCAGGCCCCCCCACTATTTCTTCACGCTGCAGGTCCCCTGGTTTCCTGCCCTCCAGGGCACTCTGGAAGAAGGGCCTGCATCTCCCTTGCAGAGTTCTGTGTCGCCCGGCTCGGGGATAAGCACAAAGATGACCTTTACCTTCCAGAGAGGCTATATAAAGCAGCCACAAGTATAAAAATAGAACACTTGCCAGCCCATGGTGCTGTCATCATCCCCCTTGGCCGTGTCCCCACCCTCCTTCCAGAACCAGTGTGGGGCAAGAGGTAAACAGAGCAGGAGGTGAGCTCGCCACCACCGCAGACGCCGCCCCATTCGCATCAGGCACGTGGATGCGGTTCGCATGGGCTGGACCACCGAGCCCTCGGCTCAGCCCTGCTAGCAACTGGCCAGATGGCAATGACCAATCACGTAACCTCATAGCCTCTAGTTCTTGGTCTTTAAACCAAAGTGCTCTCTGGATCTACGGTTCCCACGCGCTAGTGTCCAAGCAGGAAGAAAGCCCAAAAGTTAATTTATTCACTTGAAAAGACTGAGGTGTGGAACAGCCTTCCTTTCATAGAAGGAGATGCATGCAATGCAGAACATGGTGGTTGTTTTTCAGGAGTGTCATTCAGCAGAGTTAGAAATCAGTGACCCTAGGGTAGTGCCCAGACTGCCCCATGACCATGAGATCAGGAACTCTGGAACCACCGAGCTCCTGTCCTCCACGCGGCCCATGGACACACCCCAGAAGCTTGCTAAACAACACAGAACTTCTCCTCCACGACTCCTCCGCAAAGACCTCCTGAATGTGACCCCCGGCATTCTATGCACATAGAAAGACCAAGAACCTCTGCACCTGAGCACCCATGCGCTCTTTCAGTCCTCAGAGTTTTCCAGTTCAAATCCTCCTCCCCCGCATGACCACGAGCCATCTGCTCTCAAACACTTGTGGGATGGAAAGCTCCAGAGAGAGGGGCGGGGACTCTATGTATACGAGCAACCAGGAGAGCCAGGCAAGGTGCAATGCTCTCTTGCCCCTTCACTTGTTTGCAGTAGGGGGGCCTGGCTTGGGGTTACTGTCATACTGTGCCCCAGGGTAGCCTCGGGCAGGAACAAAGGAAACCTTTTTCAGGTTGACTAAACTAGAATTCTAGAAGTGAAATAGAGTTTTCATTCCCTCAGAAGACCTTTTTCTTTCTTTCTTTCTTTCTTTCAGTCTTTTTGTCTTTTTAGGGCCGCACCCATGGCATATGGAGGTTCCCAGCCTAGGGGTCCAATCGGAGCTGTAGATGCCAGCCTATGCCACAGCCACAGCCACGCCAGATCCAAGCCGCATCTGTAACCTGTACCACAGCTCATGGCAACGCCAGATCCTTAACCCACTGAACGAGGCCAGGGATTGAACCCGCGTCCTCATGGATGCTAGTCAGGTTTGCTAACCACTGAGCCATGATAGGAACTGTGAATAATTAAGCAATTGCTTTTACGGGCACTGTTGACAAGGCAAAGCAGGGCTGCCAGGTTGGGTAAATGGCAAAGCAAAGCCAAAAGCACTTGCCCTAAAGCCCACTGGTGATTCGTGATCCAAGCAGGGCCCACTAGGTGCTTCTGCTCTCCCAATTCTTACCACTTCCTTGAAGAGCATGTGGTTTGCTCTCTACAGGAAACTAACTTTTAATCCCAAACAACTAACATATTGAACACTTTTCTGAAGGACATGTGACACAGGCTGCACAATTCTGATGTTTAAGCTCAAAGGCAGGACTTGGACAAAAGAGAAAGGCAAGAACCGAAGGCATCTGAGTAAATAAGATGCATCCATTTGTTCGGGGAAGAAACAAAAAAGAACTGCAGGCATTTTTGTGCCCAAAAATGTCTCACTAGGTGTCACTGGAAGCAGCTGGCATTACACTTGGCATTTCCCAAAAACCGAGTTGCCTTGGGAATAAATCCCATCTTTAGAGAAACTGCCCTTCCTTCTGGGAACTAACTTTCTTCTTTTTGAGTGGGTTTTTTTTATTTTTTAAAAAAAGATGAGTCATAAAGAAGTTCATAGAGAACCAAAATTTCACTTTGTCCTGCATTCGGGACACTTTCTGGGCAGAGAAAGCAAATGCCAGTAAGGGGTATGGCACTGCTGAAAAGAAAACAGGCTCTTACATAGTTGAGTGGGGAGGGGAGGTGGGGGGAGACCCTTTTATCTTTTAAAGAACACAGATTCATGAACATTAATATGGGAGCCACACTAAATGAAAAAAATAAAATGACTTAAACAACGAAGACTTGAGTGCAAGACTTTAAGTGAGAGAAAACGTTTCATTCATCTGCTTTTCAAGTTAGAGGCAAGAAATAGAAAACTCGATTTAATACGGAAAACAATTAAAAATAGACTCCAGTCCCATTCTCGTCCAAGTTAATACAGAAAGGGAGGGGAGGGGCGTGGAGGAAAATCAGGCAGTCAGCCAAGAGTCAAGAAAAGGAAGGTTTGGTACCCAGCTTTGAGCCCTGGAGAAAATAATTACACCTCTTCTTTGAAATTCAGGCTCAAGAGCCCTTTCTGCAGTAGGAGACAGCTTGAACACTTTGCATTTCCATTGCAAAGGACTTCTGTGAAGGGAAAATTTACTCCTCTATGGCATTTACCAAAGGAAAACTAGGGGCTTAGAATCCTCTTCTGGAATTTTAAAGCAGAAGGGTCAACACGTACAATTACCAACTCAAAGCACTCCGTTTCCCATAAGATGCCCCTTCAGAGAAGGGGAGGAATGAACCAGAGCAGCCAGAGACACTCTAGAAAACCAACATGGAAACTCTCAGCAAGGCCATCTGGGGCCACGTAGCGTAAGAGGCAAAGAGCCACACCAAGCCCAGGTCCCCAGCAAGGCTACTAAGTGAGAGCCCAGCACAGGAACTTCTGCAGAGAATGAAGGCCATGCATGAGTCACTAAGAAAAGCCTCAAACGCCTCTGGATTAGAGCTCCATAAACATGCTTTCTATTTTAGAAAATTACCCACCCTGTAGGTGTTCTTTTTTAAAATTTTGGTGCTCAACAGTTTGCTTTCTAGAAAATTCACATCACAGAACTCTAGGATTTAGGACAGTACTTAGGAGAGGTATGACGGCACCTAGACTTTTCCCAGGAAAGCTCTGACTGGGATTCTCATGACAGGAATGAAGGGGCCGGCTTTTCCTTTCTGCCTTTTTTTTCTTTTTGGAGTGCCCGTCCGAAGAAAACTGAATACCCAGGCTGTGGGACACACATGTCACCTACGTGATTAATTCAGACCCCCTGACACCATCCCCAAACAGGGGCCTCTGTCTGCTGCTGTGATCCACTTTGTGGGTCGTGAGAGTCAGGAAACCAGAGCAAGGCTGGGATTTGTGAACAATGCTGAGGAATGGCGGGATTCTTGCCCCAGATGTCACAGAAAAGCTACGCTGACTCCAGCGAGCTGGGGGCGGGGTGCGCCTCGACGATCCCTTACCTCGATTGTGTTGCAAGAGCACGATGGTAGGGTTGACGATGGTCGTGGAGGGGTAGGCAGATGATGGCTTGCTAACTGGTGCAGTGGTCTGGGGATCAGTTCCAACACGGGGTGAAGAAACTTCATTTAGCAGAGGACTTGTGTCCTAAAAGGCAAACAAGCGTTGTCACTCACTGTAACTATGTGAAACCTAGAGATAATACTTCGTAAAAAGAGGAGACTGAAGGCTGCCCAGGGACCTTCATTACAAAAAGCAATGCAACCAGCGAGACCTATCAATTCCGGTGAGAAGCCGAACCTGGGATTGTTCGTTATCTTTGTGGGGATTAGTAAGAGGAGAGAAGGAAGGTGAGTGTTAAAGTCTCAGCAACGTCATTCGTTATTTTCGCCTGGTTGTAACTGTGGCTCAGTCCGGTTACTGAAAAAGCAAATTCAAATCAATGTAGCCGAACATGCAAAACTCATGCCATCTCCAGTGCGATCGGAGAACAAGAGCTGGTTTAATTGGCGGGAAATCAGGAAAGTTTAGTACACTTATGTAAGGAAACAGGAGACAATGTGAGGACAAGAAGCCATCGAGGTAAGAACAGGGAAGAGTTAGGTACTAGAACTCTTGGAAAGCTACTCTTACCATCTGCATCACGGAGCAACCCTACTAGCGCTCACTCCTGAGATCTGGACACTATCCTGTCCTACTGTGACATTTTTCTTTTCCAAGTCTGAGTGACAAAGATCTCTGCAGTAAAGACCTAAGAAAACCTGGACTTCAAAGTCCTGAGGCCTCTGCCAGAAACACCAATAAAATCATTACCTCAAAGATTATAATCCGCATATGGGAATAATGCCACTCTTTCTAAAGACATCAAAATAAGACCTCGACATGTAGTAGGGATATGTAGACAGTTTCCTCTAGCACACCTATAAATTTTGCAAAGTTTCTATTTTGGAGTTTACAGATCCTGAAGCCAGAATGCCATTCTTTTCTCTTTTTTCTTTTTTTCCCCCTTTTTCAGCCACCCCCAAGGCATATGGAAGTTAACAGGCCAGAGACAGAACCTGAGTTGCAGCTGCAACCTATACCACAGCTGTGGCAATACCAGATTCTTTTTTCATCTTTTGTCTTTTTAGGGCTGCACCCACAGTATATGGAGGTTCCCATGCTAGGGGTCAAATTGGAGCTATAGCTGCTGGTCTACACCACAGCCACAGCAACATGGGGTCCCAGCCGCGTCTGCAACCTACACCACAGCTCGTGGCAATGCCAGTTCCTTAACACACTGAGCAAGGCCAAGGATCGAACCCATGTCCTCATGGATATTGGTCGGGTTCGTTAACCACTGAGCCACAATGGGAATTCCAATACTGGATTCTTAATACACTGTGCCAGGCCGGGGATTGAACCCATGCCTCAGCAGCAACCCAAGCTGCCACAGAGAAAACATAAGGTCCTTAACCCACAATGCCACAGTGGGAACTCACAGAATGTCATTCTTAAAGAAGAACAAGACTGACCAGTTACCTTTCAGATAAAAGTATAGCTCAAAGCAATCAGTATGGTCCACCAGAGACCACTTGCTCTGCAAACACCTGCTGGACAAAAGCCATGCTTCCCTACCTCCTCTGCCCCCTGCACCTAGCATAGCACCTTGCAGACCTTGCATGCTCAGTAAATACCACATGGATGACAGGAGCTGTCTACCAGCAAACGTGTTCCTGAACAGCTTCTGGAGCAAAAGAACACATGCCCATCAAAAGAGAGGATGTGAGTGTCAGGACCTGGGACAACTCCTGACACACAGGTAGGGGCTTCCTTAAAAACACAGGCTTGGTCAGCCCACCTCTTCTGAAAGTCACAGCTGTTATGAGCAGCAGCTCAGTTTATTGAATAAAACATTTTCCCCAAGACTCAAGAGGCACAATATCCTGTACAAAAATGCCTCATCTCATTTTTTTCTTTTATAAAGTGGAAGACAATTACACTTGTCCTAATTTACTCCCAGTGATGTAATAAATATAAATGATATAGCATGGGCCACAATGCACCCAAGAAACACAAAAAACTCAGGCATACAGCCCTGTAAAGCATAAATACCTGGATGGGTCATGTGAACATTAAGTATCTCACAAGTTTTACTCTGGCATAAGTTGTATCTCTGAAACACCCCAAAAATGGCTACGGACGAAAAGAACCTGGATCAACTGGGAGTTCCTGTCGTGGCTCAGTGGAATCCGACTAGCATCCATGAGGACACAGGCTTGATCCCTGGCCTTGCTCAATGGGTTAAGAATCTGGCATTGCCTTGAGCTGTGGTATAGGTCATAGACACGGCTTGGATCCCATGCTGCTGTGGCTGTGGTGTAGGCCAGCAGCTACAGCTCCGACTGGACCCCTAGCCTGGGAACCTTCATATGCCATGGGTGCAGCCTAAAAAAAAAAAAAAAAAGAAAGAAAAAAAGAAAAAAAAAATGAACTTAGATCAATTCACGTAAATTTTCTTCCCTCTTACTCTCCAATCACTGCGGGTGGATCAGACGTGGCTTGGCCACCATCCACAGGGGCTCCCGCTCTTTTCAACAATTCTTACTCAACCCAGGAGTCCAAGCAGCTTCTTTTCTCACCTCTTACTCTGTACCTGGGGCCAAACTAAGTGCAGGCCTCCTGGGAAGTCTGTACCAGGCTGACCACACAGGTTTGATAAAATGAGGACACTGTCCCAACTAAGCTATCCTGGCACACCTGAAACAAACTCAATATGAAAATCTAGATCTACGCCAACGACAACGCACAGGGTACATGGGAACGCCACTCATGATGGGATCCTAATGCACTAAAAACATGCTGCTCTAGAGAAAAACGCTGTTCCTGTACTCTCCAAAACAAGAGTGGCTTCTAAATCGACCTATAAGTTGAGTTGGGGGAAGGAAAGTGCATGTTCCTCCAACAGGGCTGAGCGGCAAAGCTCAAAGCCCCTGGGCCACCTTTGGCCAGGTCCTCGCCTAACCATGTCGCACTGTATCTGGAAATTTGAGATGACCCAGCCTACAATGTAACCTTCTACAGCTTTGGCGTGCCTCATATCTCACTATAATTTCTCTTAGAAGCAGGAAAAAAAAAAAAAATCAAACAAAAAAACCCAAATAAATAAACAAAAAACCCCCAACCAAACAGAAAAAACCAAAACAAAAAAACAGTTTCCTTCCTGCTTTCTGCATGACTGGCTTCATTTGAGCCAGTTTTGTGTAAGCATGCCTCTTTACACAGAGGGGAATCAGTGGACGTTTAGTCCCCTCAGCCAACTGCATGACCCATTAGGTCACTATATCTCAGAATGGAGTCCACAGATCCTCAGTCTGAGGCCCATCCCCAGGCCTGCTCAATTGGAAACTCGAGGAGCACAACCTCAGAGGATTCCACGGATGCTAAGCTTGAGAACTCATGCCCGACTCAGATAAATCCTCTGTTCACAGCTGTGCCCAAAGAATCTAGCAGAATACCTAGAATATGGTAGGAGCTCAGCAATGAATTGCTAACTAGCCAGCTACTCTAGCCCATTTGCTAGGGCAAGTCCTCAGTGCCAAAACCAGCATTTAAGGCTCTCTTTCTGCACTGAGCCCTGTAACAGAAACTTCTGTTTACTCCATCCCACCGCAGCCATGGCCCTGATAGATCCGTGGCCCCCATCTTACCACTCATACCGAGGTTCTTTCAGTCTCCCAATCCCAGGGCTCCTGAGGAGACAACAGACTGAGTCCTGGACGCAGCCTCTCCCCTGCAGCACTTGGGCTTTCCCACTATGATGGGGACGTGTCCCTCACAGGACAGGACTTGAAGTGTCAGGACATGTCCCATGACCACTAGGGCACTGTTTTGCCACAAAAGCCCCTGGCGGCCACTACGCAGGGGCGCCGGCAACTTTCTGCCTTGTGAGGAAGCAGGGCTAACATTTGTACCAGGCTTTTATATCTACTTGCTGAACTAAACTCTTAAAAAAAAAAAAAAGTCTCTGCCATTGCTATATATATATATATATATATATATATATATATATATATATATATATATGAGTTTATTTGCAAAATCAACAAAAGTGAATCTTTTCCTCCCTTAGAACCTCCCTGTTCCCTGGCGGAGAAACAGTTTGCACCATGCCTGCTGCTGGCTTTTCCACGCAGCCCTTCAAGTTTCCTCTGCTCCCTGAGATACACCTGCCTGGCCTATGCACAGGGTACCCGCCCAAGGAAAGGCTCCAGGGGTGGTTTTCTCTGCAGGAAGATGCGCATTCCGAACAGGACAGAGGGGCACAGGGTGGAGAGAGACGGGGGAGGAGGTAGGAGGGGCGGGCGGAGCACGCAGGGGAGGCATGCTCTAGTGGAAGCCAACACGGTTCTGCTCATCACACAAGCACAGGGCAGCCAGCGTCCCTCTCAGAACTTAGTACTTCAGTGAGAAGGGTTTCTTGGTTTGGGGTTTTTGTTGGTTTCTTTACAACTGCTGGGAGCAGACATTCAGGACAGCTCTGAGGAAGGGGATCCAGCACGCTTACGGTACTTGAAACAGCTCCCGTGCGGTCAGGCTCCGAGACTCTGCGGAGGCCCTCTGGGACCGGAGGGACCAGCGGAGGCGGCGGTGACAAGGATGGTGGTGTCTGGCTAACAGGGGGGAAGGAGCCAGGAGCGCTGGCTGGCTGGCTGTGCTGGGGCCGCCTCTGCAGATGAGGGGGAATGAAATCATCTAGAGTCGGGAAGGTCAGAGGTGAGCCGGCAGGGGCGGTCGCGGGGGCCGGGGGGCCTCGGGGCCCCCGAGATGCTGGCGGTCTGTCAGTGCCTTCGTGCCCTCTGTCGGTATTAACCAGGTAGAGAGGGACAACTATGACCTCGGGCTGGGCTGGGCTGGAAATGGCATCCTGTAGGAAATAAGGGGGTGGTTATGTAAAGGGGTACAGCAGGGAAGAAGGAATTCCTTATTTAAACAGTCAAGAGTGGACATGCAATGATGTACTGTGAGAAATATTTAATCGGTGCCCTTTCCTCAGAGTCCATGAGACAGTCAGTGCTAGCCAGCTGGCCTCCTGACATTCTGTGACACAGAGGGAACCCCGTCCAAGTTTACTTTCCATCCATCTATTTTTAACTCCTTTTAACACTTTAGAGAGAGAACAAGAGAACAGGCAGGCAGGCTGTGTTTAACCCCCAAACCGCTAGCAGAGCCTGAAAGCTTGGGAGTCAATACGATCTCTTTGGCACCTGGTTATAAAACACATACGACAGAATATCTCATCATACTCATAGCGTACAGGTCCCACGCTCCAGCATACTTACGTATTTACAGAAAACAGAGGGGGGAGACACACAGAGAGGACGGTGCTGAGATGTTTAGAGAGGATTTGGGAGTCGAGCTACAGCAACATTAACGAGGAAAGGGAGGGCAGGGCGCCCCAGAAAACAATCGAGCTGCTCACATGAGCTTCGAAAGAGACCATGGAGAAGACACACAAACATTCCTAATTCCTTGCCTTGGCTGGATAACACGGCTGCAAAAGGTAAGGTTCTTTTCTCTTCCGGTTTTCGGGATCAGAGGTAACCTGGGGGGCTAGCACAGGTGGTCTCACTGCATCTGGGAACGAAGGCCGAGTCCCCCGGGAAGGACTCTCGGCATCTTTGCGGATGTCAAAGAACAGCTTGGGAGGGTCGGGAGGAGGAGCAGAGGGTGGCTTTCCCGTGCCGGCTGTGGCTGTGCAGGAGACAATGCTGGGGGCCGGTGCTCGGGTGCCCGCAGCTTCCCAGAGAGTGCCTTTGGCTGGGTCACGTGCAACCCCACGGAGCGTTTCCGATGCCACCGGGCAAATGTTATGGGATAAACAAGGTACATATAAGCTGCTGACCTTTTTATTCCCAACTGCCTCATGACGTGGGTTAGCTCTCACATTCGCTCTAGAAACTGTCCTGGTGGCTGCACACTGGTGCTGGGGTTGGCCCGAAGCAACAGGGGACGTGGAACCTGGAAGCGGGGACCCAGGCCACGGCACACCTTTGGGGGCTGATCTGGCTGCCGGGGGCACAGAGCTGGCCTGGGGTCGTGAGGGGCTCTGCTGGCTGGGGGTGCCAGGTGGGACGTAAGGCTTTGGTGAGCTCAGGTACAGGGAGTCCTTGTAGGGGCTGCGGGTGCCGGGAGGCTGCCATGCAAAGCGGTCCTCTTGAGGGACAGGAGGGTGTGGGGGAGAGAGGACCTTCGGTAGTTATTTTCAAGACACAATAAAAAGAAAGAAAGAAGAGGGGGAATGGAAAGAAGGACCACCATTAGAAAGCGCAGCACAACATGATCTGAAGAAAAAACAATTCTTGACACGTTTTTTAAGCAAATCCTCAGCTTAAGACTCCTCACACCCGTACATGTCTCCTCCGGGTAAAGCTGAGGACTGAATCGTACTCACCTGGAGAGGCAGGCCTGGTTCTCCTTTACGGCACAGGGAGGCTGAGCTCCACCCAGGGAGCTAAGTCACCTTGACCCCAGACCTGGGTGGACCTGCCCCCTCAGAGACCTCCTGACCAGAGAAGGGTGCCCCAGGGTCAGGGCCAGGGGAAGAAGCCCGCGAGCCCCCAGGTTCCTCCCAGACTTTCCTCTTTGAGTGTCTTTAGCTTTAAAGGAAGTTCAAATTCACTCAGACTCTTGAGCGTGTTCCATTCTTTTCCCTTAGGAAATGGAGAACCGGAAGAATCATCCTGAGTTGTGTTCAGAGACAGATGTTTTCAGCGAATCGCTAGGACCTAGTGCTCTATTCCACTCTGTAACACGGCAAATTAATGCTCACCAAGAAGAGAACGCTAAGGACTTAGAATTCACGTGCTTCTCAGAGGAAATGGTTTGATGGAACTAATTATTAGAAGGAAGACAGGCGTGAGATGAAAAGCATCCATTTTTGATGTATCTAGAACATAGGGAACAGGCAATAAAGCATTTGACTGGCCGACGGGACTGGACTGGGCCTGGTTTCACAAATCCCAGCCCATCTCCTCTTCCCATCCAGCCCACCAGGGAAAGATGCTCTTGGTCTAAGCCCAAGAAAACTACAGTGCTCATCTTATTCCTCTCCCTCAACACGGCTCTGAGCTCCTCCTCCTCAGGTCTCAGTGGGGCAGAGGGTCAGGAAACGGGGTAAAGCTCCAGATGTCCTCACTTCAAGGAGAGCCCATCTGTCAACCTGCAGCTCAACTGGGAATGAGTTAAGGAAAGTTTATTATCCTAATGCTATGGACTGGATGTGTGTCCATCAAAATTCTTAGTTGAACCCCTAACCCCAAGTGACGGCCTTTGGAGGTGGGCTCCAATGGGGGTGGTAATTAGGGATAGATGAAATTATGAGGGTGGGGCCCCCACAATGGAATTAGTGTCCTTATAAAAAGAGGAAGAGACCAGAGTCCTTTTCTCTTTCCACCAGGTGAGGACACAGGGAGAAGGCAGCTGTCTACCTGCCAGGAAGACAGCCTTAGCCAGGAACCCAATGGACCAGCCCCTTGACTTTGGACTTCCCAGCCTCCAGAACTATGAGAAATGAATGTCTGTTGATTGAGCCACCTGTCTTTGATATTTTATTATAGCAGCCTAGGCTAAGACACCTAGATTTTCTTCACAAGTCCCCATCTTTTTTTTTTTTTTTTTTTTTTTAGGGCTGCACCTGTGGCATGTGGAAGTTCCCAGGCTAGGGGTTATGTGGGAGCTGCAGCTTCCAGCCTACACCAGAGCCGCAGCAATGCAGGATCCAAACCACATGTGACCTACACCACAGCTCGCAGCAATGCCAGATCCTTAACCCACTGAGCAAGGCAAGGGATCGAACCCACAACCTCATGGATACTGGTCACGTTCATGACCCGCTGAGCCACAAGAGGGACTCCATGGTCCCCATCTTTAAAGAGAGCCCAGTACAAGAAGAAAAACAGAACCTTCCACAAAATCGCACAGAGAGGGTTTATTAGAGTTTGGTCAATATCTGGTAAATGGATTGTGACACAAAACTGGGCAGGTGCCAGGGTGTGGGCCTATGTTGGGGCTTTTATTTTATTTTTTTATGGAGTGTAGGGAGCAAGGGGAAGGGATGTTTGCAAGGGCAGATAGGTAAGAATAAAGTATGGGTCTGAACTAGAATATCAACCCAGAGACAGTCAACAGCCTACCCCATGGCACACTCCGTTTCTGAGTTACAAACAACCAGGACAGAGAAAAAATGATTTGGGTGGCCTAGGTTAACTCAATGCCTATCCTTTCCACAAAGGTGCCCATGACGGTGCCAGGGGAATGTGGCCATATGTACCAGCCAAAAATACAACACATCTTTTCAGTGGTTAGCAGGAGCCAAACCTTCCAGGTCTGCTTTCTTGGTTTCCGTGAACTTACGCTGGAGGTTGGCGTGTGGTCACAGATCCTTTTAAGGATCCTCTCTAGAAACAAAACCCTTGACTGAGCAGGCACCAGAGGGACTGCGGGGAAGGTGATGATGGTTGTCAGGGAGGGAAATAAAAGGCAATTTTGAGTTAAGTTCAGATTGACTTTTCCTTTGCACTCAAGTGTCCTACATGTGACTCCTTCTTGTCCAAAGATGGACATCAGTTTCAATGAGTTTTTCACTTAATTTGGCCGTGGCCATATAAGGTGACAGGGCTGCATTACATCAGGCCAGAGGCTTCCCAGGGCTCTGACCCTTGAAAGAGGACACTTCTCCAGAGTGTTGACAATGCACTCGAAGCCAAGGCCTTCCCATCCTGGGGCTCCTTTCAGCCCCAGAGGAGGAGGGGGAGAGGCACAGTCACTTTACATGGAAGGAACTACTCTGTTCAACTGCAAACATTATGGGAATCACACAGGCCATTCGCATTCTTCCCCAGTTGCCTACTAATGAAGTTCCATTTATCTTTTTAGAAGATAGGGCAGCAAGAAAGCTTGAGAAATCTGCTCTGTGTACAACAGCAGAAACTATCAACCCCTGCCTCCACTGGGGACCCCCACAACGATGCTACCAGAGAGGGGAACACCCTGGTTCCCTATCACAGGGGTGAGGAGGGCAGGGCAGCCGGGGGGGAAAGGCAGCCTGCGGGGCTTCAGGAGACAGGATTCCTCTCTGGCCTGGGCGTCTCCTAGACTCCCAACTCAGTCCTTATGAGGAGAAGCTAGGCCCACAGGGGTCTGAGAGCTGTTGTCATCTGAAACCAAGCCAGGGCAGTCACCAGCCCAGCCCACCTTGGCTTTGGCTAAGCCAGCGTACACTTAACAGCTCCGGCAACAGCTATAGACAAGACATTTCTGCACTCAGAAAACACATCCAAGAGGTAACCCATGCCGAGAGCGTCTTAAAAGTTGGACGGCCAATTTTACTCTGAATACATAGGATAAAACCTCTCTCACAGCAATTTGCCAGGTATCCTTTCGGACACCCCAGCAAAAAGGAAACTTTCTGATGGGAGCAGGTGAGAAAATACACTATTTTCCTAGGCGATTTTACAGGACAGTCCCCCTCATTATGAGGCTCAGCCTTACGAACACCTCGAGGGCAACGTTTCCCATGACAATCTGAACACAACAAATGCTTGATACAGTGGCTATAAATAAATGCATTGAAAGGGAATTTTTATGCAGTTCACATGCTGTTAAAATGCTCTCTTTAGAAGAGCTATTTAAGACGCCAGTAGGAATTAGTGAGCTACCCTTAGGGCTAAGTCACCGGGAGCGGGAGAGATGTGTTTCTACATTTGCCTTGAGTCCATCAGTGCTACATCCCTCCATGCCTACACAGCCAGCTATCCAGCCTAGAGCGGGCCTTCCACCAGCAGCCGACTTAGATGCTGGGGAGGTCTTGGAAATGGGCCCGTCATTTACAGGACAGCTGACCTCCCACATCCCGAGTCTAAAGAGATCTTTAGGAGGCCAGGACCATTTGCCGCTCCCAGTTCTGACCAGCAGCCCCGCAGGCTCAGGGAGGCTGGCCGTGTAGGGGCAGCTGCCTCAGCAACCTCCTCTCAGTCCGGGGATGTAGGGTCTGCAGAAGGGAAGGAAGGCACCATCTCTGACTTGCTCAGGGGCTGGTGCAATGTTATGCCCTCAGGAGCAGAACCCAGAGGACCACTGGAGAAGTGGAGTAGGAACCAGGAAGGCAGGTGAATTCCCTGGGATCCTCACGAGTTCTGGGAGCACATGCACAGGAGGCATGGAGGTAGACCGAAAAAGGAACACATTTCTACCACATTTCTGTCTGTCTGTCTGTCTGTCTTTTTAGGGCCGCACCTGTGGCACATGCAAGTTCCCAGGCTAGGGGTCAAATTGGAGCTGCAGCTGTCTGCCTACACCACAGCCACAGCCGCGCAGGATCCGAGCCGCATCTGCAATCTACATCGTAGCTCATGGCAACATCAGACCCTTAACCCACTGAGCGGGGACAGGGACTGAACCAGCATCCTCGCGGACACTAGTCAGGTTCTCAACCTACTGAGCCACAATGGGAACTCCTTCTGCCACATTTTTTGAGCAGCACAGGTCTTTTGAAAAGAAAGGCCTGTCCCATTCCATCGACGCTACTCCTCTATGTAAAAATATTCCTCACAGATCACCTGAATTAAAACAGGGTCTATTTTTTTTTTCATCAAAATGGCAACGTAGCAACAGGGAGGAGAAGGAAGAAAGACAAGGAAAACAACATATAGGAAAAACTTAAGCAAAATTATTCCTACTCCAAGCAGTTGTTCAACTTGGGGGATTTTCTTTTGTAGGGCGGCGCTGGGCAGCTTAAACCCCGCTGTACCGCCATTCGGACTTCCACCTGCCTGCTTCCAAGCTACATCATCTTTATCTGTAAGGACAGGGCTGCTGGAACCCTTATGGCCCCAAATCCAGCAAATTAGTAGAATCAACACAAGAACACCTCTTCTTTTTTTTTTTTTTTTTTTGCTTTTTAGGGCCACACCCACAGCATATGGAGGCTCCCCAGGCTAGGAGTCAAATCAGAACTGTAGCCGCTGGCCTACACCACAGCCACAGTAACACAGGATTCGACCTGCAACCTATACCACAGCTTACAGCAATGCCGGATCCTTAACCCACTGAGCGAGGCCAGGGACGGAATCCGCATCCTCATGGATCCTAGTCGGGTTCGTGAACTGCTGAACCACGAAGGAAACGCCAGCACCCTCTTCTTTTGAATATTATACGCTAAGGAGTCTTTACCAAACAGGCTCAGACTTTTTTCCAACCTGCCATTCCCTCTTTCAGGACATTTCCACATGCATTTCAAACCTAGGAAATACGGGGCTTGTATTTCTGAAACCCAGGTACAGAAGAGTTTCATCCCATGCCTCCGCTTCCCCTGACCCCACCTTCTCCCTCATTCTGGTCCTCCTGGAGCTTTTCCAGAGCTGGCCAAAAGTGCAACTCAGAACCGGGCCCAGCTCTCCAGCTGGGCGAGCAGGAAGCCCCAAGTGCCAGCTAAGAGACTCCAGAACAGTCCCCACCCCCTCCCCGGCCTTGCACACAGGCCTACCTGGGGCTTGTCAGAAGGAAAGCTGGGGTGCACGCTTCTGTAGCCCTTGGCAGCCAGTGAAGACAGTTGGGCATTTCCATTGGCATCAGCATGGGAAGGAAGCCTCCACTCATCTGCGATGGGAAAAAAAACACAGAGAAACCCCTCACTCACAGGAACATTCCCTGGTTCCCCTCTAATTTAAGGGTTCCCGGTAGAAGGCAGTCCAGGACAGAAAGGATGCAAGAGAAAGCGTACCTGCTGTGGAATTCTCTGACTCCAGAACTACGTGTGGCGCGGAAAGGATGAAAACAAGAAGCAAAGGGGGAAAATGGAAATGGTTACGTTTGCAGGAAGCAAGGATGTACTGCCCAGAAAGACGAAAATCCAGCAGCCCCGCTGCCTGACACAAAATGCCCTCAGCCACGATGGCCTAATTACCATAGGAACCCACTCTAAACCATGATGTGCTCACAGGCGATGACCTTTGAAAACACAAGGCTCACATTCACAGTAATGAAGAAACAATTGTTCTTGACATTCTTATTTTACAGACAAAATGCCACAGAACTCCCCTGTCCGACCCGACTCACTGGCTTGCATTCCCCTGCTGTAAGCCTGACGTGGGCTCAGAATGACCTCCCCTCATTAGCATCCTGGGCTAATTAACAGGCCCGGACAGGGAGACATCGATAAGCACTTTTTCCATGGCTGCTGATACAGGGTGAGGGCGAGACCATGATTTAAGCCCAGAGGTATCTGCTGTGATAAGGGCTTTTTTTTTTTTTTTCCCTCTCCCTGCCATTAAATGAGCCACACAAACATTTGAAAAACTAATCACCCTGAGTGTTCATCAGACGACAAAGCACCTTTGTCTCCCTTCAGGCAGCTACCAGCATGCCCTCCATCCATGACCTGGCATATCTCAGAGACCCTGAGTCTCTCCTAACCTGACCCACCTAGCAGCACAAGGCAGGGGAGCACCCAGGTAACAAGCTCGGCTGGGAAGGCAGCTGGACCTCAATTCAAATCCTGGCTCCACCACCTAAGGGCTCTGTGATCCTGGGCAAGTTATAAGCCTCAGTTTTCCCATCTGAAAAATGGGGGTATGCCTGTTTCACACGTGTTGTTAAGAATTAAGTGATATACTGGGAGTTCCTGTCGTGGCTCAGTGGTTAATGAATCCAACTAGGAGCCATGAGGTTGTGGGTTCAATCCCTGCCCTTGCTCAGTGGGTTAACGATCCGGCATTGCCCTGAGCTGTGGTGTAGGTTGTAGACGCGGCTCGGATCCTGCATTGCTGTGGCTCTGGCGTAGGCTGGTGGCTACAGCTCCGATTCGACCTCTAGCCTGGGAATCTCCATATGCTGTGGGAGCGGCCCAAGAAATGGCAAAATACAAAAAAAAAAAAAAAAAGAATTAAGTGATATACTGCATGACAAATGCTTAGCACAGTGCCTGATAGAGCTTAGAAATATGCGTTATCTATCATCATCTTCTGCATCCTCTTGTTTCTATGCGCTATCTTCCCCCGCAGCCCAGGGGTCAGCAAACCTTTTCTATAAAGGGCCAGTTGGTACATACGTTAGGCTTTGGCAGCCATATGGTCTCAGTCGCAACTATTCAACACTGCCATTGTAGCCCCCAAAGCAGCCACGGACAATATCAAGTGAACGAGGGTGGCTATGTTCCAATAAAATTTATCTATGGAAACTGAAATTTGAATTTCACCTAAATTTCACATGGCACATTATTCGAGTTTTGTCTGATTTTTCTTTTAACCCTTAAAAAGATAAAACCCCAGATGCAAGAAAAAAGCATCCTCACACTTTCTGTCTGATGGCTCCAGCCCAGACGGAATGGGGGAATACAGGGAAAATTTTTTGCAACTCAGGGGTAACCTTGTGAACAGCAAATAGAAGTCTACTTTACTCCAAAGAAGAATTTTCGTTTATAAGAAAAGTATTAGAAAGTTATTCCCCTAAACCCTTACCTTCGGGATGGATTCCACTTTTTTAAAAAAATAAAGGTTAAGGGAGTTCCCATTGTGTCTCAGTGGTTAACAAATCTGACTAGGAACCATGAGGTTGTGGGTTCCATCCCTGGCCTCACTCAGTGGGTTAAGGATCCGGTGTTGCCGTGAGCTGTGGTGTAGGTCGCAGATGCGGCTCGGATCCCACCTTGCTGTGGCTGTGGTGTAGACTGGCAGCTACAGCTCCACTTCGACCCCTAGCCTGGGAACCTCCAAATGCCGAGGGTGCGGCCCTAAAAACAAACAAACAAACAAAAAAAAAGGTTAAGTCTAATTAAATTAATGGCAACCCCCCTAAATTGGTGTGTGTTATGTACACACACACATACATCATTCTTTTTTTTTTTAGGGCCCAACCTTTGGCATGTGGAAGCTCCCAGGCTAGGGGTTAAACGGCAGCTACGGCTGCTGGCCTACACCACAGCCACAGCAAAGCAGGACCTGAGCTGCATCTGTACCCACACCACAGTTCATGGCAATGCCAGATCCTTAACCTACTGAGAAAGGCCAGGAATCAAACCCACATCCTCATGGATACTAGCTGAGCCACGACGGGAACTCCACATACCCCATTGTTAGTTAGCGAGCTGTTCCAAAACAAACATGGGGCAGATTTGGCCCAAGCACCACAGTTTTCCAAGCCCTCATCCAATCAATCCCTTAACTCCCTCCTCTTATCTCACTCTCCATAAAGAAGGGAGTAATACTGCAGCTCTCACAGCCCCCGGCTCCACCTCGGTGTGGATCCCTCAAATGTCCAGTTGAGATTCAGAAATGTTTACTGGACACCAAAGTGTCAGATGTTACTAGTCACTTTTGCTCATATTTACTATTCAATTCAGTGTCCACAAGTCTGTGAGGCAGGTAATCACTCTGCTTCATGGATGAGGAAACAGAGAGGTCAACTGACTTAGCCAAAGTCACAACGCGACAAAGCAGTGAGCCCGGATCCCCAGGATCAAGTGCAATGCTCTGTCCACCCCTGAGAGCCACCAACCTCACCACAGGCTGCAAAGGAGAACCTACCTCCCAGGGAGGTGGTTAGCGGCCAGAAGGTATCAGAGCAAAAGGCCAGGCAGGGGAAAAGGTTTCCATTTATTTGTACCCATGAACCCCATTCTAGCTTCCCCAGAATCACCAGGAATGCTCATTAAAACACACAGCGCCGGGCCCCACCCCCCAGAGTTTTTCATTGGATGAGAGAGGCCTGAGAATCTGCATTGCTAACACACCCCCAGGTTCCATTAAGGCTGCTGGTCCATAGCCCAAAGCTCACTTTGAGAATCACGGATATAATAATGAATACTCACAACCACCCTTATTCTGGAAACCTGTATCCATTTTTGCAAATTTCTTCCCCCTCTAAAACAAAGTTGTTTGTTTTTTTGTCTTGTTGCCTTTTCTAGGGCCGGTCCCATGGCATATGGAGGTTCCCAGGCTAGGGGTCTAATCAGAGCTGTAGCCGCCAGCCTATGCCAGAGCCACAGCAACGTGGGACCCAAGCTGCGTCTATGACCTAAACCACAGCTCACAGCAACACCGGATCCTTAACCCACTGAGCAAGGCCAGGGATCGAACCCGCAACCTCATGGTTCCTAGTGGGATTTGTTAACCACTAAGCCACAATGGGAACTCCTAAAACAGTTTTTATAACCTGTTTCAGTTATAGATTCTTTTAGAATGTCACCCGCCCACTCCCTTAGGAATAATTCTTAGGTATGCCTCCTCCTCTCGACCTGCAATGGTAAGAACAGTTTAATGAACTCCATGAGTCCTGCTACCAAATTATCAAACCTGAAGGTGGTTTTGGGAATCCCTGGGCGCTGCAGTTGGTGTCACAGTGAGTCTTCTCTTGTGGGGACTTTCACCTCCAACTGCTTCTCATCTATCCCCTTTCCATACACATGAGCTCACAAAAAAGTTTCTTAATAGGGGTAGGGAATGTGGTTTTAATGTCAATTTTCTTTCTTTTTTTTTTTTGGTCTTATTAGGGCCGAACCTGTGGCATATGGAGGTTCCCAGGCTAGGGGTCAATCCGAGCTGTTGCTGCCGGCCTACACCAGAGCCACAGCCACGAGGGATTCCAGCCACGTCTGCAACCCACAGCACAGCTCACAGCAACACCAGATCCTTAACCCACTGAGCGAGGCCAGCAATCGAACCCACGACCTCATGGATGCTAGTTGGGTTCATTAACCATTGAGCCACAATGGAAACTCCGATGCCAATTTTCTTATTTCTTTTCTACTGCCATTTCTGGAGAGAAAATATGAGGAAATGAGTTGACTGCAGGTCCAAGAATCTTTACATCCAAGGTGAACCTTGAAGTCAAGAATCAGGCAGGAAGGACTGAAGCCAAATGGTGCAGAATCCATCAAGTCGAAGGCTCGAACTGAACTTTGGCTCGTGAGTCAGAACGAAGGGACTGACATCTCGGGCCACACGAGCCAGGAAGCTTGGGGTTGTGCCCACCATCAGCCCAGGCTCCCTGTTCCTCCCGAGTGAAACCACCATGACCTGGGGACACAGGCAGCGTTACACTCTGAACCAAAAGGGCCAACACTAGACCTGGCCAGGCTATTCTACCAAGAAGCAGGAATCAGAGGCCTCTCCCAGAGGCAGGGAATTGGCACTGAGATGACTGACGTGCAGCTCCTTCCAGATGGTTCTGATTCAAAAGCTAGGTCTACATTCAGAGCTTAGGAGGGTGGGCAGGGATCCAGAGTCGAGCTAACACTGAGGGCAGGAGCCTGGAGGCTGGGATTCAACTGGGCGATTCCAAGGGCCCGTGTGCCCCTCCACCTCCGGCCTCCCAAATCCACAGCCTAGACTCCACATTTCCACATGCCTGTTAGAAACTTCCTCCTAGAGGTCCTACTTGCCAAAAAGCTAAACCCAGTAAGAAATGGAATTCCACTCAGAAACCCACCATCTCCATGAGGGCCACTGATGCACCTAGTCAGGCAGGATTCACCTCCTGGTCCAAAGAGAGTCCCACAACCATGCTCCTCAAACACGCTCTATGAAGCCCTGCCATCTCACTCTTCCAAACACGCTTCTGACTTGGTCTCTCCTTTTCATTCCCACTGCCGCCAATTCACAGCCTCTAATAGAAATTACTGCCCATCTTTAACTAGCTTCCTGATCAGCGGTACCTAGAACAGTTCCCATCAAAGAGCAGCTTCTGCATGCCGGGCTCCATGCTACAGCTTCCCACAGCTTGCAGAAGTTCCTGGGCCAGGGATCGAACTTGTGCCAGAGCAGCGACTGACCTGAGCCACAGCAGCGGCAAAGCCGGATCCTTAACCTGCTGAGCCACCCGGGAACTCCATCTCTGTGCTACAGCTTGATGTGAAAGAGTCCACTGAATCCCAACAACTCGATTAAGATCGTCTCATTTTAGAGGGAGGGAAACGGACGCTCTCCAAGGTGAATCGGCCCACATCACAAAGCGAGGAAGTGGCGGGGGCTGAGCCCTGATGAGGACTGTGACTCTCAAGAACTAGACCCCCTCTCACAGGAAGAGGGAGCTGGAGCAAGGACTGAAAATAGGGGACATCGCTGAAATGTGGGTGTAAAGGGGCCCCACAGGGAAAGAAATCAGGACACTGGTGTAGGCAGCGGTACGAGACCGAAGCTTCCAGTCTGGGCAAAGGATCAGCAGCTTGGAGACCAAAGGGATGGAAGAAGGCAGTAAAGCCAGGGAGCAGGGCAGACAGGAGGCAGACAGAGCAGCTGGGGCACAGATGCGGGCTCTACTGGTGGGGGAGGGAGCTGGCCGCTAGCTGATACCACCTGCGAAGACCCTGGGACCAGGAAGCATGCCCGATCCTTGGCAAGAGCCAGGTGAGGCTCCCGGCCTCACACTTGGGCTTCCCGACCAGGCTGGCACGGCTGCCTGCAGATACTGCTGAAAACTGTCTTCTTGAGACTGGTCAAGACCCAGTGCCTCCCAGGCCCCAGGATGGGACCCGAGACTGGTGTGAGCCAGCAAGGTGTCACCCAGAGGCTCCAACAGAGGGTGTAGGCAGTGATGAGGAGCGAGGGCTGGATCCAGCCAGAATCAAAAGCCTCCTACCCTAAGAAGGGTAAGAGGACAAGATCACTGATCCTGTATGCCCCGCCTCTGGAGCAGCATCCTTTTAACCTCATCTCCAGTGTGAACTCATTCTGGCCTGTTGTATTCTCCCCCCCGCCCCTGCCCCTTTGGCATATGAAAGTTCCCAGGCTTTGGCAAGCTGCAGCTGCTGGCCTATGCCACAGCTGTGGCAACGCCAGATCCTCATCCCACTGTACCAGGATGGGGGCCCACAGAGACAACACTGGATCCTTAACCCTCTGTGCCACCCTGGGGAACTCCTAGTTGTACTCGTAATAGGCTTGTTTTGCCCTTTTACTCAGAACCCAGCTTTTTCCTCTCCACTCAGACTGGCCTAGAGTACAATCCTGAATTTGTCCCTAATGAATAGGATTCTGTTTGTGAGTTTATTTCCCAAACTTCCCAAGTTCACAAAGCATTTTAGAATAAGAAAGGCTTGGAAACCATCTTGCCCAAGTCCTTTACCTTTCGTATGAGCTTCAGAGGTATGACATGCCCAAGGTCAGAAAGCATGGCAGGGAATTCCCATCGTGGCTCAGCGGAAACGAATCCACTAGTATCCATGAGGATGCAGGTTCGATCCCTGGCCTCACTCAATGGGTTAAGGATCCAGTGTTGCCGTGAACTGTGGTGACGAGGCTCAGATCCCGTGTTGTGGTGGCTGTGGTGTAGGCCAGCAGCTACAGCTCTGATTTGACCCCTAGCCTGGGAACCTCCCTATGCCTCGGGTGCAGCCCTAAAAAGACCAAAAAAAAAAAGAAAAGAAAAAAGAAAAAAAAATAAAGAAAGAAAGAAAAAGAAATATGGCGGGGGACTAGGGGCCCACAACTGACCCTCCTATTGGAACAAAATGCCTTTTGTGCTTGCCTAAATGCACCCAGAATTTCTCTCTTTCTCCTTTCTCATCACAATTCTCAGTGACTTCCAGGGATGCCTGGCACCTAGATGTTGCAGAATGAATGTCTGCTTATTTGGATTCAATTTATCAGGAGGAAAATAATCTACAAAGATTAATGTATTATAAGGTGTGAATGATTGGCAGCTATTCCTTAATTCTTCGGTCTATGTGCATTTTTTTTTCTTTTTTCTTTGGTCTTTTTGCCTTTTCTTGAGCCGCTCCCGAGGCACATGGAGGTTCCCAGACGAGGAGTCCAATCGGAACTGCAGCCTCCAGGCTACGCCAGAGCCACAGCAATTCGGGATCCGAGCTGCGTCTGCGACCCACACCACAGCTCACAGCAACACCAGATCCTTAACCCACTGAGCAAGGCCAGGGATCGAACCCGCAACCTCATGGTTCTTAGTCGGATTCGTTAACCACTGCATGACAGGAACTCTGGAATATGTGAGTTTTAAAATGAGATCCTTTTTTACCCAAATTAGATGTTATAAATTTGTAAGATACAGAATTATTGGGGAACTAGAAAGAGTTTCCTCAAGTGCTCAAATCACTGCACAGAACTGGAGTGCAAGCCTATAGACAGCAAGGTAAAAATTAAGTGGGGTTCTATGTTTGTGCTGCACTGTGACCACCAGGGGGAGCTCAAGGCTCCCTCTCCTCCCATTCACCGCTCCCATTCACCACCAAAGGAAGGGCCAGGTTGATAGGTCAGTTTACAAGGCCAAGGGGCTGTAAGTGTGGTCTTTCTTTCCTGTTAACTTAGACCTTAGGGCTCTTGCTTCCTCAGAGGCCCTCCAGCTTGGGAGCTGAATCTTCCCCGTTAGGCCTGGAGAGGCTGGATTGGGCTAGTCTTAGGAAGAAATTATTTTTCCTCCTATCCTTGGCCCCACCTTTCCTGGAGACAAGACTGGCAAACTGCAGTGGGGCTGCAATGGGACAGGAGGCAGATGTGGGTTCGGGAATACAAAGCCAAGCAGCTACTTTCAACCTGTAGCCCTGGAGGCCACTTGTGCCCTGCCCTGAGCTTAGGAGAAAAGAAACCCTCCAAGGGACCAACATGACCAGAACGGGGCTTGTGCTCAAACCCTAACCTGGCCTTGTCCTTAGGAAGGGCATCTGCCTTGTACCTGTTACAGGTGACGGGGAGAGAAAGAAAGTCAGGTTTCCAGGATGCTGGGCACTGCCCATCTCTATCCTACGTAATTCCATCTTTTCACAACACACCATTCCCTGTACCAAAAAAGTGTGTGTCCTCACTTCCTCTCCTTTCTGATCCCAAGGGAGTCGTCATCACCCCAATTCATTTTCTCTCTTCATTTCCTCCCATCCCCTATAGCAGGAGCTCTCAACTGCGGTCCTTGGACCAGCAGAATCGGCATGGCCTGGGAACTTGTCGGAAACGCACAACCTTGGATCCCGCCTCACACCTACAAGTGGGAATCAAATTCTCAAACTCTGGGCTGGGGCCTCGGAATCTGTCATTTTATCCCAGGTGATTCTGACGCAGCTGAAGGGTGAGAACTGCTGCCCTACAGAGTGGAAAGGGGCTCCCCCATCCTATATGCTCACTGTGTCTGGAAACCTTGGAGGCAGCCTTCCCCAGCCCCCAGAACACTTGGGCTGCAAAAAGCCCTCTGCATTTTGCAGAGAGGCCCAGATAACCACATTTATAGGCACCCAGAGCAGCTAAGGTCTAACAGCTCATTACATGCCACCAGGTGTGGTGCAAAACACTTTACATGTTGTCCCCACAAGGATGCTGTGAGACAGGTACAGTTATCAACCCCATTCTACAGAGGGGTTCACCAGGGTCGAGAGCGAGTAGTTCTCTCACGGAAGGTTGCACAACCGACAGGTGCCAGAAGCAGGACACAAGCCCAATCTATCGGGTTCCAGAGTCCCAGGTGTCAACCTCAATGCTGTGCCCTAGGCACTCGGGTTTCCTGAGCAACTGGTCAGGGTGGGGAAGCAGGCTTCTTTGGTCTCCTTCTGCTGGCCTTGGACGTGCTCTTTGAATCCTGGCCCCTCAGGTCGCCTCCCTGCCTTCCTGGGAGCTAAGGCCATTCGGATGCTACACTTCTTAGCTTCCTTTGGCTTCTTCCTCAGCCCCAGCCTGCCCAGATGGTCACAGCCAAGCTCCAGGAACAGGGATGGGCTCAGAGAAGCCTGACCTGGAGGCCTCCTCACTACTCCCTCCCCAGCCCCTAAGCCATCTGTCCTCATGTACATAGTCTGCAGAGCCGCTGGCTGTCACAGGGGCTCTGCTAACCTGTTCATTCAGAAGCTAGAATAAAGTGCTCACGGCTGTGCCTTTGCCTGAAGCAAGTGGGAGCCCCTCAGTTGAGGGCACTGATCACCAGCCACCACAGATGGGACATGGAGGGGACCGTCCCAGGGGCTCCTGAGCATCGGGAGGTGGCCGCCAAGTTCCCACCCTTGCCTGTCTCCAAGGAAGCGCACCTGCTTTTCTCTCCTGCTGCGGGGCTTCGCGGGGGCTCACAGGGCTGCCGCTTGGGATTTCCCGGTAAGAGGACGAGGCCCGGAGAGTCACGGCTCCCTTCCCGGTGCAGATTTTTGTAGGATCCGTGTCTGAAAAGCAAAGACCCAAAAGAGGGAAGACTGAATCCAAGGCTCCCAAAGGATGAAAGCCACAGTCAGCCGGCAACTCACAGCAGCTGGGGAATGAGATGAACCTGGTTAGAGATGGGCACGGCCTTGGGGACAATGAAAATTAATCTGGATGGTGGAGAGCGACAAATCACATTTTCAGAGGGTTTCCACCCATCACGAGGTTAGGAGGACATGGAGGCAACAGCGAGTTCTGAGTCCATGTGCAAGTCACCGTGTCAGCTGTCAACATTCCCAAACCAAAGCGGGTTGTTTCCATCTATTAAATGGCATTTAGGTTGGTAAGTGGACATTGGGCCATTTAGTAAGGCGCCGTTCAAGAAAGAATTTATGAAAGATTTCCAGCTCCCACAGCATCCTTCTTATCAAAGAGCAAGTTGACGGCATGGGACATGAGGTGGCTGTTCTGCAGAGGATATCTGCTCAGGGAAGCCCCCTAGTGGAAAAAGCAAAAACACAGTCTCCTTGTGTCAGCGAGCCAAGCCCCCCACAGCGGTGAGACCAGATATGCTGCCTGGGGAGAAAGACCATGGGCCAGAGCCTCGCATTCCAAACTTAATGAAGAAAATTCACACCAAAGAAAACTCTGAATCCTTCAAGGAACAGGCTTCGCTGCACCTCCAGCCGAGCATCCCTGGGCCCCGACCTCTCCGACAGTTCACAATGGCCTAATAACAGACCCAGGTCATCTTTCCGAATTGCACCAAGAAGGCTTTCAAAACAAGCTTCAAGAGATCTGGATGTTCACCCTCCAGGAAGATCAGTAACGAGGAGGCGAGAAATCCACGCAGACCTCACAGTCCTAGGATGCACACACGCCCGATGTTTCTTTCTGTGCAACGGAGCTCAAGTGAATTGCACAGTTTTTCAAGTTGCTCACGGCACAGCCTGGGTCTCAGACCTAAAACTGTCATGACTGGGAATATGGGTAAAGTTTAAGGTGGGCACCAGGCAGGACATGGGCTCAGACATCCAGCTCACACCCCACTCCTGTGCCAGGGCTGAGAAGCAAAGCTTCCTTGCTCCTCCTTTCCCCTCCGGCAGCCCCCTTCCTGACAGCTCAAACAGCTCAATCATTGGTGTTCTGGAAGGGGCCAGATCTGCCCCATCAGACCTCTCACGTGGAGGGCAAAGCACAAAAACACACAGTATGGCAGAGCCGGCAGTGGTGCTGGAAAGCATCTGACTCGTCTAGCTCTATCAAGAGGATAAGCAACTGATGTCACTGGGAAAACTGATTTACGGTCTTTTCAAAAGGGTGAGGAGGAAAGGGACCAACCCTGCCCATCCACACGATGCCTGAAAACACCACGGGGATAAAGAGCCACCTGGGCCACACTTGTCCCACCTTGCACAGAGGAAGCTACAGAGCCCGAGCGGACACCTGAACCTCACCCCCTCCTTGGAGAGGAAAGGAGGGAGCTCCTGCAGGTGAGGCTGGGGTCAGAGGAGGAAGTGCTCAGGGACACGCCCTGCCAGCATCACAGAGATACAGCCAGATCTGGCATCTAAACTAAGACAGTTGCTTCAAGTTCGGGCCAACTCAGAGATGCCCTGTGCAGCCACATTAGTTCCTGGGGACAGTGGAACTTTAAATAAAGCAGTGGGAGCTGGCACCTCTTGGGAGAACCCTAAGTCTTCCATGTGGCTCAGACCCACCCAGCTGAAGTCAACATTCTGCCTCTGGACTGACCTTTCCCTAAAGGAGGGAGGGGCAAGGCACCTGTCAGTTCTTCTCCACACGTGCCAGTGGCTCACAGAAACACACACACACACACACACACACACACACACACACACACGAAGAAAGGAAACCAGCCAGCGGAAGTGAGGGGAAATGGCTCCTGAACATGCAAAGGATTAAGCCTCCAAGTCCTTGTTAGAAGGAAAAAAGAAAGGAAAACCATGCATGATGTGCT
The DNA here is from genome assembly GCF_016906955.1 of Phacochoerus africanus. Taxonomy (NCBI): domain Eukaryota; kingdom Metazoa; phylum Chordata; class Mammalia; order Artiodactyla; family Suidae; genus Phacochoerus; species Phacochoerus africanus. The sequence continues at coordinate 107,318,239 of NC_062558.1, forward strand.
AACAATTAAAAAAGAAAGAAACCAACCCAAGGAGAGATACCTGGAGGGAGTACTAGGCCTGAAGAGTTTTTCACTGTCTTCACAGGGATTATTTTAACAGCAGAAATAGAGCGTGCACGGAAAGGGTCGGCAGTTGCTGAAAACACAAAAGGGTAAATGGTGCATCCAGAAAAAACATTTGGGAAACACTCGGGCAGCAGAGGAACCAGGCAGGGACAATAGAAGGAAGTCACCCGCACGAAAAGAACAATAGGAAGAGCAGTAGATGCAGTAACTTAAAATAACCTGCTTTCGCTCTTTAGAGGCCCACGCCCAGATGGCAGAACCCTCCCCACAGCCGTCCCCCAAATGCAGCTTGGGTCAGTGTCCATGCCACACCAGGAACTTGCCAAGGCTTGGGACAAAGAGATCCATGGAGCCACAGGTGGCCTGGCAAAGAGAGGAAGGGGAGAGCAAGCAGGGTCCAAGGGCCCCCTGGGAAAATGCTGGGGTGTCTGTGCTGGGGGAGGCTCTGAGGAGGAGAGTTATGGTTCACAGACCTCTTGGGAGTGGAGGAAGGAAAGGGATCAAATTCATGAGTCACCTGGTCCTTGCAGCCATCACAGCTGCTTCTCCAGAATCCTAACTTCTGTGTCTTGTGCCTGCTCTGACAACCACAGCCCTCTGGCTCCCGGCAAAGCAGAAGCCCCGTCTGTTGGGCGGCAGATGGTCTACTTCAACCCACCCAGGTTGCCAAGTGTCCTCGTGCATGCTCAAGACTCTGGGCAGCACCCCGGATGCGGACACCAGGTGAGCTCGAGACTTGCGATAACCTGCCCAGGATGCTGGCAAAGGCTGCTGTCCCAAAGTCCCTCACACTTGTCTATCCACGGGCTTCCCTGGGTACTGGAATCTCAATGGTGGGCACATCCCCAAACAAGCTTGCTGTGAGGCTTCCCCCGTCCTAACGGCAGCAAAGAGAGAGATGGGTGCTTGTGTGCTATGGTGCCCAGGTCAATCCAATGAGCAGCACCCAGAGGTCTTCTGGCCCCAGACCCACATCATAACTGGGGGGTAGGGCTGTCATGCTTGCATCAGTGTCTCAATGACGAGCCCGGCAGGGGAAGGAGGAAGGGAGGCACCTCGGCGATGGGCCGCTCACCTTCTAGTTAGTTCATCGGGCTACCACTTTGGGTTTTTTTTGTTTTTTTTTTTTTTCTGGTCCTTTTTGCTATTTCTTTGGGCCGCTCCTGCGGCATATGGAGGTTCCCTGGCTAGGGGTTGAATCGGAGCTGTAGCCACCGGCCCTACGCCAGAGCCACAGCAACGCGGGATCCGAGCCGCGTCTGCAACCTACACCACAGCTCACAGCAATGCCGGATCGTTAACCCACTGAGCAAGGCCAGGGACCGAACCCGCAACCTCATGGTTCCTAGTCAGATTCGTCAACCACTGCGCCACGACGGGAACTCCCGGGCTGCCATTTTGAAAAGCGTGTGGATGTCACATGGCCTCCAAGAACTGAGCTGGTAACAACAACCCTGCATGTGTTAAGGCTTCTGCCTGCTTCTTACGGCCACCTGGGAGCCTGAGCGGGAGCATTTTGCTACTGTTTTCAGGGAAAGGAGCAAGAGAGCTGCTTGGAGTCATCTGGGTCTCAGGTAAAGAGGCTGAGATGGAGCCCAACTGTCCTGGCACTGGGTTCAGTGACTGCCCCAGGCCACCGCGATGACCCCAGGTGGCATCTGCCTCCTCTTTCCAACCAAAGGGAGAGTGGAACGCAGGTCCACCTGCCCCTGCCCACACCCCCGAAGTCTCCCCTGTGGTGAATTCACAGGGCGGGGTGGGTGGCCAGCATCAGCGCCGTCTTCCCATGCTCCTCACCATAGGCACTGCCCTTCAACCTGCCCTAAGCCACGCAGGCAAGGTTGTCCAAGACCCGGGGAACACAGCCCCACACCTCGAGCAGAGGGGGCGGCCAGGCAGGGAGCCTCGGAGGACAGGAAGCAGGAGGACGCTGGCCCTAGGCTCCCCATCCCTCCTGGCTGCTCCCCCTGACCTGGCACTTTGCCTTTCTCAACAGGGATACTTAGCTGACCCAGATGGTAATTACAGAGTCCAGACATGTCAAGCTCTCTAGGGTATTGTGAGCAGGTGCGTCCTGACTTCGGTTCCCCACAACAGGACTTCTGCCCTCCCTCTTTGATACCATAAGACTTAGCGGGGTGAGCACTGAAAGAATCACCGCAGCCCGAACTTGAAGCATGAAAAAAGACCACAGATCATCCAACTCCCCGCTTTTCTAGAGAAGGAAACTCATTAAAGAAAAAGGACCTCCCGGAGTTCCCATAAGGGCACAGTGCAAATGAACTCAGACGAGTATCCATGAGGACGAAGGTTCGATCCCTGGCCTCACTCAGTGGGTTGCTGTGAATTGTGATGAGATCACAGACGTGGCTTGGATCCTGTGTTGCTGTGGCTGTGTTGTAGGCCAGCAGCTGTAGCTCTGATTTTACCCCTGGCCTGGGAATTTCCATATGCCGACAGCATGGCCCTGAAAAAGAAAAAAGACAAAGGACCTCCCAAGAGCTATCTGTTTACAAGCAGCAGACGGGGACTCGAACCCACATCTCACGATGTGGAAAGCTTGCTGCCTGGCTCTTCAGGATGAGAGGCCACAGGGCCAACAGGACCTCCGCTGTCATCTTAGTCATCACTCATTTCACATGTAAACCTTCTGCCCTAAAGTGTTAAGAATTGAAAATCCCAGAGGATATATGCGAAACTAAATGTCACCAAAACATCTGATTCAGCAATTTGGGCTCTTGCTTCAGGGTCCGGACTGGGAGTATGCCACTGTTTATGACACGTGAAGGTGAAATGCCAGATAAGAGAGATTCAGGCTGATAAATGCCATATATGTGAGACTTCTGGCTGTGTGTTTAGTTGTATGCAGCATCCTGTGAGCTGGGGACAGATTTTAATATGTCACCTCACAGTGGGACACAGCAGCTTCAGACTCAGGAGTCTCGGAAGGCACAGGAACAGGTCTCTGGGTCACAGCCTAATTAGATCAGTGACTGTTCCCACCAGGCGGGTGGCCCAGGCCCTGCTCCTCCTAGAAATGCCAGGCTTCCCTTCCAGAGCCTTACCTTTGTCTCGCCCGTTGCTGCCCAGTGCCAGTCCATTCACCACGGCCTTGGAAGCACCCACATCGCATTCTGAAAGAAAAGGAGCCTGAGGTTTGTGACTGCATCTCTCCGCCCTTTCTGGAGACCCATGGAGGTCGGGGTGGGGGGGGGGAATCCCACAGGCTTCCTCAGGCCTGGAGGGGGTGCCCTGGGGCGAATGGGAGAGTCCTGAGAGCACTGGGTGGCTTGAACCAGGGAGGATGCAAAAGCCGGTTGGGGAGGGGAAGGGTGCTGGGAGGAATATAAATGCTCTGGCCGCCTGGCTAAGGCTTTGCTTCTGCTATTTTTAAAAGATCTGCTTATTAATTCCCTCAAAATACCATCTCCTGCCTGACAAAAGCATATCCACTATCCCAAGGCCACTTGCATGCATCCCTGTGCCTCTGGAGTGAGCGCTGTCAGAAAACCAGAACAGAAACCTCAGGCTCTGGGCCATTGTCCTTTATCCGATGCCACTGAAGCCGTGCTGCCCACTGGTCCCCACACTGCCCCCAGGAGAGGTCCTTGTGCTCCTGTTGTGGGAATGACCTGGCTCCCTGACCGTTCTCCCTTCCTCTGTTCGGTCCCCCTTTCCACCCAGCCCTCACTCCGCATCTGCGCGCACTCGCCGAGCCCCAGCGCACAGGACAGAGGAAAAGAAAACAGGACACAGCAGTGTGACCCTCTAAAGCCCCTCCACGTCAAATATACTGTATTTCACTTCTATTTTGAAAACAGAAATACTGACGTTTAGGCTGGGACGTCAATCATTTATACCATCATTCCCACGAGGCAAAAAGAAAACTTGGAATTGAGTTTCCCAAAACATAAAAATGATTATTAGGAGTTCCCCTCGTGGCTCAGTGGTTAACGAATCCCACTAGGAACCATGAGGTTGCGGGTTCAATCCCCAGCCTCACTCAGTGGGTTAAGGATCTGGCACTGTGGTGAGCTGTGGTGTAAGTTGCAGACGCGGCTCAGATCTCGCATTGGTGTGGCTCTGGTGTAGGCCGGTGGCCACGGCTCAGATTAGACCCCTAGCCTGGGAATCTCCACATGCCGCGGGAGTGGCCCAAGAAATAGCAAAAAGACAAAAAATAAAAAAAATAAATAAAAAAAGACAAAAACAAAAACAAAAAAGATTGTTAGGAATATAAGGTTTTTGGGAAGTGCGATGGCCTGAATGTTGACCTAAGCGGTCCCATTCAAATTAACAGACTGACCTTCCTGATGATGAAAAGCAAACAACCAGCAAGGCCCCAGTGGCCAGCGACTGCCTAGGGGACAAAGCCTCAGCAACACGCCCCAGACTCCACGCTCGCCGGCCACTGGCCCCAGCCCTTCTCCAGCGGCAAGTTCTTCCTGCCCACCACGCTGGTCTCACAGCCCCTCAGCACAGCAGAGGCTTTCTGACCTTCAGGCCTTGGTTCCTGAGAGGCCCTCGGCCAGGAGTGCCTGCTCCTCAGGGAACTCCTGCACCGCCTCAAGGCTCCCCTTGAATGCCACCTCCTATGTGTCAGTGGAGACCTTTCAGAGTTCTGCTCAGCTGCAGACACCAAGACCCTCAGTGCTCCCTGCAGCCTAAGCCCCAGCAGTTCCGCATCCCAGCGCTGATGGCACAGCCCAGACAAGACACATGACCAGCGTGCTTGAGGAGAGCCCCTGAGGCCAAGAGCAACCAAGCCACAAACAGAATCCCACCAGCTTTGGTCTTTTAAAGCCTCTACGTGCCTGGATCTCAGGGTCCGATGCTTAGCATTTCATAATTAGCATCTCATTTTTATCTTTAATACCCAGGCCCCTGGAGCTAGGACTTAGGAACTCTTATTTTATAGATAAGAAATTTGAAGCTCAGAAAGGATGCCAGGCTCTCAGAGCACAAAACTGGGATTTGAAGGCTGGCCTGGTCCATCTCACAAGCTTATCTTTGTCCTCAGCTGGGATAAACTTTTTTTAATTTTTTACGATAAAAAATAGGAGTTCCCGTTGTGGCTCAGTGGGTTAAGAACCTGACTAGTATCCGTGAGGATGCGGGTTTGATCCCTGGCCTCGTTCAGTGGGTTAAGGATCCAGTGTTGCTTTGAGCTATGGCGTAGGTCACAGATGAGGCTCGGATCTGGTGTGGATGTGGCTGTGGTGTAGGCCAGCAGCTGCGGCTCTGACTTGACCTCTAGCCTGGGAACCTCCATATGCCGTGAGTGTGGCCCCTAAAAAAAAATAATAATAAATTTATATATATACAGAAGATTCTGTATAAACCAGATACAGTCTATATAAGTTTATATATATTCTGTTTCCCCAAATGCCCCACTCCCCAGTAGCTCATTTGACTGAGACTAGGTCTCCCTACCTGGACCCTTAACCATCAGCCTCCCTGACACCAACTACACTGCTGGGCCAGCCTGGGTGCTCCTGGTCCAGACATGAGCAGGGCTACTGCCCCCAAGCTCTTCCACCAGCAGCCAGGACCTCCCGACACTGGCCCCTCAGGTCCCAACCTGTCCACTGCCCCTGATCCACCTACAGATGAAGCCTAGTTCCTCCAGATACCAAAGTCCCCTTTGTACCTACATTTCTGGGTACAAAAAAAAAAGAAGGAAGGTTTTGGCAGAAAACCAGAAATCCATGGGAAAGAAACATCACAGATTCCACACTTCCATATTTTCCAATTTTCCCTTCCCCACCCACCTGCCCTAATTTCTCTCAACTGCAGGTCTCCTTCCTAGGACTGTAGGCCTTGCTTCTGGCCTCCCCAAGCCAGCAGCCTCTGAGCTTTCATGAGTCCCTAGTCTGTGTTCTTCCTTTCCTTTTTTTTTTTTTTTGGTTTGTTTTTTAAATTCCAACACAATTGAAGCTATTTGGAAAAGTACTCCCATCCCCTCAGACTCAAACCTCTGCAGCACAGAGTGCAGGGGCCACCTCAGCTCCACTGCACACTAGCTGGGGACCATGGACAAATCATCACCCCGAGGGGCCTTGGCGTGCCCATCTCTAGAATGGGGTGGTAAACCATGCCCACCTTTGAGGGTCTGCCAGGAGAGCGAAGTGAGAGATGGTAGGTAAAGCACTTCCTTCCCTTTGTGACTGACAGCCAAGCCCCAAAGCCTGGAATAAAAACAGGCTGCTCTTTCCACCAAAAGTTAAAGCAAATGATTTCTGCATAGCCGCTTTCTCCCTTGTGACTGTTTTTATTAGAGGCAAAACCTTCCAGCAAGTAAACACACACAATGAATCTACTCCTTTTCCCACCTTCATCCGGGTGATGTTTTTGTTTCCTTCAAATTAAGACAGACGTTCCCAAGTGTGGGATTATCAGGCCAAAGGGTCCAACTTTTTGGACTCTTCCTATGAAATGCCTCCTTTCCACGCCACACCTGGGAGAGAGGGAGGCTGGGGAGAGGTCCAGGCATTTCCACACCTTCACCCTCCGGCCAGCCCCACCCAGCCAACCTCTTCCACCCTTATGGGTGCTGGAAATGGTGACGCTGGCTTAAGCGAATTCTGATATTAGAAGAAAGAGAGGCTTTAGGCTGTAGAGTGAAGTTTAAAGAAGAAGAAAAGCACTGGCCTGTTTTACATGACAATAAAACCAAAAAGCCAAACAAGGAGAAAAACTGAGTTACAAGGCAGGAGTTACTGGCAGTGCCCCAGTCCACCTGGAAAAGAAGGGGTGCAGCAGAAGCACCCACAGAGTCAAGAACGAGCCCAGCCCCTCTCCTCGCAAAGAGGGAACCAGAGCTGATGACCCACGGATGGGACACTGGCCAGGCCTCGAGCACAGCACTCAGTACTTGAGAAGCCCCGCCTTAACGCTCACAAAGTCCCAATGAGCTGGTGCTTTCGTGATGCCCATTTTACAGGGAAGGGTCCACTGCAGGCCAAAGCCCACAGTCCATACGTGGGCCCTGAGCTGATCCACCTCGGCTCCTCCTGGTCCTAAGCACACACTGTCCTGCACGGTGTAGGATTTGGCTTAAAAGGGTACTGCCGGAGTTCCCATCGTGGCGCAGTGGTTAACAAGTCCGACTAGGAACCATGAGGTTGCGGGTTCGGTCCCTGCCCTTGCTCAGTGGGTTAACGATCCGGCATTGCCGTGAGCTGTGGTGTAGGTTGCAGACGCGGCTCGGATCCTGCGTTGCTGTGGCTCTGGCGTAGGGCCGGTGGCTACAGCTCCGATTCAACCCCTAGCCTGGGAACCTCCATATGCCGTGGGAGCGCCCAAGAAATAGCAACAACAACAAAAAAGATTAAAAAAAAAAAAAGGGTATTGCCTGTGAATCAATGGAAAGGCTTGTTTCTCATCTCAAGTGGTCTCTGATGACACTCTGGAGATAATGCAGGATGGCGGGGCCGCCGAGTGAGCTCTCCATCCAGTGGTCCCCTGGCCCACCCAGCCTGCAGCTCCCGAGGTTGCAGGGCTCCCTCAGTCGCCAAGGTGGACCTTCATCTCCAGATGGAAACTTCTCGGCCTCAAATTCTGGGCTGGAAGGATAACTGCCCTTGGCCAGGCAACCAACAGGGAGCTATTGCCTTCTCTGTCTTCCCTAGCCCAGGCTTTTCAGCACAGCTGCTCTAAAACAACTCAAAACAGGTCATTTGTCTAAGATTTTTTGTTTGTTTGTTTGTTTTGCCTTTTAGGGCCGCACCTGCAGCACATGGAGGTTCTCAGGCTAGGGACTGAATTGGAGCTACAGCTGCTGGCCTACGCCACAGCCACACGGGATCTGAGCCACATCTGTGACCTATACCACATCTCATGGTCATGCCAGATCCTTAACCCACTGAGTGAGGCCAGGGATCGAACCCACATCCTAATGGATCCTAGTCGGGTTCATTAACCTCTGAGCCATGAAGGGACTCCTACATAGAGGTCTTGATTTTTACTACCAAACCCACTGCAAAAGAGTGATTTTGCCCTGACAAAAGAAATGATAAATTAGCTCATACCCTGGAGCAGTTACGGTCAATCTGTTTACTTTGCTTCAGTCTGATTAAGAAATGCCACTGATGTGTATACCTATGTTGACATTTGTCAAATTGTATAACTGAAATATCCATAGTTTATTGTATGCCAGTTATATCTCAATGAAGTTATTAAATCAAGGAAAAGGGCGAGCCCATTATACAGATTAGGACACACACAGCACGTAGGAAGCATATAGCATAGTTCTTGACATACGGTAGGTACTCAATAATAAAGGTGATGATGACGACGACGGTTTATGACAAAGCTTTGGCAGTTACCAAGGACTCAAATAATAAACCATGAAATGCAACTGGGGCCTTCAGAGTAAGCGGGAGACCTGGGTAAGCGGCCCGGTTTTGTAGATTTGTCAAGAAGAGAAAGACAGGGTTTAAACTGACTTACCAGAGCTCATGGTGGCGGCAGGACAAGTCTTCTGAAACTGGGGCTCTGCACTGCTCTGCAGAAAAACAAACACCACAATGGAACTGATGAATGGCAGGTTCGAGATAAATCCCAATGGTTCACATTAAAAATGCAAACACCGTACATAACCCTGGATAAAACAGAGCTGAGCCAGGAGTCGCTGCGCCAGGCTCCTGGTTCTTGGTGGGCTGTGTACTGACATGACCTTGGGGACATCACTTGGCCTCTGTTTGGTCACCCACATTTTTTTTGTCTTTTATTAAACTACAGTGATTTGGAATGTGCCAATTTCTGCTGTATAGCAAGGTGACCTAAAAACATATATACGGTCTTTTTTTTTAATATTCCTTTCGATTATGGTTTATCCCAGGAGATTAGATATAGTTCCCTGTGCTTACACAGTAGGGCCTCATTGCTTATCTATTCTAAATGTAATAGTTTGTGTCTACCAAGCGCAAACTCCCCATGTATCCCTCTCCCTCCTCCTTGGCAACCATACGTCTGTTCTCCGTGTCTGTGAGTCTGTTTCTGTTCTGTAGATAGGCTTATTTGTGCCATGACTTTAGATTCCACATACAAGTGATATCATATGGTATTTGTCTTTCTCTTTCTGACTTACTTCACTTATAATAATCTCTAGCTGCATTCATGTTGCTGCAAATGACATTATTTCGTTCTTTTACATGGCCTAGTAGTATTCCACTATATATATGTACCATATCTTCTTAATCCATTCATCTACTGGTGGCCATTTAGGTTGTTTCCAAGTCTTGGCTATTGTGTCACCCACACTTTGTTCAGATATTATCCAAGATCTCTCCCAGCTCTAACATTCTGATAAAAACCTCAAGCTACATGAGTCCATGTATGTCAAGGAGAGAATGAAGGAAAGAACCAAGATTTGGGAGAGAGGGAGGTAAAGTCAGAACACAAACTAATTACTGGAAAATAATAATGTTCTACACAGCTTATAATGCACAAGTAAATGTTCTAGCTGTTTTAAATATATTAATTCATTTAATCCTCACAAGAGCCATACAAAGTAGGCACTAATTTTGTATCAGTCCGCATTGATGAGGAAACTGAGGCACAGAGAGGTGAACAGCTCACCTGCCCATGTGGCAGAGGTGGTACTACATTCTGTGGCTGTGAGGTTGGAATGCATTCCATCTACGTACTGTTCTACAAATGGTAACCCTCTCATTTGATGAAGTCCCGGTTCCAGGTCCCCAGTCAACACTGAGCTACTGTCACTCATTTTACCTCTTTTAGAATCTTATAAAAAGGTATCATGGTGTGTGTAATCTTTTGTATTTGGTTTCTCTCACTGAGCATTACACAATTTAGCAACTGGCCTTATATGTGTGAGTCTATTTCTGGATTTTGTTCCTTCGATCAGTTTTTTTGGAGTCCATTGTCTTGATGACTAGAGGTTTTGGTTTTTTGTTTTTCGTTTTGTTTTTTTTGGTTGGTTTTTTGTTTTTTCTTTTTTTTTTTTTGTCTTTTTGCCTTTTCTAGGGCCGCTCCCGCGGCACATGGAAGTTCCCAGGCTAGGGGTTTAATAGGAGCTGTAGCCACTGGCCTACGCCAGAGCCACAGCAATGCGGCATCTGAGCCGCATCTGCAACCTACACCACAGCTCACGGCAATGCCAGGTCCTTAACCCACTGAGCAAGGCCAGGGATGGAACCCACGTCCTCATGGATACTAGCCGAGCTCATTAACCACTGAGCCACAACGGGAACTCCAATCTGGGGAAAATTAATGTTTTAACAACATTCAATTCTCCAATTCATGAGAATGAACTCTCTCCCTTTATATAAGTCTCTCTCAATTTCTCTCAGCACTGTTTTGTAGTTTTCAAGGCACAGGTCTTACATGTATTTTGAACAGTAAGTTCTAGCTTCTAGAACACATCCGAAGGACAACCTGAAAAGCAGATCTTCAGGAGATGTAGAACCTTGCTATTTTAAGGCGTGGTTTGTAGACCAGGAAACACTGGCATCCGCTGGGAACTTATTGAAAAATGGAGAAATTCAGACTCGACCTTAGGCCCCTGAATTCATATCTGCATTTTTTTTTTTTTGGTCTTTTTGCCTTTTCTAGGGCTGCTCCCGTGGCCTATGGAGTTCCCAGGCTAGGGGTCTAATCAGAGCTATAGCCACCACCCTACGCCAGAGCCACAGCAACGCTGGATCCAAGCTGCGTCTGCAACCTACACCACAGCTCACGGCATCGCCGGATCCTTAACCCACTGAGCAAGGCCAGGGATCAAACCTACAACCTCATGGTTCCTAGGCGGATTCGTTACCACTGCGCCACAATGGGAACTCCCATATCTGCATTTTAACAAGATCCCCAGTTGGTCCCAAATGTGAGACACAGTGATGTAGAGATCAACTCCCTGGCTCACAAATTCTGTAATAAGTCAGGGTATGCACGGAGGGTCTGCACCAGGAGCCATGCTTTAATTTCCTCTTTAACACTGAAGGTGGGCACTGGATTCCTTTCTGGGTGGTGTCTTGTTGACTGTCCTTGGAACTGACTAAAAGCTGGGGGGCAAAAACGTTGTCCTTCTAAGTCCTTGTCTCCAGCCCAAATCAGCAGAAACCTTGCCTCCATCACTGTCCAATATACCTGAGACTATCTGTGACCTTCAACAGCCCTTCAGATTGTCCTCTAAGCTTTGGAAACGTTTGTTCTTTCTGTTAAGAACACAATCTGCTCTGTTCTCTTTGCCCCAGTGGTTTTCAATCCCGGTTTTATGATATCTTTCTTTGCCTCCCAGGACTCAAAGAGATGTTGGGCTATCATTCTGATGTTTTATTTTTCAAATAATGTTAACAATCATGTTAAGGTTTTCTTTATTTAACTTTTAAAGCACGACTGAAGAAATGTTTTTGCTTTAACCATGAAGATATCTTAATAGAGCTATTTTTCTTTCTTTACAGTCCTTTCTAACCTTTATTGGCATAAAGAGCATTTACATAGTTGAAAACAATGTCTGGACAGCTTTGTGTTCTAGTTCTTAAATATTTCATAAACACTTTTCTTGATTCTTACAGTCCTAAGTACATAAATGAAATATTACACAGTCATAAAACATGAAATAATGCTATTTGCAGCACCATGGATGAACCTGGAAATTATCATGCTACATGAAGTAAGCCAATGAAAGACAAATATCACACGACATCAGTTATATGTGGAACTTTTAAAAAATGATACAAATGGAGTTCCCATTATGGCACAGCAGAAACGAATCCAACTAGGAACCATGAGGACTCGAGTTCAATCCCTGGCCTCGCTCAGTGGGTTAAGGATCCAGCGTTGCCATGAGCTGTGGTGTAGGTCACAGACAAGGCTTGGATCTGGCCTCGCTATGGCTGTGGCGTAGGCCGGCAGCTTCAGCTCCGATTAGACTCCTGGCCTGGGAACCTCCATATGCTGTGGATGCAGCCCTAACAAGACCAAAAAAAAAAAAAAAAAGGATACAAATGATCTTATTCACAAAACAGAAACAGACTCACAGAAAACAAAGGTTACCAGAAGAGATGAGGGAGAGAGAGAGAAATTAGGAGTTTGGGATTACCAGATACACAATACTATATACAAAATAAACAAACATGGACCTACTGTATAGCCCAGGACACTATACTCAATATCTTTTAATAACCTAAAATGGAAAAGAATCTGAAGAAGTGGGTTAGATAACTGAATCGCTCTGCTGTACACCTGCAACTAACAACACTGTAAATCAACTATGCTTTAGTTTTTAAAAAGTACACAGCACAACAGCATTCTTAGGCTGGGGAAGAGATGAAGGGAAATGTCTTACAAGGCCAACAAAAGGATGCCTTGACTCACATCTGATGAGTCAGCACTGTCTGTCACATGTGGGTCACCCTTTGCACATTTTATATTCCTCAATACAGATACCAGTAATTTTGAGGTGTCAGCCCCATCCTTGCTTAAAAACGGATCTAAAGTACATATGGCCAGGGAGAGTGTCCCTAGTACTAACCATCACTTTGACACAAAGGTGCACCAACCAGAACAGAGGCCAAATGTAGCACTCTTTCAGGGTGGGGGGCTCCTCAGGCCAGGTCTTTACCATATAGTGGTTGGATTGTGAAAAGATGGAAGGAGACTGGGCCCTGGGTGGTAGAACACTATTCCAGTACCTTTGGAACACATAGGACAGTGGTAGGTGGCAATGACAATGCCTAGGTGGGTGCCAGCTCTGCACACAAAGACTTCTTGAGTAGTAGGCTCTGTTACAAGCTCTCACTTGATGCTTAAAGAGGCAGCAGGGGGCAGTTTAAGACAAAATAAAAATTGGGAGTTTCCATTGTGGCTCAGCGGGTTAAGAACCCAACTAGTATCCATGAGGATGCTGGTTCGACCTCTGGCCTTGCTCAGGGGGATAAGGATCTGGCATTGCTACGAGCTATGGTGTAGGTTGCAGAGGCAGCTCGGATCTGGCATTGCCGTGGCTGTGGCGCAGGCCGGCAGCTGCAGCTCCAATTCCACCCCTAGCCTGGGAACTTCCATATATGCCAGGGGTGTGGCCCTAAAAGGAAAAAAGTTAATTAAATAAAAATTAAAACTGCAACAGTGGCAGTTGTGCTGAAGACGGCACTCGGTGTCCCATCCTCACCACTGGTGGCAATAGTGCTGACATCCTATCCAGTCTATTCCGGGGCCAGGTTTTGGCTCTGAGCCCACCCAACTTAGCCTCCCCTGGATTTCTGCCCCTGTTTGAGTGCCATTCTCCTGGCTCCCATAAACCCCAAACTACCTGAGATCTTGCTAATAAATCCCCCTTTTGAGTTTGAGTTGAGTTCATCAGAGGTGGTTTCTGGTCATGTGCAACCCAAGCATCTTGAGCAGCACAAGATGGGGGAGAAGAGAGCCCCCAAAGGTTTCAGTCGGAGGGGAGTCTTCCTTCCTCTCTCCTAAGGGGGGCATCCAGAGCTGAATCCCATGGCTCAGCAAATGGCTTTGTCTCTACAGCCTGAAGAGCTCAGAGTCAGGGCAGCAGAGATGCAATCCAGAAGCGGCACAGACCAAGTCTGACCAGAAGAACGCAGGAAGCTTTGGAAGTCACAATCTAATCCCCGCAGTTTATTTAGAGATAGTGCAAGTGTTACAATCATATGTAGAACATGAGAATTCATTTTATATAAAAACCTCTGACACTTAATATTTGTTTAAAAACTAAACTGTAAAGAGTTGGAGTTGGCTGAGAACATGATGATGGCACATCTTTGGAATTTCTCCCCCAGGTCCCCTCCAGAGGAGGCAGGGGCCTTTGGGTCAAAGCCAAAAGGATGAACAGTGCCATCTAGTGGCAAAACTGGACTGCTGCCAGCGGGTATCCCTGCCGTGATTTGCAGCAACCTATAGTGTTCCGGCTTGGGTGGGCGAGCCAGGGCCAAGTTGCCTTTCCATCCCTCGGGCTGTGGGGACCTACTGTACTTGATCAAAACACCACAGCATCAACCCAGACATTCCACCAAAAGAACAAGATGTGAAGTAGCCAATTTTGTTAAGAATGCATCCAGATAATTAACGGCTCTGCATGGTCCCTCTCCAAAAGCACGACCCTGTAATTCGTTGATAAGTCTTGATGACACAGAGTGAATAATTACGAAAAAGCGAAAGTTATACTCATGTTTCCAGCTGAAACAGAATCCAATAACTAAATATGGGTTGTTTATTAGGGAAGGAAAGAAGGTCCTTCCTTATATGGATCATTGAGTTTGTCTGTAAAAATGAATTCAAGGTCCAACAAGGATTCTTGGAAGAGAAGGAGCTGCTGGCTGGCCTCTCATGCAGCAATGTTCCTGCTTCTCCTGTGCCCTATGGTGTTTTGCCTCTGCTGCTTCTCCACAAATACTTACATATACATACCTGATCATAAGTTTCCGGAAGGGAGACACTGCGTCATCCTCAGAATTGAGAATTTAGTGGGTGCTCAGTCATGAACGTGGCCCTTGTCTGTATGTAGCCATCAGAACCTAACTTTCAAGTCTTATCTTCAAAATAACCAAGACCCTCCTTAACTCCATTATAGTTGCCTTAATAGGAACACAGCAAACTCTGGCTTTGAAATCCAATCTGGGACTTGATTTTATATATATCTGCAAAGACTTCCAAAAGCTTGAAAAGGACAAGGACATAAAGGACAGCTCACAAAGCCCCAGAATACACGCTTGGCCTTACTGCTTTATACTTGGCTGATCCACCAAGACAGGCACTGTTCTCCAAATTTTTTTTTTTTTTTGACAGCTCATCTTCTTCTCAATCTCTCTTAATGTCATATCTCTTCAAATGCACTCTCTACAGTATTGGCGAGGGTGGAGAAGGCTCTTCAGAGAGCCAGAAAGGATCAACACTGAGTCGCGAACATTGCCTTTCAAGGGGAGGAAGTTAGGATAAACTTGACCCCGACCTTAACTTCAGCCTGGAATCCCATGACACGGCTGGGGGCTCAGAACATAACACGCACATGGTTTCTGTGAAAAGACCGATGGTCTGGAGAGGGAGCAATAGGAAAGCCTGTCTGAAAGGCCATCCCCCACATCTTCCCATTTCCTCCTGGAATCCCTCCAACGTGGTTTCCGTTCTAACCAATTATCGAAAACAGCCTTCAGAAAGGTTTCCAGGGCACACACATGGCCAAGCCCAATGGTTTCTGCAGTGGTCGGGGCCTCACTGACCTTGCCCCTGAATTAAGACAGTTAACTCCTTCCTCCTCCCGCAGGCACGTTCTGGTCCTGAATTCTACTTGTCACTGTGGACAGGTTTACACTGGGCCCTGAGGCTCTTCCTTCTAGAACAGGACCTCTGCAGAATTTCTAGGAGTTCAAAGAGCTCAAGGGCCCTGAGCGGGGTCCTCTTTCCTTTCCAACCGCATGCTCACGCTTCCTAGAGAAGCGTGAGCATGGACTATTAGGACCAGCAGGACCCACGCAGGCTCGCTAGCCCGTTTTCATGGTTTTCCCACCTGTTTTGGAAGAAAATTCCCTGAGCCCCCTCAGGCCACCAGGGAAGCTGTGCTTTTATCAATGGAGTTTCTTGGTCAAATTTCAATGGAGGGAAAAAAAAAAAAAATCCATGGGGCTCCTCTGAGCTCAGAGAGGTTGGCTGCGCAGGACAAGTCCAAAGGAAAAAAGGCAGCGAACCTCCTAGGAATCATGTATCATTTATACTTCCTGAATTTTCCTTGGATGAATGGGTTCTCCGGCTCCAAAACAAAAACAAAAAAAAAACAAAAAAGAAGAAGGTTCATAAACCAGAAATCTAATCTGCCTCCTTATTATGTAGGTGCAAAAACAGATTCAGGAAAGTTCCCCTTAATTTTGCTCTTGAATTCCATCTACTAAGCCGGCTTTCCCTCCCCTCCCTCTTCTTCCTTCCTCAGGGCACCTTCAGCCTTTGGCCTCTTGGCAATGGACGCTGAATTCCACTTGAGAGTCAACCTTTCACAGCCAACACATGAATTGGATGGTGCCATCTCCCCCTTAGAACTTTCCAATATCACTGCATCACTCACCAAACAATGCAAAGTGCCCTGGTCATCAGGTGCAAAGACTGGCCAAGTCCATTACTCATTTTTCCCTGCCTTGCCTTCCTAGTCTCTGCTCCTCCAATCAAGACTATGAGCCCCCTCCAGTAGGCGGGGTCTTGCTCATCATCTCCTCCAATCAAGACCATGAGCCCCCTCCAGTAGGCGGGGTCTTGCTCATCTCTGTATCCTAACGCTGGTATGGTGCCTAGCTTAGAGCAAGCACCCAACAGGGAATGTCTGCTCCCTGGGTAGGTCTGAGTCCACTGCTTTCTGTTCTCTTACCACCTCTGTCTCTCCATCCCACACCTAATGCCTTGTCTAGTCTTGTCAATTCTTCCACCCCCATGACTCATGCGCCCCAGCCACACTCACTGTTCCATTCCATCACCTCATTCCCAGACCCTTACAATGGCCTGATAAGCCTCAGAATCACCCTTCAGCCCAGGTCCTGCCATGTTCTGACTGTGGAGAAGTTCTACAGTGAGAGTGTTCCTTGGTCAAATTTCAATAAGAGAAAAAATATATATGTATCCATGGGGCTCCTCTGAGCTCAGAGAGGTTGGCTGGGCAGTACTGGGCCAAAGGAAAAAAGGCAGCGAACCTCCTAGGAATCATGTACCTAACACACAGACCCAATGATGCCATCCCAAAAGCAGTTCTTTAGCATCTACCAGGCCCCCAGAATAGTACTTGGCCCAAAGGGGACCAACATGAATCGGACGGCTGCTGTCTTTGAGGCCATCACAGCATTGCAGGATAACAGACGCGTCCCATTTAAATACAATACGAAGGGTGACCCTCTGCTAGCGATCTAACCTAAGTGTTACAGGAGCATAGAAAGAAAAGAACTAAATTCTGCAAGGAGAGAGCAGCAAGGAATGATAAATACTAAAAGCTCTTAATGTTCAATGGCACACCTTCTACCCTCAGCTCAAATGCCACACTTCGGGAAACATGGTCTAAATATCCAAATTTCACAAGGCTCTGTAAGATGAAGTCCCAATTACTTTTGCAGCCTCATCTCCCCCTTGCGCTCAATAAGCCCTAAACTCCATGTGCATCATATTTGTCATTCCTACTGAATCCTGAACAAGATTTCCCATTTCCAAGTCTTTAATTCCATCATTACTTTCCACTAATACCCTCTCTCTCGCCTCCCCCAAATGTTAAGGCCAATCCCACTCACCAGACGAAGTGCCCCCACTCTGCAATGGAAGATTTTAATTTTGGTTTAGTTTGTTTGTTTGTTTGTTTGTTTGTTTTGTTTTGTTTCATTTTGTTTGCTTTCTAGGGCTGCACCTGTGGCCTATGGAGGTTCCCAGGCTAGGAGTCAAATCGGAGCTGTAGCCAGCGGCCTACACCACAGCCACAGTAACCCTAGATCCGATGGTTGTTGGCAACCTCCACCACAGCGCACGGCAACACTGGATCCTTAACCCACTGGGCAAGGCCAGGGATCAAACTTGCGTCCTCATGGTTACTAGTCGGATTCGTTTTCACCGAGCCACTCTGGGGACTCCAGTTTAGTTTTTAATCACTCTTCAAAGTCATCATGAGAAGGAACTCCTTTTAATAAGACCTATTTAACTATCACAGAATTCAGAAATCTCATGCCCAAGATCCCACCAACATCATCACACTCTCATCCCACGCCGTTGCCAAAGATGGGTCAAGATCCAGAGCGGAAAGGTTGGCCACTGATAATATCCACAACCGTTTTTTCACTTGTATACTTAAATGAAGTCTATATAAACATGCTGAGTGGACTCTGCCAACAAAACTGCCAATAAGCAAAATACAGCCCCAAACAGTTTCGAGTCTTATAAACGCAAAAGTATTTGAGTTGCAGACAATAGAACTTAGGAAATAATATATGATTACAAGTTATGGATAACAATGCATGGTTTAAGCCAACATAAGAGACAATTACTATCCTTGCTTTAGAGTGTGCTCAATATCCATTGCCAAGAAAAAAATGTTAAAGGCATTTACAATGTTTTAATTCAAAAAAAAAAATGCAAACAAATCTACGAGAAAATGTTCACTTAGGCTGATTAGTTTTAAAAAGATTCAAATCATGACTGTTTTTTGACACTTCTCAAACTAGTCCACACCTTTAAAAACACCATCACTCAGTCTGGGCAAAGGCAAAGACAGTTATATTTTCCTATAGTCGGTGACACTGTAAATTGTTACTGTTATTTTCAGCTTTATATGTCAAGACTTAATGAACCGCCTACCCTTTGTGCTTTAGGAGAATCCAGCTCAAAGAACCCCAGATGACAGGAAAGCTACGGAGACAGGGATGTTTATCACAGCTTTATTAACAGTGAAAACCTAGAAACACTCCTGCATTCAGTGACAGGGGACCAATTACATGGCCACGCACCCTCTGGCTCGACTGAACAGTTAGGAAAATAATGGTTATGTGGACCACACGACACAGGAAAACACTTCTTACAAGATTAGGTGAATAAGGCAGGACGTAGGACTGGGTGACGCTTGTGATTATAAATATATAAAAACCCAAACACCGGCACATACTTCAAAGGAACTATGTCCAAAGTTGACTAATGATGTGGAAGTGTGGAATTACGGGTAACTTTTAAATTCCCTTTCTACCTTTCAAACTGTGTATAATGTGGTTATAATACATTTCTCTTTTGGTGACAAGAAATTGGTTTTGATCTCATCCCTGACATCTGGTATGTGCTTGTGTCATCTTTAAGGATGCATCTTTAATCATTTTAAGGGCAAAGTCTAGGAGACGAGCTAAAAAAAAAAAAAATGCCATGAGCAGTTCATTAGGACAGGGCAGCGCCCCAAAGATGCAATCTTCTGCGGGACTCAGAGCAAATACCCCAAATGTGGAATTCCAACATTAATTGCCAGTGATTGCTTTTGTTTAATGAAGCCAAACTACTCCCATGCAATTCCTTATGAGGACAAGGGGGGCAATAACGCGGCTAGAGTGTTCAGCCAGATTTCCTAAAGAAGCAATTGCACCAAAGCATTTTATCTTAAAATAGTCCACAGGGGCTGCCAGGTGACAACACACGCAGTACCCCCATCACTCCCCAGGCCTGCTCACTGCCAATTCCCTGCTCCTAACCCAACTTCGCGACATTCCAGAGCCCTGAGCTCCTCACACGCTTTATATGTACAGCTCTGAGCACACAGTTTCTTAAGCAGGCATTGTTAACCAAGACGAGTCTTCAATACAAAACTGGCCCATTTGTCTTTCCCAAATATGGCTCTGTCTACAGAGCCAAAACAAAGCAGCCTCACCGCAGCCTCGAATATACCTGAAACCCTCCACTCAGGAAATCTAGAGCATTCAAACAAGGGCAGATGCCCAAACTCGTTAGAGAACAGCACAACATCTTAGCTCTGTTTAAACTGTCAACACAGAACCTCCAACTAATCAAGGGAAGAAGCCCAGGCTACGGATGATGCCTTTCTTCTGTAGCAGTTGCCACCCAATGTCCACCTGTAGAGACAGCATAAAGGAGAGCATTATTGAATTCTCAGGAGTCAAGGTCAAACCACAGGCTATAGATAGAGAGACTGAGAAGTTACTGTGTGGGGCTGGAAAGCTCAAACAACTGAAAAGGGGTCTTTCAGCGTTTGGGAATGGGAAAGAAGGGTGGGTTTGATATGGCAAGAGAGGGGTCCACTCTTGTAGACAAGCCCTAACTCCCTCTCAATTTTGCTTTTAAACCACAACATTCCTAAGGTGATGTAGTTACCACATCATATATCACACCGACATCTGCAGTGCAGGCCCATACCTTGCTCAGGAATGAGAGAACAGACGTCCCATTCAGTAAAAAGACCCTGGGTTTTCTGCACATGTACAACGTAAATACCTCAGGTCATAATACTGGCCTATTCAGGAATTGCTTGTTTTCCTTAAGTCGTTCTGAAATTCTACTGAAAATACACTTCTAGCAAGAAGCCAAGAGAAACACGGAAAGCATCATCTTTTCTGAGAAAGCCTCTCTTCTCAGCAGCATCTGTTTAAGAACCAAGGTAGAACACATGTAGCCAGGCCCAGAATCAATCATCCCTGAACCCAGGCCCTGAAGGCTGAAGGCTGCATCAGACCCCTGGTGCCTCACGGTATCAATGGAAGGGGACACACCACCTTCCATCTACCATGCAGTGAATGGTACATCAGCTACTTTTCTCTTTTAATTGTATTTTGCACTAATTTCAGGCACTTTTTACGTTTATATCAGGTATAAAAGCTGCATCCAAGCATTTGGAAATACAGTGCAAATTTCTGAAATGACTTCTCTTCAAACTAAGCTAAAATCAATAAAATATTCACTATAGTGCCAAGGTCATAGCAAACCATTCAATAAAAGGTGTGTTTTTTTGATTTTGTCTTTTGTCTGTTTAGGGCCACACCTGCAGCGTATGGAGGTTCCCAGGCCAGGGGTCTACTCAGAGCTACATCTGCTGGCCTACACCAGAGCCACAACAACGCAGGATCCGAGCTACATCTGCGACCTACACCATAGCTCACGGCAACTCTGGATCCTTAACCCATTGAGCAAGACCGGGTACTGAACCTACAACCTCATGGTTCCTAGTCGGATTCATTTCCACTGCACCAAGACAGGAACTCCAAAAAAGAAAATTTGTGTGTTTTTTTTAATTTACATTGCTTCTCAGACCAGATTACCTGGAAATAAGTTGGCATCTATTATACATTTAAATATTAATAAGCATTATATATATGCATATATATATACACAGACACATTTCTGACTTCAGTTGCTCTATGTATATCCACTATATCAATAATCACTTTGAATATCAATGGTCTAAATACACCAATTAAAAGAGAATATCAAAATGGATCAAAAAACAAGACCCAAAGGCATGCTGTAAGAAACCCACTTTTTTTTCCTTCCTTTTCTTGGCCACCCTGTGGCATATGGAGATTCCAGGCCAGGGATCAGATCCGAGCCAAAGCTGCAACAACACTGGATCCTTAACCCACTGTGCCTGGCCGGGAATCGAACCTGCATCCCAGCACTCCCAAGACACTGCCGATCCCATTGAACCATCTCTTCATTTCCTAAATGGCAACCCTGACCCGACCACTTACACACATCATTTCTAATCCTGAGAACCCTACTGTAAGGTTTTCTATACTCATTCTGCAAATGGAGAAACCGAACCTCAAGGGACATGAAAAGACTCACTGAGGAGTCTTAGAGAAGGAAGCAGGAAAAATCCTGGTGCTGGTCCTAAGCCCAGGCTTTTTCCATCCCATGATCCTCACCCCAAAAGGCACAACACAGTTCCTGCTGGGAGCAAGATGCCCCCGTTTGAAGGTTGTTCAGAGAACAGATACACTTTAAAAAAAGAGATGGATAATCTTAGGAGGCATTTTTATCCAGCTGTGGCAATAAGCAAACTTATCAACCAAGGTAAGAGATGGCGAGGAGTTCCCGTCGTGGCGCAGTGGAAATGAATCCCACTAGGAACCATGAGGCTGCAGGTTTGATCCCTGGCCTCGCTCAGTGAGTTAAGGATCCGGTGATGCCACGAGCTGTGGTATAGGTCACAGATGCTGCTCGGATCCTGCGTGGCTGTGGCTGTGGCTGTGGCGTAGGCTGGCCGCTGTAGCTCCAATTTAACCCTTAGCCTGGGAACCTCCATATGCTGCAGGTGCAGCCCCAAAAATGCAAAAAAAAAAAGAGAGAGAGAGAGAGAGAGATGGCACCTGCCCTTGAAGACCTTGTGTTCTAGTTGAGAAGACCAATAGCCTTGGAAGAGCATCTATGGACTGTCCTCCACTGTAGGAATATACCAGCCAAGAGAAGACCAAGCTTCAAGACTTACCCAGCAAAAGACCAGGGACATGCTGGCAAATATACCCTTTTCTGAACATTTAAGGGCATCCATGTAGTTCTTACAGCATGAACTTCTCTACAGAGGGTTCGCTGGGGGAAGTTAACCAGAACTGGATCACACACAGCACTTCTGAGCAGCCTTTAGGAAGCAATGACATCCATCAACACCCCCTTACCCACGCACGCACACCTTTAAAAGGTGCAGAGACTCCAGAATAAATAATTGGGGTTTCGTTTGCTGCTCTGCCACTTACTAGATGCTCAAGCTGAGGTCTGTCAGCGAATCATGTTAAGACTCAGTTTCTTCATCTGTAAAATGGGAATAACAACAGCGGTCAGCCCCAGAGTGTTAACGATGAGCATTAAATGAGGTCAAGCACATCACGGTCTTACAAAGCGCTTGTTAAACTCCTGCTGCTTTCGGCATGACCATCATCATCGGGTGCATCTGTGGCCGAGGCTCAAATCCACTTTCTCCTCAGCTGGTTTCTGAGCAGCAGCAGACGTTCTGTGTTCAGCTCCAGGGAAGCTCACCTCTTCAAGCTTAAAGAACAGTCTCAGTCAGCGCTCCTTCCAAGAGCTTTCTGCACTTATGTCCTCTCTCTCCTGAAGTCACAGGGCCTATCGGCCCAAAAGCACAATCCTCCAAAATTCAACTTCCCACAAGAAGCCAAGTAACTAGTCTCCGCTTTCTCCCAAGGGTAAATCCTCAGTGGATAGTTGCATGACCGGTTAGGTATCACTGGATTGAGATATAAAGATTATCATCTTCTATGTCTGTGCTACTAACAAGCTGTGCTCCTCGAAAAGTTCCCGAGGTGATATTTCCGAGATGGGATCCACATAGGCAGGGTTTGGGACACAGCACAGAATGTGCACAGAAAAGACTCCAGTCCGGTCCAGTAGGTGGGAAGCATCCGTACTGAAGCGCATATGGAGAGAACACTGGGTAGATGGCGTGTCCAGGCCAGAAAAATGGGGTCGAAGGCCAGGCATCAGCCTTTGTGCTGGCTTCTACCAGGACATGGAATGCAAGACAAACGCTTTGGAAGTTTCCTAATTCAGGTTTGATCTGACCGAGGCATGCAGGACAAAGGACAAGAAGAAGTGGAAGCACCAGGGCAGGGAGCATGTGCGAATAGACTGCTTGTGAGCTGAGGCCAGGCCAAGGGAGGGGGTAGTGTTATTTATTTTATTTTACTGTTTTTTAGGGCTGCACCTACGGCATATGGAGGTTACCAGGCTAGGGGTTCGAATCAGAGCTGCAGCTGCCGATCTACACCATAGCCACAGCCAACTCGAGATCCAAGCCACATCTGTGACCTACACCACAGCTCATTGCAACGCTGGATCCTTAACTCACTGAGCGAGGCCAGGGATCAAACCCACATCCTCGTGGATACTAGTTAGGTTCACTACCACTGAGCCACAGCGGGAACTCCTCTAGTGTTTTTTGTAAGACACCACTCCTGCACCAAGGAAAATCTCCCTCAACCATATACACCCTCTCTGCCCAGGAAAGTTGCTCCCAGAAAACTTGTTTTTCCCATTGGATGTGAAAAGCTCCACAGAGCCTTTGGGTACAGCAACCTCAGGTGATAACTTTTACATCTGTCTTGTCTTGCTTATCTGTAGCAAAAACTGCTGCTCGGAGAGAATTTGATTTTCTGAGCTTACTCAAATCATATTCTGCCACTTTTGTCCACAGCAATTTTTTTTTTTCTGCCCAATTACCCTGGTGACCGACAACATAAAATTATCAGAAAGTAAAAAGTGTCAAAAATCCTTTAGAATTCAAAGGGACCCTACAATAGCAGCCACTAAAACAGAATAAAAGATGACAGTCGGGGCTGTTTAAGAGTTCATTTTCAAACTCATGTCAAAGAGATCAATTCTCGGGAGTTGTCATTGTGGCACAGCAGAAACAAACCCAACTAGGAACCATGAGGTTGCAGGTTCCATCCCTGGCCTTGCTAAGTGGGTTAAGGATCCAGCATTGCCATGAGCTGTGGTGTAGGTCGCAGACACAGCTCGGATCTGGGGTTACTGTGGGTGTGCTGTAGGGTCCACATGCCACAGCATCTTGCATGCCTTGCTCTGATTTGAGCCGTAGCCTGGGAACCTCCATATGCCACAAATACAGCCATAAAAAGCCCCCCCCCAAAAAAAAGTCAACTCTCAACACAAAATGACCTTGCTATCACAATTCACAATTTAACATAGATATAAGACATTGGAAGAACAGAACTATGTATTCAATTATAGTTAGTGTAGGATTGGGGGCAGGGGGATGGAGTGATGACATTACGATTCTGATTAAAAGAATATTAAATCCCTTACATCCCACCATCAGCAAAGAGTCCCTCACACAAAACAGGAATTAAAATAGCACTAACTTCCCTCCTGAAAGGATTAATGGGGACAAGCATTACCCATGTAGCACAGTGAGAACTCAATACACACAGTAAGAACGCAATAAATGATCGCATTGACACAACAGCTCTATGTTCCATTTGTATTGTTCTAATTCCACAATGAGGAGAGTCAGAGGTGAATGGAAACTCTAGTTAATAAAGGCCTTTAGTCAGTCACTGTTTCACTATACCAATAGTTTACTGGGATTCTGCTTGAAAGAGGTGCCAAGAAATGAGGGGTTTTGCCTTGGACAGAAAATATAAAGCATGTGGTACCCAGCACCCCGCATGTGCATAGAACTTTGTATAGCACTGCCAGCAGTGGCCTTGGCTGCCTAAAATCTTTAAAAAAAAAAAAGGTGGGGGGGGGGCATGAGGGGCGGAGTGCAATATAATCTGTCCTTAACAAGGTGTGCAAAAGGTCTCGGAGCATCACAGAATTTCAGGGCTAGAAAGGACCACAGGTTTCGAAAGTTAGGAGCCCTGAGGTCCAGACCAACCCAATGAGATGAGAAAATGCAACATACAGGTACACATGCTCGCTGAAACAAAAAACCCCACCCTGCCAAGCCCTTCCACCCAGTGGACTACAAGTCTTACAGCTACTATGCCTGTGGGCCTGCTGTGTCTTCTTGAAGCTAAGCTTGCTGTAGACAGGCGTCTGTAACCTATATGAGTTTGTAAGTCATGAGGGCACTAAAATATTGTTATAAATTCCTTTTAAAATTTTCATTTCCCTCTTACTCTTCCCTCTTAAGAAGCGGCAGCAGAAAATTAAAATCCCTGGGTTTTGTTTTTGTTTTTTTTAGGGCCTCGCCCACAGCATATGGAGGTTCCCAGGCGAGGGGACTAATCGGAGCGGCAGCTGCCACCCTACACCACAGCCACAGCAACACCAGATCTGAGCTGCATTGGTGACTTACACCACAGCTCACGGCAACACCAAATCCTTAACCTGCTGAGCAGAGCCAGGGATCAAACCCGCATCCTCATGGATCCTCGTCGAGTTTGTTACCGCTGAGCCACAACAGAAACTCCAAAATCCATGGTTTTATACCATTTATAGCAAGTCCAAATGTCTCAAACTAAAGTAAAAAATGCTACATATAAGTATAAAATTGGGGAATAAATGGCTCCTTTTTAAAAAATAAACCATTAATTCAAGGCAAAGCTGCAATCAAATGACTTTTGGTGCTTCTGAACCCATTAATTCATTCAATAAAAGTTCACTAATGCAAGGCACTGAATAGTCTGGTTCTTCTCACTTTAAATTTATAGTATGTCTTATATGTCTCAAATCCAGCCCTCAAAAATTCTAACAGAGGGCATTTTAAGAAGACTGCAGAGATGGGGGAAAGGATAAAGGTCCCCTAAGAAATCTCTCCCATCCTTTAAGCATGCAACAAAAATCTTTCATAAAAATGTAACTTTAGAACGCTTGGGTCGGTTCCCAATCTTCTTAAAGGGAGCTTCGGTATTTGTGGAGTTTGGTGAACATAATTACACTCCTGGAGGAAATCCAGTTTAAGAGGTATATAATTATAGACTTTCTTCCTATCTAATAATAAAAGGGCAAATATAAATAAGTTTTTCCTTATGTACAAATGTAAAGCCTAAGTATATACACTAGATTATAAGGGGGGGGGACTAAAATAAGAGCTAAAACTCTTAAAACAGAGATGAAAAATACTTGGCCTCTCAGCATGGCATAAGGCCTTTCAAACTCCCATCTGCTAATAACACATCTCTGAAAACAAACTGGCAAATTTAAATGCAGACAGTCAGGTGCAGTGAGGCCTTGGGTAGCATGAAATCCTGGACAAGGACACAAAGCTGGCCGACAGGCTTTTGCTAAATGGTCCAGTCCCGCCAGTGAGCAGGGACAGAGGATGCCAGGGACTCCAAAAGTTACACATACCTGGGATTTAAAACACTCACGTTCCTAATTCACTGCCAGTTACACCAAAGTCCAAAGAGAAAGGAGGGAGGAGCAGGCGGGCTCAGAAATGTGTCCTAGATGCTGACAGAGGAGAACTGGCTGGAAAGGCCCTTTCCCAGCATCTCCCAGCAGCCGGCATTTACTCATTGAACAGGGACGTGTAGCCGAGCCCACCCCCCCCAACCCCACGCCGCCCGGATGGGGAAACCCTTCTCAGGGCCACTCAGCTCAGCTCCCTCATTAAATACAGAGTGAAACCAGCTGCAAAGGGTGACCCCGGCAAGGCTGTGGAAACGCCTGGCCAAGAGAGGAGACGAGGCCCTAGATCAGCACTAGAAGGGAGATTTCAGGCAACTGGAGGGAAGATAAGGAAATCATCCTTAGAGCACTGCTCTCTGGCTGGAAACAAAGCCTGGTTTCTCTGCAGAATGTGCTCGGCCCCACTGCCATCACAGAGGGACAACAGATGGAGGAAGAAGGGCAGGGAGTCCCCAAAGAGGAATAAAACCGTGCGGATGGATAGACCAGCCCAGACAATATTTCAACAGGGAAAAAAAAGACCAATTCTTTACAAGAATTATTTAAATTATACAGACAGAGATACGTACAGAATTCTTCAAACAGAAAGGTTCTTTTGGTTTGTGTACTACTTGGTGCTTTTATTTTTTAATTTTTTTGGTCCTTGCAGCCTAATTTTTTTTCTGATGCTCTAAGATCATTTTTAAAAATTGGAGTGCAGTTGATCTGCAATATTATATTAGTTTCAGGTGTAAGCAAAAATGATTCCATTTATATATACACATACATCTTTTTCAAGTTATTTTCCATTATAGGTTTTTATAAGATATTGAAAACAGTTCCCTTTGCCATGCTGTAAATCCGTGTTGCTTATCTTTTCTACGCATAATAGTTTGTTTCCATTAATCCCATGCTCCTCATTTATCCTTCCCAGATCCTTTTCCCTTTGGGTAACCACAAGTTTTTTTTCTATCTGTGAGTCTGCTTATGTTTTGTTAATAGATTCATTTGTGTTATTTTTTTTTTTAAGATTCCACATATAAGTGATACTATGTAGTATCTGTCTTTCTAAACGGAGATTAAGATTTCTTTAAGTCTTTTTTTTTTCTTTTTTGCCACCCCCACTGCATGTGGAAGTTCCCGGGCCAGGGACCAAACAGACGCTGCAGTTACACCCTGTGCCACAGCTGTAGCATTGCCGGATCCTTAACTCTAGGCATCACATTGGAACTCCCTAAATCTTATTTCATTCATTTCGTCTATCACTGAAATCTACACAAATGATACTAAGAAATTATATTCAGGAGTTCCTGTCATGGCACAGTGGAAACGAATCCGACTGGGAACCATGAGGTTTCGGGTTCGATCCCTGGCCTTGCTTAGTGGGTTGAGGATCCAGCACTGCCATGAGCTGTGGTGTAAGTTGCAGACATGGCTCAGATCTGGCCTTGTTGTGGCTCTGGCATAGGCTGGCGGCAATAGCTCCAATTAGATCCCTAGCCTGGGAATTCCATGTGCCTCGGGTACGGCCCTAAAAAGACAGAAAAGACAGAAAAGACAGAAAAGACAGAAAGACAGAAAGACAGAAAGACAGAAAGACAGAAAGACAGAAAGACAGAAAGACAGAAAGAAAGAAAGAA
Source organism: Phacochoerus africanus (assembly GCF_016906955.1). Classification (NCBI taxonomy): domain Eukaryota; kingdom Metazoa; phylum Chordata; class Mammalia; order Artiodactyla; family Suidae; genus Phacochoerus; species Phacochoerus africanus. Next base: position 107,346,234 of record NC_062558.1, read on the forward strand.
AGAAAGAAAGAAAGAAAGAAAGAAAGAAAGAAAGAAAGAAAGAAATTATATTGAAATATGGATAGGTTATGTGAAATCATTTTAAAGTCAAAGAAATTTTAAGGCAATCAAAATGATGGCTTCTCTTAGGTCTCAATTTTCTTCCTTAAAGATAAGGATGTATGCGTATTACAGAGTACGGTGTGACATCAAGTGACGTCTTTTGGCTTTCATTTCATTACCTTAAAGCCAAAAATGCTGCTTTGTGTAACTACATGGTTAGGGGAGACCCAAATAGAACCATCGTTGTCTTTTATGTAAAGAACTGCCTTTCTCTTCTACCCACAAATTAATAGCTATTAAATTAAATACTGGCTTTAGCCCTTGATAAGAGGTAACACTTGGGTTTCTCTATCATTTTCCTCTAAATTCAGTAATTTCCTCCACAAATACTTTGATAAATTCATAAGTAATTTAATAATTAATGATTTTCCCAAATTTAAGTTTCCTTCTTAAGAGCACTCTTTCTCATGAGCACTGAGAAAGTATTTTAAAGACTAACTTGCAATGCTATTTGTAGTCAACTCAATGAACTGGAGAATTCAGAATGGAGTAGGAGGCTTTTTTCTTTTTTTTCTTTATTTTTAGGGCCGCCCCCACAGCATATGGAGGTTCCCAGGCGAGGGGTCAAATCGGAGCTGTAGCCTTTGGCCTACACCACAGCCACAGCCACATCAGATCCGAGCGGCATCTGCGACCTACACCACAGCTGGATCCTTAACCCACCGAGCAGGGCCAGGGATGGAACCTGCATCCTCATGGATACTAGTCAGATTCGTTTCCCTTGAGCCACAACAGGAACTCCAAAGAGGAGGCATTTTACAAATTATTCTCAGGAGTTCCCACTGTGGTGCAACAGGATCAGCAGCATCTTGGGAGCACTGGGACGCAGGTTCAATTCCGGCCCAGCACAGTGGGTTAAGGATCCAGTGTTGTTGCAGCTGCTGCTTAAGTCGCAACTATGGCTTGGAGCTGATCCCTGGCCCCGGGAACTCCATATGCCATGGGGTGGCCAAAAAAGGGGAAAAAAAAAAAATTCATTTTCCTACATGTCTTTCAACAAATTCTTAACTTGTACTTCAATTTTCATAATAAATTTGAATTCTCTGGATTTAAAAACATTTTCAATGCTGATACCTAAAATAATCTTTGCAAAATCTTCCACTACACCAGAGGGTCTCAAAAACTGCCATACACTGATAAACAGGGGAGGCACAAGTTTAAAATGCAGATTGAAGGTTCTGCTCTGTAATGTTGATTGAGAAGTTCCAAGGAGGCCCTGCAATCTGCATTTCTGGCCACCCTTTGAGAAACACTGGTCGGTACAATCAAGTTACTGCAGCACCAAGGACTAGAGGCCCACAGCTCACCCACAATGTTCCTCACAAAGCTGGAGACTCATGCATGTGTTGCATCACTTTAAACATAATTTATAACTTGCACTGACTGCGTCAGAATTTCATTTAAGCAAGGAGACAGTTTTTCCTCTTTCCCCTGCAAATGTTCACAGTGAATAAGACAATGTGCCAATGTAATGCCACTTGCAGGGCCTGCCAGGCATGACTGCTGCCCCATCTGCACACAGTCTGGCACAGGGTTTCCAAATGAGGAAGGAACTTGACTACACTCATCTATTAGCTTCAAGATTCCTAAACTGGATGTTTGAGAAAGCAAAAAATTCAAATATACCCCAAATGTAGAACAACTTCATATCATAATCCATAAAATGACTATAACCTTAAAAAAATACATATATACATCTCTGTGTGTGTGTGTGTGTGTGTGTGTGTGTTTTTGTGTGGCATATGAAGGTTCCCAGACTAGGGGTCGAATCAGAGCTACAGCTGCTGGCCTACACCACAGTCACAGCCACACCAGATCCGAGCTGTATCTACAACCTACACCACCGCTCATGGCAATGCCGGATCTTTAACCCACTGGGCAAGGCCAGGGATCAAACCTGCATCCTCATGTATTCTAGACAGATTTGTTTCCACTGAGCCATGACAGGAACTCCTCCAAAAAGACATATTTTGATGCATCTGCTGATGCCACCTAAAGAGTAAATGTTTATTTTTTAATTATACAGGCTCTGATTTCTAATAGTCCATTAATACTTTATCCCATCATATTATTGTAAAGGAATGGTTTTCATTTTATATTAGACTCAAACTCCCAATTTCTAATGTGTTTCCATGTTAGTAATTTTTAATTATTCAGCAATAGCAAAGTTTCTTGCAGAAAGCAGTTGGAAAAGCAACTCAAACCAAAAAAAAAAAAAAAAATCAAAAGTGGTTGTTCAAGAATTAGGTTCTTTTAGAAGAATCCCCTTTTCATTTCAGAGTAATTTCTTTAAGATTTATCAGGTTTTATTTCTTTTTTAAGCACAAAAGAAATATAAGCACAGACCCAAACATCTGAAAACTAAAAATCCATAATGTCACCACCCTATCACCATCTCTTGGCCTGTAGGACCAAACCGCCACAAATATCACTCACAGCCTGGTAAACTTTTTCTGATCCAGGTAACTGCAAAATATTCAGGATTATACCATTGTGTAACACGTAAAAAATTTTAATTTGAGGAGTTCCCATCGTGGCTCAGTGGTTAACGAACCCGATTAGGAACCATGAGGTTGTGGGTTCGATCCCTGGCCTCGCTCAGTGGGTTAAGGATCCGGTGTTGCCGTGAGCTATGGTGTAGGTCGCAGATGTTGCTCGGATCCCGAGTTGCCGTGGTTCTGGCTACAGCTCCGATTAGACCCCTAGCCAGGAACCTCCATATGTCGCAGGTGCGGCCTTAGAAAAGACAAAAAAAAAAATTTAATTTGGGGGTGAGGGGGCACATACTCAAGTTCTGCTTCTTGTCTCTTTTGAAAGGTGGCCAAATCCGATCTTGTTTTCCTAGCAATAAATTAAATGCAACTAACATTATCACCCAGAGGCCCCCTCTTAAGCACAGGCACTATGCTTAGCACATTACACACAAGGCCCCACTTACTGCCAGTGACCTTATGATGCCTGGACCAGTGCTGCCAATTTAGAAGGAGGCGATGGTTCAGTGTCTTCTCGGGGGTCACACGGTCAGTAAGTGGTGATATCTCGAGAGACAACCCCATCCCACCTTAAACCTCGGGCTCTTCACAACAACCCCATTCTACAAAGATGTGTTTTGCATCTCACTGCATTTCCCTGCCTACAGTGCCTTGCTCATTCTGAGAACATCTTTCTATTCCATTCGTCTTTAGAGTAATCAGGAATCTGTGCTCAACAGGACATATTCCACAGAATCAGCAGCCTTTCTGAAGCATCTGTTTAGTCCCCACACTCTGCTCAGTCTAGCTGCAGAGAGAAGCAACTGCCCTGGAGGGGCCTGCAATCCAAGCTGTGAAGGGTGCTTAAAAGCAGGACAGTGTTTTGGCATTTTGGGGTTTTTTTTTTTTTTAAGTCACATGATGTTTGGCCATCGTCCACTGCTGGCTGCCGAGAGGGTGACAGTGAACAGAAGCTTGGACTCAGGCCTATGAGCAGATACAAGTGGCCCCTTTGGTCCATGAAATGAACAGAGAGCTAGTTAAGGACTTGTCACATTGTTCACTCTGAGCTTTTCATGGCACAAATTCCAAAACCAGAGCTGTTCGGTTCAGCACATGGAGACATTAAATATCAGAAACATTCAAGTAAAACCAAGTTTGGGAACCTTTGGAGACAAAAACTTAAACTTATTCATGGTTATGCTGCTGGGGGGGTCACCCTCCAATCCCAAGTCCACTGTTTACTCCTTTGACTTGACCCTTGTCAAGTGGCAAAGATATCCCCAGTTCCAGTAAACACGTGGCTCTTTTTAGCGCTGGCAGGAAAGCTGGAGGGGAGCTGGAAGGAGCTTCTGTGGCCAAGCTTGGGCTACGGCCTTCACCATAGACAGCCAGTATTCCCCAGCAGCCAGCAACAGGAAATCAAAGCAGGACAACCCTAAGGCAATGGGTCCGTGTAAATGGCCCACGGTCATGGCAGTCCCCTTCTCCTTCCATCACCAACGCTTGGCAATTCCATGCTTTTCTTTAACAAGAGGTCAGTTGCCACTCTACCCATGCCTCACCTTCCCTCAGAGGCATGGTGATTAAGAAGGCAGGCTCAGTAACAATTATGAGTCGCATTTACTAGGTGTGTGACCTTGAGCAAGTCAACCTCCGTTCCTCATTGTAAATTAAAATGGGGTGATCACAACATCCCTCTCACGTGGCTACGACAAGGCTCAGTTGGGATGATACAGGTAAAGCACTTGGAAGCTCTTGGCACAAGCTGGGCACAGTGCAAGTGCTTGATTAGTGACAGCTGCTACTCAGGCTGGAGGACACCCTTGGTCTCATCCACTCTTTGTCCCACTCATGTGACACCTCCAGTATTATCTATTCTGCTGTAAACCATGGATGACTCTCAGAAGAGGGGGAGGTGAATCCTCTACACCATCTTATCTTTTTCTCTGCTCTTTGCAAGGATCTACTCTTGGAGGATGGCCAATAAATGATTTTAGTTTTGTTTTTTGTTTTTTGTTTTAATATTACAATGAGGAACCTTTAAAACTTCCAAAAGTAAGAGGCTCTTTTACACTTATTTTGAACTATCTCAGTTCCTTACACAGTAGAAAGCATTGAATAAAAGCACCCTTGGGTCTACTTTGTTATGAAGGACCTTAGGCTCTTTAGAAATAATCTTCCCTGTATTAGATGAGAAAATAGTTTAGCTAGGAAAGGAGAAGGCTGCCCCAAAGTCAGAGTGAGCTTGTGACCCAGACAGGAATGAAACTAGGGCTTTTAACTCCCAATCCAGTGCTACTTCCCCCAGAGGATGCTTCCCTGAGTCAAGATGTGTCTAATCGGCTTTACCTTTCTACAGACCAAATGGTAAGGAAATTGTCAGGCTAGCATCTAATTTCAAGGGAAGCAAAATTCTTTATTTGCTGAAAATATTTTTTTCTGAATTGTCACATGGTGCCTTAGATGCAGTAAAGGGGCAATTAATATTTTGCTGATCTGAGTAGATATAAAAAGGCAAATGATACTAAAATAGCCTCACTATGAAAAATTCTCCTAGGTACTAACATTTCATGTACAAAGACATGATGGAATGGTCTAGATAACAAAATACACTGGTTGCTCTGATTTGCAGAGTCTGGGCCCCATCCCCCCCCAATTCATGTTGCAAACCTAACACCCAAGGGGATGGTATTAGGAGGTGGAGCCTCTGGAAGGTGCGAAGATGGAGAGAGCAGAGCCCTCATGAATGGGGTCACTGCCCTTATAAAAGAGGCCCCAGAGAGCTCCCAGCCCTTCCATGGGAGACTCTAACAAGTCCGCAACCTGGAGGAGGGCGGCCCTCACCAGAACATGACCGTGCCGGCCCCTTGACCTTGATGCTCCCAGTCTCCAGAGCTTCAAGAATTAAGTTTGTTGTTTATACACCACCCAGTCTGTGGTGTTTTGTTATCGAAGCCTAAAAAGACCAAGTCCCATTTTTGAACCATGAGAAATATTATGAAATCAAACGCACCAGCATCCTTAGTACAATTTCTCTTCCCATGGGCCAGAAGCCACCAGGAGCATCACTTTGGGCATCAGTGACCACAGCTCTGCACTATGCTGCGCGTCCCAGACTATTAGGACAGCCCCCCATCTTCTCTCTTTGTACCAACGAGCAAGGTAAAGTTCTCCCCAAATTCTAGTTTCCAGTAACTGAATAGATCAAATCAGTAAGCATTGAAGTAAAAACAAACATAGGACACAACGGACCAAAAAAAAAACAAAAACAAAAAAACAAAAAAACACCCCATAAAGGGAAGGCTCACGGTGCCCAGAAGCAAGTATGCCTGAAACAGAACCTAATGTGTCTAAGGCTGGAGATGTGACTCGTGTTTGTAGAAGTGCCCCATGTGGAGCCAGTGTAACAGATATCACAGCTTGAACAGTGACACAGATTCTACCACCAGAATCTTTAATTACCCATTGTCATAAGAAAGAAGCAATTGGCAAGGTGGCTATCACCTGGATCTCATAGATTCCTTAAATAAAACTGTTTTCTAGATATATTTTGAAGTATATTTCAAATGCCTACCCTTTATATTGTTATCAGATGGAACCATATCAGATGGTTTTCTTAAGTGAAAAACAGTCACATACTGGAGTGTCACACGGTTCAAACAACATGCGGCTTCACGATGGAACATAAGACCTTGGTCATCAAAGATGGCCTTGGGCACAGTTTCAGGGAAATCAATTCATAATGATTTTCTTCAAGGAGTCTGGAGTAGAAAAAGCAAGACGTTTGGGGGTCAATGGTTATCCAAGTTACCAAAAACCCCAAGCCTAGAACTCTTAATTTTCTGAGCATTCCTATTAAATTTTACTGAAGGATAATTTATGAGATGTCTGCGGCGTGTTATGGAAAAAAATATATCTGACATTTAAGACTATTTTAGAACATCTCTCTTGTAAGAGGAGCCGGGGGTGTGGCAGGTTTGGGCCTCATTCGCTCGCTCGTGCCCGGGGGAAGAGCTGAAGTTTTTAGCATGGGGGCAGGAGCCTGGCGCCACTTCAAAGCTCCGGGGCCTCGGCAGGCGCTCTGCACACCCCGAGGTGCTGCTGGGCAAAGACAGCATCTCTGTTCCTCTCCGGGGCCTCAGCCCTGTTTGCCCTTCAAGGTTCCCTGCTGCCTAAGGAAACATGTGAAATATTTCCACAACGGACCGCTGTGTGGAAGCAACAGGAAATAAAGGTTTGCTCCAGTGACTCCCCGCTAATAAAGGGGTGGAGGTCGCATCTGAGAGTCACAGTTTTCCAAGTGAATTGTTATTTTCACCAGATGTTTTCAAAGGCAGGTCTGTTGTGCACAGTGTCTGAGAGGCGGTTTTGTTTTCTGGAACAAAGGGGGCTTGACCATAAGCTATATTCAAATTGAGCATTAAAAACCAACCCAAATTCAAAGTAACGTGGACAAAAGCAACCTCTTCAGACACAGGACTGTTGCATTTTCTTAGGAGGTAAGAGAACTTAGACATTCAGGTACCCTGAAACTTCCTAAAGGAAGTAAAAAGTCACTTCTTCGAAATTTCATCCTCTACCACCTTCTAACAAAGTATCAGGCTAGAGAGATTTTACTGGACCAATGTGGCCCCGGCATAAAAACTGGAGTCAGAGGCACCCTGAGAGCCACCACGGCACCTCTTTCCTCTCCCAGCTGCTTGCCCACCTGCCACCAGCAGCACCATTTCCATTTGGCTCAGGCACCTAGGAACAGAGCGCTCTTTAGCTCTGCTCTCACCGCCAAGCCTTCCCAAGCTGTGCCATATGTCTGAAAAAGTTCCCTTACCTCTTCCTAGGCCCCTTCAAGCTAAGCCGCCTCAGTTGCGCCCTTCGAATGGCTGCCATATCCTCCGAAACCTTTTTCTAGAGAGGGATGGACCCCCCCCAAAAAAGGGTGCAAGACAGACTTCCACAGCCCCGACCAACTGAGCCATGGAAACTGCATGTGTATCATCTTTCCTCCGCATATATATAAGTTAATCAGAAAAGCAGGCAGAGTACATATATTTGCCTAATGTGTTATCTTTCCCCATCTACCAACTCTAGCCGTGTAACTAGCTCAGAACACAGTGTATTGTCAGCCTTGCCATATGGAGAAAGACTGATGGACGAGAGGAAGTTCTTTTTTTAATTATATATTATATATATATATATATTTGTCTTTTGTCTTTTTAGGGCTGCACCCACAGCACATGGAGGTTCCCAGGCTAGGGGTCCAGTCAGATAGCTGCCAGTCTATGCCACAGCCATGCCAGGTCTGAGCCGCGTCGGCAACCTACACCACGGCTCACGGCAATGCCGGTTCCTTCACCCAGTGAGCAAGGCCAGGGATTGAACCTGCGTCCTCATGGATGCTAGTCAGATTCATTGCTGCTGAGTCACAAGGAGAGCGTCAAGAGAGGAAGTTCTGTTTAAAGAAACACGTAACAGAAGCTGGGGACCGAGAGGCTGGTGGCAGTGGAGTTTTGTTTCATTCCCCAGCTATCGTCTCCGGGTAATCTGCCTTGCCTCTTGGAGCTTCACTTTGCTCTTCCGCGAAAGTGTTAAAATAATAAAACCCATCCTTGGGGTTCTTAGGAGGACTGAACAGGATATACATAAACCTCGCACATAAAGAGGTATTCAAGTCCTGCTGTGACCACTGCTGCTTTTTGCACACTCTGCCTACACCTTTTATAATTAGTTCGTTTATTTAAATCTCCTTAAATTACCCGATGTAATGTGCCATATTTCCTACCAGGACTCCAAAACGCTCAGGAAGTGACATCTTCCTCAATCCGCCTTCCCCACTCCTCTCCCTGAATATCCAGTTTTTCTACCTAAGAAAAACTAGCTGCTTTAAAAAATACATAACCCTGTATCCTTCAATGTTTAGTCACTTCCATATCATCTCAATGTTCAAGTTGCTGTATAAATCTGGTTTACTCAAATGATACATTCTGGTATCAGGTCTGATTTGCCCTGTACGAAAAGTGTCTGAATTCCTCACGGATTGATAGGACTGTAAAGTCTCCACGCTCTAAGTGCCCTTACTGATCACCTAAATCAGCATCTCCCAAAATGTGTCCCACAAAATACCTTTGGTTTTGGTCTTTTTAGGACCACACCCACGGCATCTGGAGGTTCCCAGCCTAGGGGTCAAATCAGAGCTGAAGCCACGGGCCTGCACCACAGCCACATCAGCATCAGATCCAAACCGCGTCTGCGACCTACACCACAGCTCACGGCAATGCCAGATCCTTAACCCACTGATCGAGGCCAGGGATTGAACCTGTGTCCTCATAGATACTAGTCAGATTGGCTTCCTCGGAGCCACGACGGGAACTTGACACATCCCTATTTCTAGAGCGCCTATTAACATCATGCAGCACACATTTCTGCAAAAGACCTCTGGATGGAGAGAGAAAGGAAAAATCTCACTTTCCTAAGATGGGTCAGTCAGGAAGTGGCAGAGCTGGCTTCGAACCCCTGTCCATCCCCCTCCTCATTACACCAGAGGCTCTCCAACCTCTGCCTGGCAGAATCACCAGCAGTGCTTGTGAGATTGCGCACTGCTGAGTCCCACCCCAGACCTTCTAATTCAGCATGCTGGTGTGCATTTCCAACCAGCTCTTGGAAGAGGCACACAGCAGCAGTGAGGACCTCCTGCACTAGGCCCACCTGTGGGGACACAGGCACTGGATGGGGCCTCAGCCTAGAGTGTGAGGACCTAGTGGGGAAGCCAGGGCATCAGCATGGGAAAAATGCCTCAATGGCCACAGACTTAGTAACTACCAGTTCAACACACAAGGCTACATCTAACCAAGAGCCAGTCAAACAGCCCAGTCAAAACCACAAACAATGGACGGTGGGAGCTAAGTTAGACCTTCAAGGACAGGGAGGCGCAAGTGCAAAGGAACTGGGAAGAATATCCCAGTGGCAGCAGTGGTTCCTATCATGCAAGTATTTATGTTTAGAATCGTCGCCACCTTTAGTAGCTGGAAGGGGCCTGGCCTCCCGTCTTCGGAGAGCGCTCTGCTTCTTATATTTGAATATGGGTGTGCCTGCTATTTCGAACATTCACAGCAAAACACTTCATGCAGGATGGAGTAGCTCCTCTCCAAATAAGTGATCTGGAAGATCTAGCCCAGGTTTTTCCTGCTTGCTTGCCAGCTATAGCCTCACTTCTCCTGCTCAGCCTCTCTGCCTGGGTGTCCAGCAGCCCACCTCCAGGACTTGAAAGCAAGACCTACGTACAGTTGACCACAAGGTCTACAAGCCAACTGGAAGTGGATGTGTAACTAGTCAAAGCCACCCTCCTGCAAGTGCCGGTCCTATGGAGCCTGAGGATGTGAAACGGGTTTTCCACATGCCCTTCATCTCCACCCTCCCAAAAAAAAAAAAAAGACCAGACCAGCTAGGAATGTAAATTTCACTAGTTGGCTATAGCACATTTCCTCAAAGGAATGACCAAGAGTGCAAAAGCCATTCCTCTGTGACGCTATCAAGGGCTGCGGTAACTCACTGTGGCTCCTGCCTGCAGTCCTGCAAGGCTGTCGCTAGCTGATGCATCCAGACAGTAACGCCCTCACTGGGTAGGGACATGACAAGTCCGCCTCTGCCTCCCTCCCTCACTGACATCCGCTGAAGACGTGTTTAACATTGGGTAGGATGCAAGTGACACCAGCTGAGACAGGAACTGCCCCCTGCCCCCAAGTTAAGGCAGAGAAAGGACACTGGTAAGTCCAGGGCCAGTCAGGAGGGGAGTGGCGACGAAGAACTTAAGGTGGAGGCAGTGACTTCCAGGGGACTGAGGAAGTGAGATGCAGGAGGGGAAGGTTAGATGGTTCATGAGCACCTGCACTGAGCCGTACACTGCTGGCTCTTTCACCCACTATCTTTTGTCACTTTCATAAATTCCTATCACGTGGTTGGATCAATGTCTCCCTTTGAGGGGGGAGCCAACATCCTAGAAGCTTAAGTGACTTGCCCCAGGTAACATGGTGAGCATAGGCCAACATGGGGTTTTAGCTCTGACTTGTCTAAATCCAAAAGTGGGGGTCTCCAATGATACAAGATTTATGGGTGACCTAAGACCATGTAACTTCCAAAGTTAACTAAATAGTCTACGTATACTCTCCAGTCTTTCCCAAAGATATAATTTATAAATCTTTAAAACATGGTGAAATTTTAAAAATTTGAGTCACACATGCATACACACACGAGCTTTATACTTGCCTCAGTGTAAAATATTTAAGTACTGTAAAGTTATAAATTAGGTATGTATGTATGGGGGGAAAGTGTGAACCATTCATTAAACAGCATCACCACCAGCAATACATTTTATGCCTTTGAAAGGGTCGGGATACCCGAGTATAGTGGCCTGAAATATAATCCTCCCTTTTCTCCTCCAAGATGCGATAAAAAAGCAACACAGAAATAAGGGAGGGGGAGGTGAACATTTCAGTAAATTTAGGCGAGAAAATCCACAGGCTCAAAAGGTGTATAACCACTTCTAAAAGCCACTGGGAGTGGTTCAGAAACATACAGAGTTAAGTACAGGATCCATGTGCTTCCATGCAAAATGCTAATAATACTAACTACATACAGACTTGTCTATGTGTCCAGCAGCGGCTGTAAGCTTTGTATAGGTTAGTGGTTTTTGTTTTTGTTTTTGTTTTTTTTGTCTTTTTGCCTTTTCTAGAGCCGCTCCTGTGGCATATGGAGGTTCCCAGGGGTCTAGTTGGAGCTACAGCTGCCGGCCTACACCTCAGCCACAGCAACATGTTATCCGAGCCGCGTCTGCAACCTACACCACAGCTCACAGCAATGCCGGATCCTTAACCCACTGAGCAAGGTCAGGGATCAAACCCACAACCTCATGGTTCCTAGTTGGATTTGTTAACCACTGCGCCACGACGGGAACTCCTAGGTTAGTATTTTTAATCATCACATCCTACCTATGAGATAAATACTATCTTAGAAATGAAGCATAGAGGGATTAAGTAACTGGCCAAGACTATATAGTTCAATAGTAAATGGAAACGCTGGGATTTAAGCTTAGGCTTTGGGCTCTGGAGCCCACACTGACCACCACTGAGATGGACTGCCTACCCCACAGAGGTACAAAATCATCATTATACCGTGATCTTAGCGGCAAAGGATTAAAACGGCCTACATGCCATTCACAGGCAATTGTTTATGGATCATGACATCTGTTCAATGGACACAACAAAACCCGCAGATCATGAAGTAGCTCAAAATGTGAGATGGAGTGGTTTCTAAGATTCTGATTCAATAGAAAAGCCAAGTTCAAAACACCATGGGTAGCAGGATGGCCTCTATAGGGGGGAAATATACATATACACATATTTATAAATGCAGAGAAAATTTCCACAGGAAATACACACACAAAAACTGGTGTCCAGGATTGATTCTGAAAAGAGAACTAGGTACCTGAATATGGGAGAGATGGAAGATTTGCTTTTTACTACAAACTCTTTTCCTAATTTTTTGAATCCTAAACATGGTCATGTATCACCTAGGTATTTAAAGCAAATTCAGTAAGATTAAAAATATTTTAAAAGACTATGTGTGTATATATATATATATGACTGAGTCACTGTGCTATGCAGCAGAAACTGGCACAACACTGCACATCAACTACACTTTAATACAATAAAATAAAGCAGATTCAAAAACAAAATGATTTGAAGAGGATCACAGCATAATATGTTCCCACCCAATTCCCAGAGAAAGGGAGAAGCGATCAGCACAGTCTGACAATTTTCTATTCATTCCATAGACAGAAGTGGATAACTACCTACGATTTTTCATAATAGAGATTCCGAAATGCCTAGAACCAAAAAAAAAAAAAAAAAGTAGTCTACTTTCTTCACTTCAGACACTTAATTTCTTAAAATGCAGTGGACATATAGCAAGAAAGAATTCCTTGTGTAGATGACAGTGAGAGGTGCTTGAATGTTTGGGCATGGGGTGTGCATGGGAGCAACCCTTCCCCCCCCCAAAAAAAAATAAAGATGACAGGTAGTGACCCAGCGCAACTACTGTGTGGCTAAAATAGTAGTGGGTATGTCACCTCCAGGCCACTAAAGAAACGGAGTCTCTCATGTCCTACAAAACACGCAAGGCATCCTGCCCTGCCAAATTTAAATGGGGACATTATTTTTAAGTTACTATAATTAGTTCACATTTGTCTATGAATCAGCCTTTATGAGGCAATCGCATCTAAGCCTCATCAGATGAAACCTGAGGCGACATCATCTCTGTTTATTATTTTGAAAAGAAGGAAAGGGTGCCAAGTTTCCTGCAACACCCAACTCAAACACTGAAATTTGGAGGACAGAATGTCCTGTTGTCTGCATTTGAAGATAGGAGTATATTTTCATCTAATACATCAGTCCCAGGTTCAGCTGGCAACAGGAAGGAACTGAATTCCAGAGCATAAAAATAGGACCTACGTACTAAAGCACCTTTCACCGCTCATATAGGATCGTACTTATGTTTTAACCCCTACACTGCAGCAGTTTTAAGACATGCCCATGTTTGTGAACAGACATGAAAACATTTCGATCCAAAGCTATCTGCCTGAGTGACAAGACATTGGCAAAAGCAAGCGTTTTAAAGCTTTTTTTAAACTCCCTGATATACGGCTTTCATGATTAAGCTTCTCACAAAGAATGACGAGTTTGGACACCAAATATAAAAGCAGGGGAAGGGAAAGTGTTCCTGTTTAGCCTGGGCTTCTCCTGAATCAAACGGCTCCTCTGAGGGGCTCTGAAATCAGGCATATAAATACAGCAGAATCTCCAAAAGGAGGTTTAAACTGACAACCTTAGTCAATCCAGGGACCCAACTGGGGGGCAGGGGTACAAGCTCAGTGCTGTCATTCACAGAGCACATCACTTAGTGTGCTGGGGGACCACGTCTGAGGGACATCTGTTATTTATTGGTCTCCAGATTAGGTCAAAATCTTTTTTTATTATAGTCGATTTTCACTATTCTGTCAATTTCTGCTGTACAGGAAAGTGATCCAGCCATAGATAGACATACATCCTTTTTCTCGTATTATCCTCTATCATGTTCTGTCATGATAGGACATGATATAGTTCCCTGTGCTATGCAGCAGGAGCTCGTTGCTTACCCATTCTAAATGCAATAGTTGGCATTATATCAAAGTCTTAATATTTTCATGCACGACCATGTGCCCTTGATAAATACATAGAGATGCACCTGTACCTTCTTTTATGGCAAAGACCATGGATTCAGTCCCAGGAGTTTTGGGTTCTGTTTGGGAGGTTTTCTTTGTTTGTCTTTTTAGCACCGCACCCTCGGCATATGGAGGTTCCTAGGCCAGGGGTTGAATCGGAGTTGCAGCCGCTGGCCTACACCACCATCGGAGCAATGCCGGATCCTGCCCAAGTCTACACCACAGCTCACGGCAAACAGCATCCTTGACCCACTGATCGAGGCCAGGGATCAAACCTGCATCCTCATGGATGCTAGTCAGATTCACTTCCACAGAGCCACAACGGGAACTCCTCTGGTCCTGGTTTTTAAATATACCAGCCAGATTCCCTTTGGGAGACCATTTGAACTTATCAGAATCTCAGGTCTGCCCCTCAACTGTAACAACAATAAGTAAGCCACAGGGAGTAATACTTGCCCTGTCTAACCTCACAGGAACGCTATATGAGAACCAAAGTGAAATAATAATAGCTTTGTAGTTTTTAAAATTTAGCAAACATTTATAGCGCACTAAATGCCAGGCACAAGGTGCTGTACAATTCTTACTTTTAACAGCCCTCTGACATAGGTACTATTATTATCTCTGTTTTATGGATAAGAAAACTAAGGCCCAGGAGTTCCTGCTGCGGCACAGTGGGTTAAGGAGCCGCATTGTCTCTATAGCAGCTCGGGTCACTGCTGAGCCATGGGTTTGATCCCCAGCCTGGCACAGTGGCTTAAGGATCTGGCATATGTTGCAGTTGTGGCTCAGATTCAATCTCTGGCCAGGGAACTTCCACATGCCACAAGTGCAGCCAAAAAACAAAAAGAGGAGTTCCCATTGTGGCTCAGCAGAAACTAATCTAACTGGCAACCATGAGGACGCAGGTTTGATCCCTGGCCTTGCTCAGTGGGTTAAGGATCCAGTGTTGCCCTGATCTGTGGTGTAGGTCGAAGACACAGCTCGGATCTGGCATTGCCGTGGTTCTGGCAGCTGCAGCTCCGATTTGACCCCTAGCCTGGGAACTTCCGTATGCCACAGGTGCAGCCCTAAAAAGAAAAAAAAAGAAAAAGAAAACTAAGGCCCAGAGGGGCTCAATAACTTGCTCAAGGTTACATACTAACTAGGAGGTGGGAGCTGAACCTTGGCAGTCTGTCTCCAGCGTATGTGCTGCTATGCAGGCCCCTAGGCAGCCTCTCACCATCGTTATTACAAACACCTTCAATTAACCCCAATTCCAGAAATGAGGAAAATGAGCCTCAGAGGTTAAGGCACAAGCCCGCCTGAGACTGTGAAGCAAGCACATGGCAGAGAGCCAGGATTTGAAACCAGGTCCGTGTCTCTGGACCCTGTGCTCTTAACCACAGAGTTAATAAATGGCAATCCACAAATATTTACTCTGCAAGTACTGTGCTCTAACACACCTTTTTAAAAAGGTAAGGAGGTGGTGGTGGTCCCTCAGAAGCTGAAAGGCGTTTGTATCACTTCCACACTAAGTCAAGCCTCCCCCCACGTCCCACACTCACAAAGTCCGGAGCTCTGCCCACAGCAGGTGCCTGGTGAGAGCTGAGGCCGATGAGGACGAAGATGACAACAGGAATATTTTAAATGTCGGGATATAGTTTCAAGGGGGAATTCAACTCCTCAATCTAGAGGCGAGGAAGCCCTCTAGGGCAGAAAGCTGACAGTTTTTAAAACAAGGTGAACGGGTGTGGCCTATCTAACAGGTGGACCATTTTAGGTACTTGGCCAATTCCCACTAAGCTTTCCACTCCAGAAGCAGCTTGACCCATGCCAGTTCTCCGTGGACTTTCCCGGTAGTAGTCCCACGTCACCCTAGAGGGTAAATATTAGGTTGACCTTCCACCCCCACCTCGCTGGTTCTAGCGCAGGTGCTTGCACACAGAAGGCACTACGTCTGAGGTGGTTTGATGGATGGAAGAAGCAATGTTTTATCATTTCCAAGTACACTCACTGCTACTCCAAGTGTTGCCAAGCAGCAGTCCCCCCATACAGCAAAATGACTGTGTGAGAATCATTTTAATTAGCACATTCATTGTGTGTATGCAAATGTACACTCCTAAAATGGGCCCTTTAAAGAGCTCGCCCCTCAATCAACATTCCTCGCTGAGATTTTTTTCTCTGTAAACCCTTCTCCACAGACAGTAAAGAGATCCATTTTAATCCAGCCCAAGTCTTAACGATCCTGAATCTCTAATAACGGAGGGTAAAGGTGCTTTTCTTTACAGGAATGGCACGTCTAAAATGAGGAAAGGGGAGGCCCTTCCAGGCGCCAGGACAGAGCTGCTCCTTGTCTTACTCCTCCCAAAATAGGATGGGTGCCTGAGAGGGCACCAGCCCAACACCGAGTTCCAGAAAAGTGAAACGCCCCACTGCCTGGGTCCCCCTGGGTTACAGCGTCCTCAGAGTCGCTGCCAACTTCCCAACCTCCCCCTCTCCGCCCTTCCCCACACGTCCTGTCTCCATGCTCAAGCGGCCCGTTCTCTCTGCTGGCCCATCCCTGGCCAGTTCTCTCCTTTGGGTTCTGACGCAGGGGCCGGGCGGCCTTGGTCTTGTGCCTCAGCTCAGGGAGAGGCCCAGATGCTCCTTGGGAATTCAATCCCGGCAGAGGGATGGGTGGACCCAGCCCGGCCTGGCCCGGCCTGGCCCGGCCCAGCCCAGCCCTGGGTGGGAGTTCCGAAAAGCTGATCTCTTGGGGAGTCAGGGGGGGACTAAAAGTTCTGGGTGGTCAGCGTGGCTGAATCCTGTCCTGAGTCACTAATTCAGCCCAGTATGGTTACGCCTGGCAGCCAAGGGAACCAGTCACAACTTAAATTTGGAAAGAACAGGACAGTGAGAAACAAAGTTCTTGGAAGGGCACCCAGGGAGGCAGGGGTCATCTGAGATTGGAGGTGAAAACTCCTGCAGTCCAAACAAGTGGGGGGTGGGGGGGAGGGGCACTGGAGCCAGGAAAGCCCTGGAAAGTCCTTTAAATGGCAGCGAAGCACTACCACCCTCAGAATGCTCTTTACATGTCTGGGCCACAGAAGGAAGGAACGCACTGAGGCTGAACAAAGGACAGCGGTGTATGTCAGAAGAACGTCCAGAAGGCTAATAATGTCTGGGATGAGTTAAAACACGTGAAACATGTGAATAACCTTCAGGGGTAGGTGTCTATGTGGGGTTTTTCAAGCTTTGATCAGAGCAAGAAACAAAGCAAAGCAGTTAATAGGCCTGCTTGGGGAAGCCAGTGTCACGTGACAGCTGGACAGAAAACCGGCTGCTCACCAGTAGGGCTTCATCTCCTCCATCTGAGAGAAGGCTCATCAAACAGGAAAAGCCCCTGGGGTAAGAGTGACCCAAAGCAGAGGACAGGTATGGAGTTAGGAGCAGGGCCACAGCCACTCTAAGTCCGATCAGGTCTTCAGGCTCAGATGAGTCAGAGCCACAGACGGTCAAAGTACGAGCAGGTGTCACCACTGTAATCCTTCAGAAACCTCAGAGCAACGAACGGTGATGAAAGATGAGGAAGGAATTAACGAGAGGAAGGTTTTAGACATTTACACCAAGGAACTTGGCATCATTACCCAGAAAAGGTCTAGGGTGGAGTCTTACACAGATGAATACCTAAGAAACAAGTGGTGATTGTCAAGTTCTGACACAGATTCACTAGGAATAAGCACCACGTTAACCAATGCCCTTTTGAGATGAGATTTATTACACCGATAGTTCAGTTGAGTGTGACTTCCCTTGAGCCAGGCTCTCACAAAGAGCCCATGACATTCTTGTGAATACAGCAAAAGAAACAAGAGCAACTGGGGGTTTATATATAGATAGGTGAACCACCAGACCACAGGCACATGCTTTTGGCTCTGCCCTTTTCATTTGCGTCAACAATTTGTGACACAAAAGAGGGAGGGAAAACCGCCTTGTCAGGTGATAAAAGACCGGATTTTAGAAGTTCCTCACAGGTTATAAAATGAATCAAAGCTAACAAAATGGGAGTTTCCTGGTGGCTCAGTGGGTTAAGAATCTGGCATTGTCACTGCTGTAGCTCAGGTCTGATCCTTGGCCCAGGAACTTCTGCATGCTGCAGGCGCAGTCAAAAAAAAAAAAAAAAAAAAAGATAAAATGAAGTTAGGATGAAAACTTGTGTGACAGTGACATCTTTCTGGCAGAAACTGGGCAGAGGGTAGTACTTGGGTTGACAATACGCTTCACTTGAACCAAGAGCCTAAGGTGGTCACTGACAAAAGGGGTTATGATGATTCCCAGACAGCCTCCATGTGGGATCCCAACACAGCTGAGGTTGGGACTCAACAGGGACCACCACTTTTTGGATACCTCTTAGGAACAGCCCAGCAGCTTAGAAACACCTTCTGGACAACGCTTGCTATTGCCAAAGATGGTTCTATCTCAAGATGGTCATTCTCAAAACTGGCCAGCATAAGGACCACTGCTGACAGGGGTGAGTCAGGGAGGGGTGGGTGTCAGGAGCATTTCCAACTGGGTGACATCCTTCTCACCCAGTGACCTGTAACTGACGAGCCAAGATCCCTGCATGGAAATGCCCGGTTGGAATGCCTTAGCATCTTTGGAGTTATTTATTCCAAGGAAGGGGACGTCCCCGAAGGAAATGAGTAGATGCCAAGGAGAGAACACAGCCCATCAAAATACTTCTGACGCAGTCCAAACCCTTGGCCGATGAACTTTTGGTTCAATACCTGGAACTCAAGACCAGCCCAGAGAGACTCAGAAACAGGCTCCAAGTGGCTGGGAGCCAAGAAGGTCCAAAGTGCCTTCAGAAACCCCCAGGATCAAAGACACTGGGTTTGTCACAAGCCATGGGGAGCTAAAAGGGGCACCGGACATCATCTAGCTCTTCCTGTTTAAAAAGGTGGGGGGGGGAGATGGAGGTGCTTAAGAGAAGCAGTGCTGCAGGGTTCCCTAAAATAAGGAAGAATTGGAAGACCCTCGTTCCCAAGTACTTTTTCCAAAATGGGCATTTTTTTCCCCACGTACTATTTGGTTCATTAACAGAAGAACCAGAATGTTTGAACCAGTCGCTCCCTCATCCCCTGTGTTCAGTGAGTGGACTTTCCAGTCCTGGAACTGACGCTGAGCTACTTTGGACCCAGGGTGATGGGCAGAATTCAGACAACCTGCAGTGAAGTGGAACAACCTCCCTCACAAAACGGCATCATCCATGCCTACCCTCCATCATCCACGCTGAGGCTTTAACCCTGAACAGAATATTCTAAATCTCAGATATTGTCCAAAAGCTCAGCGACAAGTTTTAGAGATAGAAAATATGGAAACAAAACATTTCTACACACTCCACCTAGTATCCTATACTCCAAGGATAGGTCTGGAAACCACAGGATTCCTTTTTAAAAAAAAAGAAAAAATTGATTGCAAGTGGTAGAGATACACGTTGACTTTCCGTCCCCTACGGCTCCCCTTTTCCAGGGTTCTGCCAGCTCTGCTGCTTGCTCCAGGGAGGAAACTTCCAGCCTTTAACACATGCAAAGTCAGGGCCATCTAGAAACAGGAGCAGCAGTGACCGGAGCCAGAAGGGGACAGGCTGACGCCAAAAGCACTGAATGTTTCAAGCCACAAGCCCTGAATCTGCAATTCCTCTATTTACTTAGAAACAGTTGCTGATACTTACCCCAAAGATAAACTAGGACAAACCCGGAAAGGGAAGGGGAAGCAGTGAGCTAAGAGCTGCTGTAAACCTGGCACCATGCAGAGGAAAAGCGCTGTCAGGACTCGGTCTTCCTCCCGGTGAGAAGAATGAAAAAACAGACTGCTAGCAACAGTGACACGAGGCTGCACCCAAGCGCTAAGCAGAGACAGATGCTTGCCATGTTCACACATTTAAAAGTCCTCCACAGACAACCTGGTGGTTGAGAGGAAGGAAGGTGGCATTTGGAGTCAGAGGAGGCGACTCAGAGCCCTGGCTCTGCCTCAAGCAAAGCTGTGTGATGACAGGTTCGGCACTCAACCTCTCTGAGTTTCAATTCTCCGTGAACTATGAAACGAATCAGTTGGACTAGCTGCCCTCGTAGTTTTCTTCCAGTTCTAACATTCCGTTCCACGACGAAGGGCTACAGAAGGGCAGGCATGCCTCCTTCTACTCAACACCTTCGGTATGTCAGGTGCTCTGCTGGGTACCAGATGGCCTTGGCTTCAAGGAGCCTGCCAATCCACGTATGCCAGCATCTTGGAAACAAGCTTCTACTATGGTACAGAGGGAGGGATGTGGGGACAGGACAAAGGGTCAGCTGCCCAGCAAAGAATGGAACAGAGGGCCGTCAAGAACAGCTCCCCCAAAGTGATGCCCAGGCCAGCACCTGAGGTAGGTAGTGAGGCCAAAGGAAAGAGTAAGAGGAATGACAGATGCAAAAGCACACAGAATGGCTCAAGAGAGCGTGCACAGTGGGAGGGACTCAGAGATAGAGGGCCTTATAAGCCATATTAAGAACTGTTGTCAGCACACCCAGCGTCCCCCCCTTCCCTCTGCCCCCATGGTCCCCTGCTGTTCACCCTAACATCTCCCTATATAGCCACACTCTCAGGGTCAGCGTATGCCAATACCAGGCCAGCCACCAAGCAGCCATCCAACCCCTGCCCCCCAGCCTGTTCTGAGTCACACAGCCAAGCCCCACCTGCTCTACATCCAGGCTTCCTCCCAGTCCACTCGGCAGGCCTTGCTTTCAAGCCTTTGCTTGGCCCCTAGTGCCCAACCCATGGCAGCTGTTCCAAATAGTTTCCATCTTCCTCAGAGCCCCAACCGCATCCCACCCACCAGCCTCCTGCTCAGCAGACAACCCCCCACCTCCTCCGTTGCTGGGAACGACTGTCCAAGTACCGCTCCCACAGCTATCCTTCTACCCGCCTGTCCCAGCTCCTTTCTGCGTAGCCCAGCCCAAGCTGTGGGTAGCTCTGCTCACAAGCACAAGAAAGTGAAATCACAGTGGTCCACCCATGCAGGGAGCTGCCCAGGCATCTGACTGGGCTCTGACACAGCACACTTAAGTGGGAGGAGGTATATGGATGTACCCCACATGCCAAAAGGCATTACATAAGGACTACTAGCTATTCCAATACCGATGTTTGAATAAACAAGTAAACAGGTTTTGATGTTGAGTTGCAAACACATAGTATCTTCAGGCATGTGAACCATGAAGGCAGTCTACGATTTTGCCAAAGAGATTCTCTCTATAACATAATGGCAAGGCCTTCACGAGCCTCGTCTCCGGTCCCTGGTTTGTTCCTAGGCAAATAACAGTCCATTTAATGCCAGCCCAAGCAACACTGGATCATTTTAGTGCCACTCACTTCCGAAATAAATTTCCTAAAAACACAATACAGTTAATATCAAATATGCACCCAAGAGGTTCCATGTATTGCATATGTATTATACTGCATCATGTGTACTGTTATTTATTTTTCCAGCTCTCAGTTCCCTTATAAGCTCTCAGCCAAAGGAAAGCAGCCCAACACACTCTCAGGCGACTGCTGACACAGCCCAAGGCAAAACACCCTAGCAGCCTCTGTAGCTCGGTCCTGCCTTGAGCATGTTCTACAACATGTATTGTTTACCCTGCTAACAAACACCTCCCTGTCTGCCTGTTCACTTATCTTTTGTTCTGGTCAACAAGTTCACAGCAACGCCAGATCCTTAACCCACTGAGCGAGGCCAGGGATCGACCCTGCATCCTCATGGATGCTAGTCAGATTCCTTTCCAGTGAGGCATGACGGGAAGGCCCAAGTTTGACTTGTAATGGCCAACAGGTGGTCAGCAACTTGTGGTGAACCCGCGACCTTTATTAGGAAAAGTATCCCCCAGGAGTGTAAATGTGTCCAGTAGTCCGACCAGTGAACATGGGTCAACTTAGAGACTGGGAGCCCCGATCCCCGGAAATATGCTACAGCAGACCAGGAAGACCGATCCTTCTGCCTCGCTCACCTGCGCACCAGGTACTGAGCAGAACTAGAGCGTTTTCTCACCGTGCTGTGAGGTCAGGGCGCCACCGTGAGCTCATAGGTACAGAACCCCTTATATGTAGTCCTCTTGTGCTTACTGCAGGTAACCGTGGAGAAGAAATGACATGAGGAACCCTCCTCCACAGGGATGCTGCTCTTCCAACCCCACAGAGCTGGTTATGTAACCAGAACCCCAGGGTTCCCCAGAACTCAGGCCCAGCACTGAGTGCGCAGGACATACAACAGTGCAAGAGCATTCTAGACTGTTCTGAGTTGGAGTGAAACCCAAATATGATCTCATTCTATGGAAGAAACAAACAAAGCCCAGGGAGGGTAGGGGGCACGGCAGGGCCCAGCAGGTGGCCAGGGTGAGAATTCCCATCTCCCCTTCGGCCGTGTCCAGCATCCCCAGAGTCTGTGATGAGCTTTCACTCTTGAAAATCAAGCAGTTCAAAATGAAAAAGGATCAAAAAGCTGCCTTGAACATAGCAACTTTCCCTAAACTTTCTTGGTTTCTAGATATTGAATTTCTGGCTAGCGTTTAGCTTTCAGAAGCTTACAGGAATGATTTTAGGAGGAAAAGGGCATTTTGAGAAACAAATAGCGCCTAAAATGGAAATGATTTAGATTAAATTCACATGGTTATTAAGGTCTTAGGATAGTTTGTTGACCTTTGTTTATACGAAGTTCCTTTCTTATAATCTACTGAATACTTTGGAAAATATCAGGACCCCAAAAACTAGCAACTCTGCCTCACTAAAACCTTAGTGACTTCTGTCGTCCAGTTTTATATTCTTGTCTGCTAACTGTAAAAAGGGAAACTAAGAAATGTTCAAGCTCCTTCAAAGTTCAGTAGTTCAGCTCTATTTGAAAGGAAAAAAACCTGGAACTATTTAAGAGCAAATGTAATTTGTAGATTTGTATAAATGTTCCCAACATGGTAATTTTATGGGCAAACCACATCACACAGGGTACACGATATGTTTCAAAACTAATATAATGATTTGATATCTGTAAAGAATACTAAAAAAATTATATTATTGCTTTCTTTCCTTCCCCTCTTGTTTAAAATACACAAACTTCTTTAAGGAAAAGAGGAAGCATTTGTTTCACTCTGCAGCCAATTATTTTTCTATCATTTTTTAATTTACTTTCCATTATTTAAAAAGAGGATACCACAGGATGTTTTGCTGAATCTCAAGATCCTTTGGTTTGTCAGTTAAGATTTTAAACTGATACTAAAAGTCAGGGGTTCCAAAGCCAATAGGTTAAGAGAGCCAGCCCGATAACAAATGACAGTGTGGGGATTACAGTTGGACTCTGTGCCCCCATATGATGGGACAATGGCTGTTCCACTCCAGCCCACACTGTTCCATACAAAAGTATGGCCTAACACTGCTAGATATTCTAAGTGTCAAGAGTAGCTAGAAATCAGGAGTTCCTACTGTGGCGCAGTGGGTTAAGGATCTGACTGCAGCAGCTCAGGTCACTGAGGAGGTGCAAGTTCAATCCTCAGCCCTGCACAGTGAGTTAAGGATCTGGTGTTGCCATAGCCATGGCAGAGCAGCGTAATAGGTTGATCTGCAGTTCAGATTCAATCTCTGGCCCAGGAACTTGCATATGCTGTGGGTGTGGCCCCCCCAAAAAAAGAGTAGCTAGAAATCAAACCATGTGAAATCTCCCGACTTTGAAAATCCTGGCCTCTTCAAAGACTTTTAAAACACTGGTGTTTTATGGGCAGTTAGTTTGAAGGATAAAATGCTACAAACATGATTAATTCAAGGAGGAAATTCAATATCTAGAAACATATTTATTGGAAAATGAAGGCTGATCTCTATATACTCTTAATTTTTAAGACTTTTATTTTTTCCATAAATACTCTTTTTTAAACCTAAATTTCCCTCCCATAACTTGCCTTTTACCCAGGAGGAAGGAGCATGGGGGGCTACTTGAATTTGAAGGGGAAAAAATGAAATCAGCCGTTAAAAATCAAGAAGGGTTAAAGGTACCTCTACTTCCTTTTTTTATTAAAACAATAGCAGTTCATGTAAGTATTTCCAGCTTTTGAGTCCACAAGGAGACAATTCCGGAAGCTGTCAATTTCACTGAAGTTAGACTGCCTTGAACATAGCAACTTTCCCTAAACTTTCTCGGTTTAATCAGAAATGCCACCCAGAGCTACCCAGAGGCAGCCACTTCTATAATGGTATGCTAATAATTCGTGTGATTAAGTTGGAAGGCACGATAACCAGGCGGGGGTGGGGGGATGTCATCTCCTGGAAATCTGAAAGTATAATCTATAGAAATGATGTAGGTGCATTCGCACCTTTGAGGGATTCTTGACCCTTTCCCCGCAAGAAGCCTAAGAACCAACAGCTGATTATAACAGTCCAAGTTCAATTGTGCAAATTCAAGCACAAAGAGTTCAGCCTTTCCCCCCGCCCCCAGCCATACCTCTCTTGGCAGGAACCATTTTTAATTTAATCACTGCTGTAATCAGCAGACCAGGGAAAAAACTCTCTGAGTGAGAAAAACAGAGTGAGTCATCTCCATGTTGATAAGAGGCTGCAAGAGGGCACTGCTGTGAGGCAGGTATTAGGTGGTGCCTTGTCTACATTAGTGGAGCAGTCAGAATGGTTTCTTCCCATGATGTTCGGTCATCACTGGAGATAATATGAAACACCTTGTTTTAGTGGCATCCCCAAGCACAATCTAACATTTACCTCCCCAAACCAGAGGGAAAAGAAAGGAAATCCAAAAAAAATCTCTCTCGCTCTATTTGTTATCACTAGATAGAAAAGGATAAAGTATCTTGTTTTTACACACGGTTGGCTGGCAAGCGTAAATGGCAAAACTTCTTGTTTGTTTTAGAAGTACAAAATCAAACGTGTAAATCTCTTGGAGAAACATCAACACCTCAAACAATGTCAGGGCTGCACAAAATGGATGTCACGTCTTTGCAGGACACAAAGCCAGAAAGCGGCTTTAGGAGCCTTGGTAATACAAACCCATATGGCAGCCCAGGGGGACAGTGGTCCCTGAAGAAACTGGCCCCAAACAGTCACTCCCGACATAGTGAGCAGCACCCTTGGTCCTAGACAATGAATTCTAGCCTTCACTTTCAGAACAAGTTACAACTTATATGCAGATCTCATTTTGAACATTTTCTAAAAGTAGCTGAGATTCTCAAGACAAGGAAAATGAGTTTGGGACGATCACTTTAACTGGACCAAACTCTACAGCTAGAAAATAAACCCACATGTTCTAAACCCCATGCTCTGCTCCTCAATGCAGTTAAGACTTTGCTCTAAAGCGTAGCAGGGAGATGTCCAGTTGTAATGGACATGATTTGTGCCTCAACTCACGGAAACCACACCTCATTTTGAATCCACATTTGTCAAAAGTAGCTGAATAAAATATTGGCCAGAAACAGCCTTAAATCCTTTTTGAGGAGTTCTTGTTGTAGCTCAGCGGTAACGAACTCGACTCTTGTCTATGAGGTTGCGGATTCGATCCCTGGCCTTGCTCAGTGGGTTAAGGATCCAGTGTTGCTGTGAGCTGTGGTGTAGGCTGTAGATGTGGCTGGGATCTGGCATTGCTGTGGCTGTGGATCCGGCAGCTCCAGCTCCAGCCTGGGAACTTCCATATGCCATGGGTGCCGCCCTAAAAAGAAAAAAATTAAAGGTAAATTTTCATTTGTTAGGGCGTGTCCCTGGCGATACCAGGAAGAGGATGATGAAACTCATCAAGAAGGCACTGACTAATCTGCCCAACGACCTTACCCTACCTTACAGTGCTTTTCCTGGTCACCTCCCGTAACTGATCTCACCCTCTTTTATCTTTAGCTGAGGATGGGTTGTGTTTTTTTGTTTCCTTTTTTTTTTGGCTGCATCCTCAGCATATGGAAGTTCCCAGGCCAGGGACTGAATCTGAGCTGCAGCTGCAAGCTACGCCACAACTGCAGCAACGCCGGATCCTTAACCCACTGCACCAGGCCAGGGATCGAACCCGTGCCTCAGCAGTCACCCAAGCCATTGCAGTGACAATGCAGGATATTTAATCTGCTGCCACACAAAGATGGTGTTTAAAATAAGAGCTTTGGCCTTTAGGGGAAGTTTCTCAGTTTTCCTCTCCCTTGTATGAGGGTTATTAAATCTGGTTTTCTACTGCTAATTTGTCTCACATCAACGTAATTCTTAGACCAGCCAGAAGTCAGAAGAGTAAAAAAAAAAATTTCTTGGAGTTCCCGTTGTGGCTCAGTGGTTAACGAATCCGACTAGGAACCATGAGGTTGCAGGTTCGATCCCTGGCCTCGCTCAGTGGGTTAAGGATCCAGCATTGCCTTGAGCTGTAGTGTAGGTTGCAGACGCAGCTCAGATCCTGCATTGCTGTGCAGCTGTAGGCCAGTGGCTACAGCTCCTATTCGACCCCTAGCCTGGGAACCTCCATATGTCTGGGGAATGGCCCTAGAAAAGACAAAAAGACCAAAAAAAAATTTTCTTCCCAAAGCCTAGTCCCAAGTTGATGAATGTGAAGCCTGAAAACAAAGGCAAGACCTTGATCAACAGACATCAAGCAAAACACTGATAAAACCAAGCAGTGAAGAACTTTAAATTTTTCTAGATTATTTACTAAGCCGAAAAGGGAAACTATTATCTTCTTAAAAGGTAACACATAAACAGAATACAAAAAAATTTAGAAGTACAAAAGGGTATAGGGCAAAAAGTAAGTTTCCTTCCGAGACCACTGCCCTCCCCACAAAGTTGCAAGTCTCCAGCAGCTCCTCCTGAGATGGTCTATATGCACATGAGCACTGAAGCACTATTTTGCACACCTGGCTTTAAAAAAATAAAATAAAATAAAATAAAACTTAAGATAAATAACTATTTTTTTAAATGCCCCACCACTCTTAAGTCTCTAGGGGCAGGAAAGGCACCGTCTTTTGTCCCCCCTCATTCCCAAAATCACTTACTAAAAAGAAAACAGGAAGGCCAAATCTTCCTGGCTATGACCACCAGTCAATTTCATTCTTTTTCATCTTAAGTTCCACACTGAGAAAAGATGACACCATCCCTGGTTTTCATGTGTCAATTGTCATGACCATTCCACTGAAACCTTCATTTTGCCATAAATCAATGCTTTCATGCTATACAATCAGAGCTCATCTTCCAGAGATGAGATGCTCCACAAGTCTCGTGAGAATACTGTCACTGAAACACAAGGGTCTTAAGAGGCCTATAAAAGCAAGCTGGGGCTGCCCATGGCCCAGGCAATCTGGAAGAGCACATGTTAAAACATTGCTTATCACAATGCCCCCAACAGCTGCACGGGTTTCCCATTCTTTTGTCATTTCCACAAAAGGCGTGGAAAAAAACCAAGCCTGGAGAAAAAGTGGAAACGTTTTCAAAGAAGAGAATCTTGAGGATATTGCTCACCTGAGGCTCCTGGGGCAGTTGGAGGGGGGGGGGGGCCTGAAGGTCGGCAAGAGGGAGGAGGGGGCAGCTTTGAGTTGATGGCTGTTGAGGGCGGTGGGGCGGGGGCGGGGAGTGTCTCTGGGGGCTGGAGATAACCAGACTAAAGAGACTTCTCGGGTATCCTGAAAATGGAAAAGCCAAGGACCACAGTGAGAAAAGGCAGGAAGCTCATGGGGCATCTTCTCTGGGAAGTAGACAAAACCAATACAGAGGAGCTGTATTTTGTGCCAGACACCCACAAATAGCTGAAAATGCCTATGTTCAAAACTGATTTTCTCATCTCAGAGGATGATGGTTAAGGGGTATCGATAGTCCTGAAACACACGTGTCTACTGCAACCATCATGTGTCTATTTTTGCTGCTTTGGTCTTTTACAGCAATTGTCCTTTCCTTGGTATTTCAAAGATATCCTAAATGTTTCCTAAATTGTGATCCTACAATTCACCGTGCCTGTTTGGCCTTTTCATAAAATTCTATCACAACTTCCACTGCAAAAGTAATGAATTTCAGGCATTGTTTTCTTCTATTTAGTGCACCTTCATGTAATGAACTTTTGGGTATGATCATAGGATGAAAAAAATCTGAAACGTATTAACAGTGAATTAAACTTCATCCAAATGGCTTGTAGAAGTTCTAGTGCATATTAAGAACAGCATAGTTAGGAGTTTCTGTTGTGGCTCAGTGGTTAACAAATCCGACTAGGAACCATGAGGTTGCGGGTTCAATCCCTGGCCTTACTCAGTGGGTTAGCGATCCGGCGTTGCCGTGAGCTGTAGTGTAGGTTGCAGATGCAGCTTGGATCCCGCGTTGCTGTGGCTGTGATGTAGGCCAGCGGCTACAGCTCTGATTCGACCCCTAGCCTGGGAACCTCCATATGCCGTGAGAGAGGCCCAAGAAATGGCAAAAAGACAAAAAAAAAAAAAAAAAAGAACAGTATAGCTAACAGGCTATTACTGGCAAAGGAGGCTGATCCTCCTGCCTGCCAGCCAAAGACAGCCATGTGCCAACTGCATTAATGCAGTTTATAATTCACTCAGCTGGCCAGATTTTAAATCATGCAATCCTAAAACTCATTTTCTTGATTTGAGGGAGTCACAGTATTTCCTTTTTTTTTTTTTTTTTTTTGCCACATTTGTTGGCATGCAGCAGTTTCCAGGCCAGGGATCAAACCTGAGCCACAGCAGTGACAACACTGCTAGGCCACCAGGAAACTCCCATTTTTCTTTTAAAACATAACGTGAGGAGTTCCTGTCATGGCTCAGTGGCTAAAGAATCCGACTAGGAACCATGAGGTTGCAGGTTCGATACCTGCCCTTGCTCAGTGGGTTAACGATCCGGCGTTGCCGTGAGCTGTGGTGTAGGTCGCAGACACCACTCGGATCCTGCGTTGCTGTGGCTCTGGTGTAGGCTGGCAGCTACAGCTCTGATTCGACCCCTATCCTGGGAACCTCCACATGCCGAAGGAGCGGCCCAAGAAATGGCAAAAAGACCAAAAAAAAAAAAAAGTGAGGCTTTATTACTACTTTCCCATCATCTCACTTGAATAATTTATATTTGCATTAGATGAAATCATCTCATATTCATTAGCATGTGTCTTCATTTACTTCTTAGTAGGGATTTTACATGGAAAAACCCATCCTTCGCCTTTCTTTCCTGTCCAAATCCTACCTAGACCTCCTTTCCCGAAGTGATCTCATCAAGTTGTAGCTTCAAATACCATCTACACGCTGATGACTCTCAAAGGTACCATTCCCAGCCACAGTCACCTGGAAATCTCCCTGAGAATAATATCAAATGGGTATCTCAAACTTAATAAGCCCAAACGGAACTCTCAGAGTCCTGCCCACATCTCCCTCCTTGTTCCCCATCTCAGTAAACAGCAACATCATTCCCCCAGCCGAAAACACAGGACTCATTCTTGACTTCTGGCTCACGCCACACCCCTAATTCAGCAGGCTCCACCTTCAAATGATACTCTGAGCTTGACCCATTCATATCATTCTATAACCACCATTATATTAATCCAAGCCACGTCTTTGTCACTTGCCTGGACCACTGGAAGGGTCTCCTACAAGTCACACTAGTTCTATCCTTGCCCCCAAAGGCTTTTCTCCTTTCAGGACCCAGGAAAATCATTTTAAAGCACAAAGATCACATCACTCTTCTACTCAAACTTCTTGAAAGGTATCCCATCACACTCTGGGCTTTGGAGTCACGTCCAAACTCCTTATCGTGCCTCTGAGATCTGGCCTCCACCTCCCACGGCTCTCCTTTCATACCACACCCCCTCCCCAAAACTGGCCCCATCCCCCAGCTCAAGGCAGGCCAAAATGGATGCCTTCCTGCTCCTCCCTCATGCCAAGCTCAGCCTGCGGCAAAGGCCTTTCTTTTTGCTGCTGCTCCTCTGCCTGAACACTTCTCCCAAACGCCTTCACTCTATTCAGCTCTCTGCACAAAAAGTCTCTCCCCCCTCCATCCACTCCCCCCCTCGCCCCCGCCACACACACAGAAGTCTTCTCAGACCTTTCAAAAAGAACCCTTCACTTTTTATGGCACTGAATACTACAGGAAATTATATTATTTAGTTATTTCCTTCATTTACAAAACAATATTCAGTAAACACCCGCCACCTTTGTGAGCAAAGTCCTCTTCTAGGAGCTGGGAAGATTGCAGTGAATAGATAAGCCAAGATCTCTGCCCTCGGGGCGGTCCCATTCTTGTCTGTGGCCCCACGGGAATCTAAGCTCCAGTCCGTCTGTGACCATGGAGTCCCCAATGCCCAGAGCAGTGACCTGGCACAGAGGAGGCTTTTGTATACATTTGCTTGAATGGCTACAGTGTCCCACCCACCTGAGACCATCCGTTTCCCCGAGAACTCCCCCCATAGCTCTTTTGAACAGATGGGACTCTGACTGAGGGACCCAGAATGTCCACTGTGTCCCTTTAGACACAGCAGTGGGATGACAGGCAGCCTCTTATGCCTGAGTTGGGTCCCTAACCCTGGGCCTGACTGACTACCCTTCCTTCCTGCTCCACCCCAGCACCCTGCAAGTTCCCCAGGTGGCTGTGCCACCAGGCCAGGTCTCACTGGTGGGCATGATCTAGGCAGTCAGCAGCAAATGAGCCAGCTTCTCCCAAAGGAGAGTGGCTGCAGCTGAGACCCACGAGTCATAACCACATCCCTGGCTCATGGTCCTCCCCCTCAGTAGCTCACGTGAGACTGTCCCCATCAACGTACTCCCAGCCTTGCAACACTCTGCAATTAAGGTCATATATTTGCCTCTTTCAACGGCCACAGATGCAAGACATTTACCTGCTGTGATGAGTAATTAAGTTTCTTTCGGCAAAAGGAAGAACATTTGTTAACTGAAATTATCTGAGCTCAAATAAAAATGAAAGTAATTATAAAACATAGTTAATTTATCTTTCAAAAAAAATGGCAGCTGCAGGGGCAGGAAGGAAAAAAATGAAAATGCAAATCTCAAGAACCACTCTGGAGGACTCAAAGTAGGTATTTAAAATCCCCATTTCCAACATGTGTGATCACATCTCAATTTGTTAGCAGAGAATGGCACAGCTCTGCACCTCAGAGCCAAACAGGATTACTCTATATTTGCTCAGCATTTTATTCCCTTGGAAGCATTCACACATACGTCATCTTCCAACAGGACAGAATTCATTTCCCTGTCCAGGGACCCAGGGAGATCAAACAATGCACCTAAGATCCCACCATAAGTAGCAGAACCAGGTGGGTACCAGAACCCAGATATGCCCAGGCCCATCCAGTGTCCTTCCTTCTCTAATAGAAAGGACAGTGCAGTCCTCAGAAAATCCCATTCTACAGTCTACTGAAAATGTCCCTTCACTGCTGCAGCAGGAAAAAAAACCAAAAAACACATATATTCACCAGTGGTTCAAGGTGGTGGAAAGATGCATTGGTCCTGGAGCTCCGGGCAGAGAGAAGGTTTCACAAACTCTTCCGACGAACGCCACTCCTGCAATGACAAACATACCAAACATCTGCGGTGAATCAGGTACCCGTGACCTCTCTCCAAGGAGGCCACCCAAATACCAATTGCCAGGCACCCTGTTTGGACTCAAAGCCTTCGTCCTCCTCTCCCAGCCCCACCTTCCTTCCTACCCTGACTTCCCCAAGTAGGAGAATCTTTAGTTCACTAGCTGATATGGTCCTTATTAGAATGAATGGATCTTGGGCAGAAAGAAGTTCTAAAGGTCATCTATAACAGATGCCTGGTGGGTCACATCTATAATAGATGTAGAAGTATTTTATTATTTCATATATTACTTTATATACACACACACACAGAAAGTTCCCAAGCTAGGGATCAAACCCAGGCCACGACAGAAGCTCAAGCCACAGCAGCAACAATACCAGATCCTGAACCCGCTGAGCCACCAGGGAACTCCCTGTAGAGGAATTATGTTAACCTGCAGAATATGTTTAGAAAATTTGAGCCAAAACTTAAAAATCAGAGCTGTCGCAAAAAAAAAAAAAAAAAAAAAAAAAAAAGCCCGGACGGCTGGCTTCTCTTTAAAAAACAGAAGATCTGTCATCATGGCACGTGTTCATGTCTGCAAATGATCAGCTGGTGCTAGGTGGCAGCTACCCATCACAGGCCAGCTTGGCGAGTCCAATCTGCCACAGTCCCTAACAACCCCTGTCATCTCAACACAGAGAAAAGTTGTCGTTGTCACTGTCCTTGTATTATTGTTTTGCTTGTGGTACAGAAATATTTCCCTCTACCTATGATTCTAACAAAAGTGGGAACACAAAAAGAGGGGCTGAGTTCGCGGGGCGGGGGGAGGGGAAGAGACCATTACAGCACATAGAGCAACTTAAGTTACTCATTCCTGCAGACATCTGCAACCCCTGAAGAGAACACCCCCATTTTATAGTGTAAGCAGAAAACTGACTTACCCACTAGCACAGTTAGAAGCGGCTCTAAGCCGGGACACTTCACTATGCCCCATTGCACAGTCATAGTACATATATATCAGCACTATTATTTTATATTATTACATTATATTACATAATTATTACATTATCAATACAGTCTTATATTACAAAGGAAAATGCAAATTTTATAGAGATATGCATGCACACATGTGTATGTGTGTGTTGCCTTTGAAACTAATACGCAAGGAAATACTGGCTGAAGCATCCAGTCCACTCTGTTCTAAAATGCTTGCCATACCTCCATCTGCCAAAGAGGGTAACAGTATGTTCCATCAGGTTCCCTGGGGGCTTGTTTCCTAATGTGACATTATAAACAATTTTGCAGCTTTAAGTACAAAAAAAGTTCTCCCAAATACCATGAATCTGCTACTACTTCAAAAGTGCTCACTTATTGTTT
The DNA here is from genome assembly GCF_016906955.1 of Phacochoerus africanus. Lineage (NCBI taxonomy): Eukaryota > Metazoa > Chordata > Mammalia > Artiodactyla > Suidae > Phacochoerus > Phacochoerus africanus. Next base: position 107,378,921 of record NC_062558.1, read on the forward strand.
CAAACAATCTGAAATGCTCTCCATGCTAGAAAACTGTCCCTTAATATGTATCTTGAGGAGTTCCCATTGAGGCTGAGCGGTTAAAGAATCTGACTAGCATCCATGAGCACGCAGGTTATATTCCTGGCCTTGCCCAGTGGGTTAGGGATCCGGCATTGCTGTGAGCTGTGGTGTAGGTTGCAGATGCGGCTCGGTTCCCTGCGTTGCTGTGACTGTGGCAGAGGCCAGCAGCTACAGCTCCGATTTGACCCCTAGCCTGGGAACTTCCATATGCCATGGGTGCGGCCCTAAAAAGTAAAAAAAAAACAAAACAACAACAACAACAAAAAACTCATCTTGAATACAAGGCTATAAATAAGCTTATGTACAGGTACCAACACTGTCATAAATGACTAATGTTCAACTCTAAGGTCGTGAAGGGGGTTATTTATATCATCCCCTCTAAGAATGTATTGATCCATTCACTCAGCAGATATTTATTGAACCCTATTAGATGCCAGGCAGTGTGTGAGGCAATAGATACACAAAGATGAACAGACCCAGTCCTTGCCCCTAAGTGGCTCTGTCTGGGTAAGAGATACAGGCACTCAAGGAATTCCAAAATGGTGGGTCAACGTAAAGACCTGGGTAGGCCCAGGCGCTATGGGAGACCCGAGCAGGGGCTCCTGGTGCAGCTCAGGTGAAAAGATGCTTCCCAGCTGGGACAGATGCCCAAGGAAAGCCTTAAAGTAGGGCTGAGAGTGGAGCAGGAGAGGGGCGAAGAGGGACAGGCAGCAATTACAGGAACAGTGTGGACAAAAGCAGAGTAAGAAGAGCCCCTCCGGTTTGGCCTTGTCCAGATCTTGTGTTACCTTATCAGTCTTTAAAAAACCTCGCCTTACGCCACCTGACCCAACATCTGCTGAGACTTGATGCACAGCCCCACACAGGCAGTTTATCTCACCAAGTGCCTGTATCAAAATTGCCACCAGGGAGTTCCTGTCGTGGCGCAGTGGTTAATGAATCCGACTAGGAACCGTGAGTTTTCGGGTTCCATCCCTGGCCTTGCTCAGTGGGTTAAGGATCCCGTGTTGCTGTGAGCTTCAGTGTAGGTTGCAGACGCAGCTCGGATCCCGCGTTGCTGTGGCTCTGGCGTGGGCCAGTGGCTACAGTTCCAATTCGATCCCTAGGCCTGGGAATCTCCATATGCCGTGGGAAGCAGCCCTAGAAAAGGCAAAAAGACAGGAAAAAAAAAAAAAAAGCCACCGAATTCAGCCCTGCTGCCTGGCAAAGCCTACCTGTGACTTCCTCAGGGCAATCAATGCTACCCTCGAGTCTGCGGGGCCCAAGAAACATGGGGTAGACGCACCAAGCCTCCCAGTATTCCCAGTACTTCCATGATGCTGGAGGAGACGGGAGACAGATTTTTCCCTCTGCCATCACAGGGGGGTCCTGTCTCCACTTCCAATGCACCTGGATTTCCACAGCCAGAGTCTACTATGGAATCAAGCCTCAAGCGGGAAGTTCTGTGAGAAAATGTTCCAGAATCTCTGCCCATCAAAGTGCCTAGGTCAAGCTGCCTTTTTCTTCACAGGTAAGAGAGGGAGGAGCTGCCAGGCATGATCCCGGCTGAGGCAAAACCAGGGGGCAGCATCCCCGAAAGACGAGCTTTTGGGAAGAGGCATAAAGAGGAGTGAAGACCACGGTTAGGGTTCAGGGTCAAGGGGGATACCAGGAAACAAGGAAGCACCCCTTAGGTTCCCAAATCTACCTGGAAACCAAAGTTTCTTGGGCCTCAGATCTATTAAATCAGAATCTCTGGTTTGGAGGCCCAGGAACTCTTCAGATGATTCTGATACCCAGACAGTGATACTCGTATGAGTGATAGTCAAAAGGGTATCGTCCACCCTCTATAACAATCTCAAGTTATTAGTTCAGCATTTTTCAGGCAGGATTCCAGGAGCCAGGCTTTGGGGAGGTGGCTTGCACATTCTTAGTATGTTGACCCACTCCCTACATCACACTGTCACAGCCATCGCTTAACTTCTATTTTATTTTATTTATTTTTTATTTATTTATTTGTTTTTTGTCTTTTTGCTATTTCTCTGGGCCACTCCCGCGGCATATGGAGGTTCCCAGGCTAGGGGTCGAATTGGAGCTGTCGCCACTGGCCTACGCCAGAGCCACAGCAACTCGGGATCTGAGTCGCGTCTGCAACCTACACCACAGCTCACGGCAACGCCAGATTGTTAACCCACTGAGCAAGGGCAGGGACCGAACCCGCCACCTCATGGTTCCTAGTCAGATTCGTTAACCACTGCGCCACGACGGGAACTCCTCTTTTTTATTTTAAACAAAAGCAGAATGCCAGTAGCCAGGATGCCAACTGGGTAAGCCTCCCCTGCCCCAGACCCTGTACACCATGACCCAACACCAGGGCCTCCAGATGATCCACCGGAGTTACTGGTCTCAGCAGACCTGAGCTCCTGTACACGTGGCACAGGCTCCACTTGGCAGAGCAAAGGGTCTGGGAACATCTGGTCACCCAGGTGGACTTCGAGGAAGCGCCAAGGCACACATCACTCTGATCAGGTCCTCACTGCCCGCCAAAGAGCAGGACACTGCAGATGAATGCAACGCCTGGAAACCTGACAAGCCAGCAGAGCACTTCTCTTCCCAGATTTCCCCTTGTGGCCAAGAGGCAGCCTGAACCATCTCAAGCCAAGAATGGCAAGTAAGTGCTATAGACCACAAGGAGGACAGATCGGAGTAAGCTGGCTCCCTGAATGGATTATCCTAAAGAGATCTCGTCCCCGACATCACCAGATGCTATCAGGTGACCTTCAGACAGCCCAGCACCAGAGAAACCAATGGCTCACTAAGGTCAGCCTCCCTGATTGCAAGGCCCAGCAGCAACCTACAGGATCCTTCACCAGAATGAGGAGACCCCCAAGCATCCCCTTCAACCTAAAGGCCCTCCACTTGAGCCAAAATGCAAATTTGGAAGACCATAGGTGAGGCAGGAAGTCTAGGAAAAGCTCAAGAGACTAATTTATCCCTTCTGGTGACCCTCAATTTTCAAGAAATTCAATATTTCTTGCAATACCATGATATACTGACCTAAAGCAAGACCTCTCTCTGACCCAACCCTCCAAAAGTAGTCATAAGAGTTGCTCAAGGCCCTGAACCATGAGGGCCAAACACCCTCATCTATACCCTCATCTCCAGCCCATCCCCAGAACAAAGGACAATCCTGGATGCTATCAAAGTCACCTTGGTTACACTGACTCCTATTCAACATCATATCAGACCAACCAATCAGCTCTGGACCAGAAGGAGCCTCTCCGGGTACATAGTCTCATAGCCACTGTGTATCTCTCCTACACAGCACAAATCACTTATTTTTACATTGTTTTCCCACTAACCTATGTATGAACAAGGATCCAGGTCAACATTCATTTTGTCTTTTTATTGTCAGGCTCTTTTGTTTGCTTGACTGGCCAATCACTGTATTTCAGTATAGTATCTTTAAACCCTCTAGGTTCCCTCAAAATACACCCCAAATTTCAAGACTTCCAGCTTAAAGGTGCCCAAGTCAACCCATTCCCTAACCGCTCAGTCTTGCCACTGGCTTCTGGAATCTAGGTATCATTAATTAGTCCACTAATTTAGTGGACAAGGAAGGACCCTGCTCAGAAGGCTAGTCCAGTATTGGTAAAGTACTAATTCAGTTGGGCTCCCAAGGTCAAGTTCACCTACAAAAGTCAAAGTCAGTTTGGAAAAGTTTACCGGGTGACGAGGAGAGAAGAGAGCCAAGAGGTACAATCAGGTTCCTATGGACCATAAACCAGAGTCTTGAGTCCTAACCCTCAACCTGATGCTCAAAGCACCTGTACTCTGCTTGAGAGCAACAGTGGGGCTTGATTTCTGTCTCACCAGGAATTTGATCATAATTCTAGTTTTCTGGCATGACACAACAATGCTTCAAGTTTCTGCCTGATGCCAGAGCTGCTCGCTATTAGCCTTCAGCTCCTAAACACATCTAGGTCCCTGACCATCGCCTAGAATTCCGGCTTCATGCCCGCTCCAACCCCTGCCACTCTGTATGTGTCCTAACTCCACCTAACTACTCAACCGTGATACACCCTGCCCATGCCACTCACCTGGTTCCTGGCTCTGACCCCACCGCACTCCCTCCCCAAGCCGGAAACAGGAAAGTCTGCTGAAGGTAACCGGACCTTACCCACCTCCTCTCCTGCCTCTCACACTCGACCCCTCTCCTCGTTCTGAATCCAAGGCCCAGCATTCTTCCTGAGCTCAGGGAAGACTCTCCTCCCTCCCCCAATTCCAACTCCTCCATGAACCAACTCAGACAGTCCAAGGAAGAAGAAAAAAAAAAAATCAATCCTCAACTTGCCTTGAGGCTGACCGACTCAGGAAAGAAACAAATCAGATTAATTATCTTTCCATGTTGTGCAATTTTAAAAAAATTACACTGCATTTACTATTTTAAAATGACGGTAACATATATGAAATGAACTCCTGTTTTGAGCTTGAGAAGCATTCCCCATCTCCCAGAGCAAATCCCACTGGGGCCAGGCCCAGTGTCACATCCTCCAGGCCTGAACGCCACTGAAGCTTCCAGGATGCTCAACGCCCAGGTGGCTCCTCCTTCCCAAACACCTCTTACCTCTGGTCCTCCAGCCCCGCCGTCCCCCTTCCACACCCACTGGCAGAAGAAAGTGAATCTCCAGGAGCTTTTTATAGCTCTCCCACCTACCCCACAGATTCAGTAGGAGGGAGAATGAAGTTTCCAAGTTCTCTGAATGACACAAAGCTCTTCAAGTAGAATAAAATTAGTTGAAAAATAGCAAAATGATTTTTAGCACGCTTTAAAAAAAAAAAAAGCACACCTACATTAAATGATTCACAGTGACTTCATATTTTCTTCCACTGGGATTTGCTTTTCTTACTCCGGAAGGTGGTGGCACCCTCCTTTCTCCCTGACCATCATAAGACAAGGCACCTCCCCAAGATAACTGTTCTGATTTGGCCTCCCCTCTCCCCCAGAAAATCCTGCCAACAAGTCAGGCAATATTCATGCCTTCCCAGACAGGAGTATGGATAAACAAGATAATTAGATAATTACGGATTGAAAGTAGTTTTTGCTAGTGGGACTCAAGTTAGGTCATCAGCGCTGGCCTTGGTTAAGAAATGATATTTGATCTGCGCTCTCAATGGTGACAACATCCCAGCCATGGCAAGAGACAGGGAAAGGGTTTTGCAGGCAGAGAAGGAAGCAAACGCAGACACTCTGGGAGAGAAGCCTCAGGCCACCTGCAGGGGGCAGTTTTCTGACTCCTCTCCAACACCCCAGCTTCCCACTTCAGCCTCTGTCACAACCCTAGCCCTCTCCCGCTGCTGCCTCTAAGGTCCCCTTGGTTGGGCCTAGTGCCCCTCCCCTTGATCCCCAAATCATGATAACACCCTGAAACCCTTTCTTCTGTTTCCTCCAACTGACTGTCCCTTGATCACTGGGGTCTAACCACACTCTTCTGTGTTGACTCTGAAACCGACATATAGATGGTGCTCAGGAAAAGTATGCTAAGCTGAATTACCCTGCACACACACAAATGAGTGCAGATATAAACTGGTGAAATCTGAATAAGGACTGTGGGTTGCAGCAGCCTGGTTAGGATACTGTACTAGTTATGTAAGATGTTACCATTGGCGGAAGCTAGTGGAAGGACACACGGGACCCCGTGCCTTTTTTTGGTTTTGTTTTAAACTTCCTGGGAGTCCATATTCCTAAGGTTAAAGATTATCTTAGGAGCTCCCGTCGTGGCTCAGTGGTTAACGAACCCGACTAGTATCCATGAGGACTCAGGTTTGATCCCCAGGCTCGATCAGTGGGTTAAGGATCCAGCATTGCTACGATCTCACATTGCTGCGGTTGTGGTGTAGGCCCAGTGGCTACAGCTCCGATTTGACCCCTTGCCTAAGAACTTCATATGCAGTGGAAGCGGCCCTAAAAAGACAGACCAAAAAAAAAAAAAAAATTTAATTATCTTAAGAGACTCAAAGATTTTTTTTACCATTTAAATACTCTAGATTTGTAGCTTCTACTTAGAAATAGCAAGATGTGGTAACACCAAGCCCCCCCCTTGACAGGCATGGCTCTCAGCTTCATCTCCCTAAACACCAAGGCCAAGTGTCAAATGCTATTCATCATGGTGCCTGCAACTGCTTTTTTTCTCAGAGAGAGAAATATTTCTCCATCAACAGTGGGAAAGTGCAAAGACCAAGAGAGTCTTGTATTTCCAGAAAAAAGGGAAACCGCCACATTTTTGTGAAAGGGAAAAACATTCCTACAAGTTTTGATTTGAAATCCCCCAGCCCTGATCGCATGTTACCTGCCTGGCCTGAGGCATTTGAGGTTTGGACCTGGACTGTGACTCTTTACGACCAAAATTTTTTGCTCTATGTCAGCAAATGCACTTTAACATCAAACCACTGGAAAAGAACACAGGTTAAGTACACAGTATCCCATTCTACCTAAATATGTTGGTTCTTTCATCTCACCTTGCCTGAGAACACAGGATCCTACTCTTTGCTACTGAAAGAGAAGGTTTCACCCCTTATGCATGACACATCCAGATAAATAAACAAGATTTTGTTTTTCCACTGCAACTGCAGTTCAGTTTAGCCAGGGAGGGAAGAGGCCCTCAAGGCATGCCTCCCCCCCTTTCTTGTCACACTACCCCCCCCCCCACCAAGAACGTGCTTGGAATGCCAGTGTCCCTTAAAGGGGTGGGGCCGAGGCACAGAACCCAGGTAAACTGCCCAGTCAATGTTTTTAGAGGAGTTGTTTCCAGTCAGACTACCCAGAATCACCCGGGGCTCTAGACAGATGTCGGAATTCTAACACCCTCTCTTCCTCATGTTTCACTCATGCAGACTGCCCAGCACGGATTCATTCTGTGGCCATTTGGAAACAATTATTTTAGAAATTTGGGACCCCGCCCTGCTACCCTGGGCAGCCGGGCAGGACGCACCTTTCCAGCCAAGAGATGCTAGAACTGTGCTGACTCGTAAGGCAGCCCCTGGCCACTAAGCATGTGGCCACTGAGTCCAGGAATGTGGCTGCTGTGACTGAGAGGTACTGTATAGGGAACACACATGCTGGGTTTTGAAGTCTTGGTGTGGGGAAAAAAGAAGGTAAAATGGCTCATAGATTTTTTAAAATACTCATTACATATTAAAGTAATATTTTTGGTTTGTTGGTTTTTCTTTTTTTTTCTTTTTTTTTTTTTGGCTTTTTAGGGCCACACGCACAGCATATGGAGGTTTCCAGGCTAGGGGTCCAATCGGAGCTGTAGCCTCTGGCCTACACCACAGCAACACAGGATCCGAGCTGCGTCTGCAACCTATACCACAGCTCACAGCAACACTGGATCCTTAACCCACTGAGCAAGGCCAGGGATCGAACCTGCGTCCTCATGGATTCTAGTCAGATTTGTTAACTGCTAAGCCACAACGGGAACTCCAGAAGTAACACTTTCAATACACTAGGTTAAAGACAGTATGTAGTTAAAACTAATTTCATTGCTTTTTATGTTTTTAGTGTGGCTACTAGAAAATCTTAAGTTACATATATGGCTCACATCCACTGCCCAGCCATGCTTGAGGAGACACCAGGGTGGGGACCGTAATGCTAACAGGAAAAATGAGGACTGTGGTCAGGCCTGGTCACCCACCAAGGCCAGGATCCTCAGCAAGCTCTCCATCCGAGACTCAGATCCTCTGCAGACGGGGGCTGAGAACACCCCACATGCGGGGCTGTGGGGCGCGTCATCAGAGCAACTAGTTCTCAATACCCGCGTCCTTCCCCAACTTCTTCAAGTCCATAAAAGGTGAATCTAGGGTCTCAGGGCATCAAATTTATTAGGCACAATGTGCAGAACTGGGCTGGGACAGCAGATGGCACACTGGCCAGAGGGTACAAAGGAATCAGCTGAGGAGCTCGACCTCCCCGAGACTCCCAACAGTCTACTTGGTGGGGGTCCAGGTGTGCACATAGTAGGAGGAGTACATACAAACCTTGGAGCATTCTGGTGCCCTTGGCCTAGGAGTCCCCCTGAGAAACTGACATGGCTGAGCAACTGTAACCAGGAGCGTCAGGGCTGGCCCAGGACTTCCACCACCGGCTGCACTCAGCAGGCCAGGCTGAATGAGGCAGGTGCGGCCCACAGAGAGGCCAGAAGCTAACCGGGGCCCTTCCTCAGCAGCAGGCTGCTTTCCTGGCATCTTGTACAGCTCGGTAGGAAATGACTGTCTGCCCCGGACACTGTTTTAAACACCAGAAGACAGCTGACACTTCCTGCCTTCACACGAGGCCCCTTAGGAGGATCAAAAAATGCAGACAATTTCAAAGTAGCCAGTAGCTTGGTAACTGGGTTAAAAAAGACTGTGCGCCTTAGCGCTGCCACCAGCAACATTCAAGAGGGACCGGGACCTCTTTCTACCCTTGCCTGCTACCGACAACCCCGGCGCTTGCCTCAACTTTCTGGATGGCAGGCTGACCCATCGAGCTCTTCTGCAGCAGTGTTTCTCTTGCTCCCCTAGGAGCCCAGAATGGGGCTGGGACTTCCACGCCTGGCCCCACAAGTTCCAGCAGCCTGTTGATTCTGGGGCCTCAGCCATTACTGAACGTGAATGCTAGACTGGCAAAGCACATGGACCAATCCAACTCCAGGACTGGACACCAGCAGAAGAAGACAGCCCTTTTTGGGGGGGACCACACCTGCGGCATAGGGAAGTTCCCAGGCTAGGGTTAAAATGGAGCTGCCACTGCTGGCCTACACCACAGCCCCAGCCACGTGGGATTCAAGCTGTATCTGTGATCTACACCACAGCTCATGGCAGCGCCAGATCCTTAACCCACTGAGCAAGGCCAGGAATCGAACCCACAGACTCATGAATCCTAGTTGGGTTCATTACCACTGAATCACAACGGGAACTCCCAGAAAACAGCACTTTATCTCAACCTAACAGTCACTGCTTCTTCCCTTGGATTAAAAGCGTTCTGTGCTAAGCCATCTCCATCTTTTTTTTTTTTTTTGTCTTTTTGCAATTTCTTGGGCCTCTCCAGCGGCATATGGAGGTTCCCAGGCTAGGGGTCAAATCGGAGCTGTAGCCGCCAGCCTACGCCAGAGCCATAGCAACGCAGGATCCGAGCCGCGTCTGCGACCTACGCCACAGCTCACAGCAACGCCGGATCCTTAACCCACTAAGCAAGGGCAGGGATCGAACCCGCAACCTCATGGTTCCTAGTCGGATTCGCTAACCACTGCGCCACGACGGGAACTCCCCATCTCCATCTTAAATCAGTACAAAAGAGCGATTTCCTGGAGAACAAAAATTTAAATATCCTTCCCAGTATTTCTGTCAGTAAAATATGACCAGGAAACTCAACCTGCTCTTTCTTCTTTGGGCAAATCTATGAAAAAAATACAATGTGACTGAATCACTACATTCTCCCCACTGAGTCTGAACTGCCTTATATTCTTTTCGGAAAAAGGGTACAAAGTGAATAAGCACTGAATCTGAGAACTCAGATACATTTTTTTTTTCAAGTTTTAATGCAGGAAAATGATCTGGGTTTGTTCATAGGAATACAAACTACACCTTGATGCTGGCACATCAGCCCTGGGTCCCTGGACCCAACCACCGAGTGTTTCCCCAAATCCCCCACCCGCCTCAGTCTTCACAATTCTCCTGCCCCGTAGTCGGTCTCCATCTCTCAGACAGAACATGCCAGTGTAGCATGACCACAACTACGTCTCCACGTAGCCCCGCCTTCACACAGTCGGCCAAGCACAATCCAGACCAAACATAAAATTTGAAATGTTATTGACCCCTTGAACATCAATGGGAGGAATTAAACTCTTAATGCACGGGGACCTGCCTTTACAAATCCTCCTCCTCCACCAGCTGGTATCCCATATGGAGGCAGCAGCCACCCCTCTAAAGACTCACCTGTTCATCACTCCACACCCCCCACCCTCAGCTCACACACACTTCCCCTCCCCCCGACACACACACAGTCAGACCGGCCCACCTCCCGGTCCTCCAACTCAGCCTCTACTCATCGCCTCTATATGAGAAAGGCCCAGGAACTGAGCTAACCAAGAGAAAATTCTCCTTAAAAGGTAGGGAAACCGAGAAAGCTGAGTAACAGACAACCTCTGTTTAGCAGAGAGAAGAGGAGAAAGTCTATGAACACTGCTTGTGGCATGTGGCATGTGGCAAGGGGGTAGTGCTAAAAGTCACCTCTCAGATCCGCCGGCCAGATGCAGAGAAGATGCTCTTTCCCTTTTTTGGTTTTTTAGGGCTACACCTGTGGCATATGGAGGTTCCCAGGCTAGGGGTCGAATCAGAGCTGTAGCCGCCGGCTTATACCACAGCCATACCAGAGCCGAGCCACGTCTGTGACCTTTCCCATAGCTCTCGGCAACGCCGGATCCCTAACCCATTGAGCAAGGCCTGGGATCAAGCCTGCATCCTCAAGGATCCTAGTTGGATTCGTTTCCGCTGAGCCACAACAGGAACTCCAGAAAAGATGCTCTTTATACCTGGGTTACAGCTTTGTGGAGAGAGAGCCCAGCACAGGCATGATGAAGCCAGCCCACCTTGGGTTCCAAAGCTTCGGGTAACACATCGGCTGTGTATATCCATCCCTACTCTGATGGGCTAAAGTAGGATACAGAGGGGCATTCTCTAGGTCTCTGTCTACAGCAGAGATTCATCCTGGTGCTCAGAGAAGTTACAATGATCTGACTGTGCAGAACAGTGAGCCTGGCACCATCGAGGACTTCCGAGATGGCGCTGCTTATGCAATGGCTTTGCTGCCTCGTTTTCCATGCAGAGAGGCAGTGTGGGAGGCGGTGAAGAGGAAGAGGGAGAAGCTAGGATGAGAACGACCCAGCCTCTACTTTCAAGGAAGTAGAGGGGATAAGAGCCATACAAGGTAAAAAATGATAAAAGAGTTAAGCCTGCTTGTGAAGGAAGTCAGAGGAGGAGATACAAAAGCCTCATGGCACAACTGAAAGAATGCCAACCTACATTTGACTCTGCCGAGAGTTAGCTGTGTGGCCTTGGGCAAGTTCCTATGCCTCTCTGAGCCAATTTCCATTCCTGCAAAATGAGAAGCTTGGTCATAGGTGATCAGCGCTCCTTTCTGGCACTGACATGCCACAGCTCTCTGATTTTAAGGATACCTGCTGGGGGTTGGGGGTCATGAACAGGTGGGGAACAGAATAGCAAAGCAGGCAGGAGGAGGAGTACAGACCATTCCAAAATCTTCATTCTTATGGTCACTGATGCTCTATGAAAATACTCACTGTACTTTCTAAAGCTACAGTTGTCAGGTGCGGTCAGAGTCACAGGTCAGTTTCTGGCCCATTAATCTTAATACCAGAACACCGCCCACACTGTACTTGGGAGCAGGCCATTTGCTCATGGACCACACGAAGACACATTAAAGGCAGCGCCTTCCTCCCACGGTGGTAGGTGAGACCCTTCCTCATCCTAATGAAGGCTAGGAGTCATCCTCCCTGGTTTGCAGAGGGGCAGACAGGCTCAGAGTGTCTGAATGATTCCCCAAGTCACACAGGCTGGAGGGGCAGAACTGGGAGAGAAGCCCAGATTGTCCGACTCCCCACCAACTGTTAAATGCCAACGAGATAACTGTGTGGGATCCCTGAAAAGCATGGACACTTAGAAACTCCAAGCAGATGCACCTCACTGGTCCAAGAGGATGGGGGAGGATTCTGCAAAAGGGGAGCCACAAGCAGCCTCTCCTTCCTCCACCACCTTGACAAGCAGGTTGATCACTGACTGTGGGGGTTGGTACCCACCTAATATCTTGTTACATGAATTTCTATCTTTAAGCAGTGCACGTGTTGGCTTGTACTCTAGAACGGAAGTACTCTAGACCCCGGGGTCCAACTAAAATCCCATGCAAAGACTACACCACTTTCTTTTTTTTTCTTTTTCTTTTTTTTTTTGTCTTTTTGCCTTTTCTAGGGCTGCTCCCATGGCATAAGGAGGTGCCCAGGCTAGGGGTCGAATTGGAGCTGTAGCTGCCAGCCTATGCCATAGCCACAGTAACACGGGATCCGAGCCACATCTGTGACCGACACCACAGCTCACTGCAATGCCGAATCCTTAATCCACTAAGCAAGGCCAGGGACAGAACCCTCAACCTCATGGTTCCTAGTTGGATTCGTTAACCACAGAGCCACAACGAGAACTCCCTCAACCACCTTCTAAATGCATGTCTACAGGCAAGTCATTAACCATCTCAGGGTCTCAGTTTTCTCATCTGCAGAATAGGCGCCATCCCAGGCATCTGGCCACCCTGCCTGTACCGCCTGCTGGGGAACTCTGAGGAGAGAATCAACTGGCTCCAGGTACACAAGAAGGTGATGTGTTGGGATGTGAAGAAGATCCAAAGCTGGAGTCCTGGTCTGAAAAGAAATGAGTAGGGAGGAAGATTAAAGGAAGGTGGAAGAGATGGAAAGCACTCTTTGCTACTCTCTGGCCTTGTGACCTGGGACAAATTACTCAACCTCTGAGTTTCAGCTTCCCCATCAATATAATGGGGGGTGGCGGCTAATTAAGTCCTTGCTTCAGAGAGGAGTCATGAGGGTCAAATGAGATCACCTATGTAGTCATTTCACATGTATCCAGTACAAGGCAAATGCTCGCTCAACTGATGCCCACTATCATTACCATGATGAGAATTATGATCAAGAAGGGTGAGGCAGTTCAAAGGGTAGCGTGGCCCAGAAGCCCTACTGTCTTACTGGTTTGGGGTTGTGTAGAGGTTGCATTAAAAATAAAATTAAGGCAGGTTTGTGGGAAAGACCTCCCAGTACCAGAGGGACTACAGAGTCCTGGAGCCCAAAATACCAAAGAGCTCTAACTGCAGAATCCCAGCCAAGGGTCCTCAGCTGGGAAGGTCCCACCTTGGGCAGCCATGAAGATGGAGAGGATAGATGAGTGCCTAACGAAGGGCCAACTCAAACTGCACGTCTCTGCTCTCAGCTGGAACAGCATCAACTCTATCAAATAACCCAGTAACTCTCTAATAGGCAGTTAGTCTTTGATCAACAATGGGGGAATTATTACTTAACAAACGCCATGTTGGGTTAGATGAAATATTTCAAAGCAAGGGACAGAAGAAAAATAAATACATACAAAAAAAAGGAGGACTTTTTGATAGTAAAAAAAAAAAAAAAAAGACTGGGGATAACAGTTCCCATGGCAGCCCTGGCTCCCAGCATCCCTCCATTCCAATCTGTTGCCCTTCCTGTATCATCCATCGTGTTACTTCATTGGCGGACTAGGATTAAATTTGGAAGCAACCATGCTTCCCCAAATAATTTCCCCTAATATAAAAGTCATACCATGTTCATATTAAGCTGGAAAAGCAAAGGAAATCTCAAAGGAAACAATTATCCAACCACCAACGTTAACATGTTGATTTATCGCTGCCAGTTTCTGTAAGTCGAATCGTTTTTATTTAAAAAATTGTATCACATAGCTTTCCTAAGATGGGCAGCATTCCTGAAGATTCATTCAGTAAAGGCAGTAAGCATCAAAAGTTTAGAACTGGTTGACAAAAGGGAGACAAGTACACACATGGGCACAAGTGTGTGTGCACGCACACGCAGACACATACACACACACAAGCAGGTCTAGGCTCAGAGGCCTCTTGAACGCACAAGACAGGATGGTCACTATTGGCCACTCTAAGCTAAGAAGTTTAAACTTAGAGAATCAAAAAAGAACTCCACCCACTACAACAATGCTCTTTAAGTATCAATAAGTCTAGCATTTCAAACGAGCCTTTTTAAAAACACATTCTAAAAAGCCCAAGACCTACAATGTGTTCCTTGGCACGAATCTTAAGTCCATTCCCAGTGGGGTTCCAGGATAGAATTTCAAAAGATATGTAATTATTCCTCATGTTACTGATACCATTCTATCGGACGCAAATCAATCAAAATTATAACAATAAAGAAAAACAAAACTGAACCTCTCTGGCAACACACTCAATGCTTTAAAAACATGAGTTTTCATCAGCATCTTTTATGGCTGCCTCTTAAAACCACTTTTAGTACCACGGATGCTAGAAACATAGGAAGAGTGATTTGTTGACTAGTTTCAACAAACTGTACTGTCAAGGCTGACCTCATCCGTTTAGTGAAGGGACATCCCAAACGACGATGACAGGTGGGCAGGAAAGAACTTTCCAAAGGATGAGCACCCAACATGGGAAGGGGGGGGGGGGCTTCTGGAGAAAGTGAGCACCTCCCTGCTGGGGGTACACAAGCTAAGGCTTCCAAGTTCCCTCATAACCTTAAGATTCAATCTCCATTGCAAAAGGATGGCCCTTGGCCTCCCCTCATCCCTCATTAATAAGACAGCAAGATCCCTGGCGTGAGTTCCCCCGAAGTCTCTAGAATGCAGGAGGGCCCTGGACAGAGGTAAAGGGCAAGAGATGTGAGTCCCTCCTGAGCTGGAGGAAACAGGTAAGCCCAGAAGAACAGCCTCTAGAACTGGACAAAGAATTCAGACGTGTCTGTGGGTAGCTCTGGAACAAAGCGAGACTCGGAGACTCAGAGCAGAGCCCACAGGTCCTAACCTGAGTTTGGACTGGAGCAGCTTTTCTGGAAAAGGCAGCATTTTTAGGACACCGGCAGTGCTGCCACTGTTCCACCAACTCTGGATATCACCAGTCGAATACACGCAGAAGTCATCTCCTTGAGAGGGCTCTGGAGCTGAGAGCTCAAGGAAGGTGCCTCCTAGGACCCTCCCCCCCAACCCCCAAAGACCCAGTGCAGCACACAATGGCCTACATTAACCTGGATGGTGTATTTTCTCTACACTCCATGATAAAAGCAAAGGATCACAAAATAAGTTGATATTCGGTCCAAAAAAACCACATCCAGAACATGCCCTAATTCAACCCAGCTTCTGACGGGCCCTTGGTTTTGGCTGGTCCATGGAGCTAGTAATAATACACGGCTCAATTCAAACCTATTACTGAGAATTTTGGACAGAGTTTAAAGTCTTACTGGCAAGTTCATAAAAGGCCTAAAGTTGTGCATGTTATTCCACATAAGAACCCCCGTGTCCCTCTCTAGGATAAGACATGACACTTGTACTTTTAATAAAGACAGGATTTTTCTTCCTCCAAAGATCAGAGACAGGGGTAGGGGGTGGTACAGAGTGCTGGGGGAGGGCAAGGACAGCTCAAGCCTCAGGAGTCAATAAATAATACCCCAAAGTAGCAACACAGAGAAGTTACTAAAAAACTTGGAGGAGTTCCCGTTGTGGCTCAGCGGTAACAAACCCAACGAGTACCCATGAAGATGCCGGTTTGACTCCTGGCCTTGCTCAGTCAAGGATCCAGCGTTGCCAGAGCGGTGGTGTAGGTGGTCTAGATGGGGCTCAGATCTGGCGTTGCTGTGGCTGTGACATAGGCTGGCAGCTGTAGCTCTGATTTGACCCCTAGCCTGGGGACCTCCATAGGCCTCAGGTGCGGCCCTAAAAAAACAAACAAAAAAAGCAAAACCTGAAATACCAAAAGAATCAGCTCCTACACTTAAGTGCATGCCCCAGGGTATAAGGCATAGAGATGAGGAGGCAAGAGATTGTTTTCCTGTAGAATCTTTTGATTCTTGAAACTATATGCATGTGTAAATTTGATAAAAACTACACTGTGAAAAGAAAAAGGGGGTCGGGGAGAAAGGGCTAGGCTATCTTGGATCTATTTCCCATCTTAAAATAAGTAATACTGCAAATGATAATATTTAAATTCTGTTTCTCTGTATTTTCCAGAGTATATTTTAATAACTCTTTCCTGATTCAAGAAATACTTATTCTAAAAAAAAAAAAATTGGAAATGACACCCCCTCCCCCAAAAAGGGTGGGGAAGGAAAAATAGCTATAAAATCACCCTCCAGAGAGAAGTGCTGGATGATCTGGAGGTAGTTTCTTTTTATGTATGTATATATACATGTATCAGTAAAAACAGAGATTTTTCTTTAACTTTTTGGACTCATCCAATGACCATAAGGTTTGTTTTATTTTGGAGAAGGAGTGGGGTTTTTTTGTTTTTTTTTTTAGGTATTAAATAACTTCGGCTTTTGCTTCTTACACCATCAGTCAATATGAAGATTCCACTCGATAAGCATAGGCATGCCAGCTTGTCATATTTTGACTGCGTGGTTCCTTTACAAAGAAAAAGACAAGCACTTTTTGGATAGGAGTGCTGTGATTTTCTCAGAATTCTTAGACAGCAAATTGCAGCAGTGGGAGTTCCTGTCATGGCTCGGCGGAAACGAATCTGACTACCATCCATGAGGATGCAGGTTTGATCCCTGGCCTTGCTCAGTGGGTTAAGGATCCGGTGTTGCCGTGAGCTATGGTGTAGGTCAACAGACGTGGCTTGGATCTGATGCTGCTGTGGTTGTGGTATAGGCAAGCAGCTACAGGTCCAATTCGATACCTAGCCTTTCTCCATATGCCTTGGGTGCAACCCTTTAAAAAAAAAAAAATTGTTTGCAGCAGTGGGGAGGAATCCTTACTGAAAACCGGTCTCACCTCAGGTTACATTATCTGCCTCTCTCCCCATATACCGTGCGTTTCTTGCCACACAGGTCTTTGCCCCTCTCTCTCTCTCTCCCTGCCCACCTGTCACTAGCTCTCGTCCCCATTTTCCTGTTTTACTCCTCTCACACCTATACTGTACCTTCTCCCTGACACCCTCAATCTGAGAGAATACAGAACTGAAGTCGTATTCTTACTACTTTTTTTTGCATTTGCAAAATAGAATAGTCTTTAAAACAGGGACACAATGTGTTCCATTCATCCATTTTTTAAGGTCCCTGTGCCTTTGTTTAAAAAAAAAAAAAAAAAAAAGAGTTCTAGCCCCAAGGCCCAGGGTCCGACTAGGAAACCCTCAGAAATAAGAGCTCTGACCCCTGCCTGAAAAAGCCAGTGTAGCCCTAGAAGAGGCCTTGGCAGGGGGGCGGCCACCCAGAGAGGTCAGGGAGGAGGACTAAAGCCGAAGCTGCCTCTCTCTCCCCCAGGGCACCTGCCAGAGGAAAGGTCCTGCACACAGCGCAGCACCACTCCCTGCGGGGGCATCAGCAGGTCCAGAGGGCAAACCTAAACCTATCACGGAATCCTGCTAAAGTACCAACTAGTCCTCCATCCCTCTGAGGGGGATCTGCTGCTGCTTCTGATTACCCAAAATGTTTTGAGTCTTTTTTCCCCAAGAGCTTCTTTCTTGTTGTTTTTGTTTAGTTATGTTTTTAGGGCCACACTCTCAGCCAGGGATCAAACCTGCGTCCTCATGGATACCAGTCCAGTTTGTTACCGCTGAGCCACAACAGGAACTCCCCCAAGATCCTCTTTTAAAATCAGGTTACCGTCATCCTATATATACAGGATTTTGTAGCCCAGAGGCTGGGCACATTTTAAAAAACCTTCTGGGTCCTGATTACTCTTGGAAGTGCAAGTTCTCTCATTCAGCCTTAAGAGATCTGCATACGTCGTATGGCAGACTTCTACAGCCCCAAGGAGCTGATAAAAAAAAATATCGATCAGAACAGGCCCAAGCACAACCCTAGGTCTGTCACACATGCTTCCCCTACAGAAAATGCAAGTCTGATCTGGTGAACCAGCAGTGAATCCACGTGCAGTCCTATCACCCAGCCCTCACTTCCCATTTTTATCCTTAGGCTCTGAGTGGGACCCTTCCCTTAGATGCCACATTGAAATCACAGGAGTCATGTACCCAGTAGGTCCAGTATCCACCCATGTCAAGAAAGGACGATATCCCGCTGTAGCTCTGACACAGGCCGGGAGCTACAGCTCCGATGAGACCCCTAGCCTGGGAAACTCCATATGCCGCAGGAGGGGCCCTAGACAAGGCAGGAAAAAAAAATCTTAAAAAAAAAAAAAAAAAAGGACGGACGATATCCTGTTTGACAGGCTTGCACTCCAGGAACCCATACTGGTACTTAATCACTGGTACATTCTTCTTGGTAACTATTCTAAGCCCTCTTCTGGTAAAGACACATGTAATGCTTTTTTTTTTTTTTGTCTTTTTGCTATTTCTTGGGCTGCTCCCGCAGCATATGGAGGTTCCCAGGCTAGGGGTCACATCGGAGCTGTAGCCTCTGGCCTACGCCAGAGCCACAGCAACGAGGGATCCGAGTTGCATCTGCAACCTACACCACAGCTCACCGCAACGCCGGATCGCCAACCCACTGAGCAAGGGCAGGGACCGAACCCGCAACGTCATGGTTCCTAGTCGGATTCGTTAACCACTGCGCCACGACGGAAACTCCGACACATGTAATGCTTTTTAAAGAAAGAAATAAGAGAGTGAGTGAGGCAGTTCTGTTTTCCCTAAGTATTTCCTGAAGAAAGTCAGGCAATGGCTCCAGTTCCCGAGAAACACACCAGTTAAATCCCCATCCAGTAAGTTTTCTACAAATGATGTAGGTAAATGGTGGGTGGGCATTCAGAGGGGCAAGGAGAGGGGTGGTTCAGTTCTCTGAGTGCAGCAAGATGAGACAAGTTTTCAGACAGTGGCAAATGTTCCTTTTGGACTTGCTTCAAACCTGTGTGTGGGCCAGTTCTCTGAAATAAACAAAATTCTCTTGTCTAACAGAGGTTACGGGGTGACTAAGAGGGTGAGGATTCTGATGGAAAAGACATCACCCACAAATCGCCTCTGACTAAATAAGATCAGGTCTTCTGCCTGCGCTGGGTCTTGACTCTGCCAAACCCGACTAGCGACGTGGAGCCACATCAAAGGGTCCATGTGACCTCAGATGGATGCGTCTAAGCGCCAGTTCAAGTCCAACAACCATCTGAACAGGTCCAGCATTTGAAAGCACTGAAACGCCCTGAGCCACCCAGCAAAGCGCTGGGATGCCAACCCTGACTGCCTTCAGCTCCCATACGCCACTGAGGGAGGCACAGGGTCCTGGACAGCAGTTGGCCACACACGTGAGAGGGAGGTGCAGCTGCCGCGCTTTCATGTTTACCAGGAAGAAAGAGTGTTGATTTTGCAGATTTCTGATAATGGGTTCACAGCCAGTGTTATTCCCAGCCCATTTTCAAATGCAATCTGAACACACCCCTTTCCCCAGCAGTCTCCCTGAACTGAAACGGTTCCACCAACCTTGGCCCTGGAACCCCTTCTCTCTCTACGGGCCCCACCTCCGTCTGGCCAAGTGGAGGAGCAGAGGGAAACCAGGATCTCTGCCATGGCAGTTCGGGGCAGGAAGAACGTGAAATTCAGTCGTGGGGCACCTGGGCTTAAGGCCCTGGCAGTGCGCGGCAGCAAGATCCCTGTGGGCCAGCTGGGATCCTCCAGGAAGGAATGTCACAGCTCTGTCATTGGGCCTGGTTGTACCAATTGATTCCATGTTCTCGCTTTAAATTTAGCAACCCAAATGCAATATGTCACCAATTGAAAAGGACTAGAATGAACCAAGAAGTTACTTTACACTGAGAGCAAAGGATGGGCCGGCCACCCGGCAATCTCGCCAGAGGGGTCTGGCACGCCACCGCAGAAGGCATCCCAGGCTAGAAAGAGCCCCTTACAAAATGCTGAGAGCTTCCCCAGGCCCTTTTGAAAACCGGGCTCTTGGGTTGTTGCCTGAATTTCTCTCTGCACAATCTTGAACATTGACTATTATGTGGGAAAGAAATAAAAGAAACATTTAAGGGGACAAAAATCTATCCCTGTGCAACACAGGAAGAATGCTGTTTGAAGTAAGGACTTTGTCTCCTTCTCCCTCACACACAAAAACTCAAACACCCTCAAATAGCCTTCTGAGTAGTCCGCTGCCATGGCAGATCCCCAGCTAACTCTGTCACCGCCAGCAGCCGCTGCCAACCACTGATGCAGTGGAAGAGCTGCCTGCCCAGCTCCCTTCCTGATGCTGCTCTATTTTGGGTGAAAATCTTGGTCTTTGGTTAGGGACCAGACGTGCCTGGTGCTCCCTCCTTGGAAGCACGGTTTGATGACCGTGATCCTCAAGGGCCTGTACTAAAAACGGCTTTCCGGCTAAGAGACTCCGTGGAGATCGAGCCAGTTCTAGACCCTTATTGCCATGGAGTTGAGATCTGGGGAAAGATCAAGCAGTGGCCAGCCCAGCCCAGAAGCCTCATGGTAACGCCACCCAAACCACCACTGATCGGGGATCTGTACATCCAGCACCATGCAGACAGCATAACTTCCAGGATGCTTACAATGTCGTTTGAGCTAAAAGTCAGCCCAGTGAAAGGTAGTCAGACAGCCATGGAAAGCAAAAGAAAAATTTAAAAACCCATTATCAGTCATAAGAAGTTGTGAGAAGGAATCAAGCATGGGCTACAAAGGTCACCCAGACTTTGCACAGGGAAATACACTCCCGGCCAAAACAGATACCCTGAGGTTTTCTTCTCCTCAGAGAAACCAAAGGCCAGGCCATCTGTTGGGTGACCAAGAAAACAACCATGTAGCAAACCGCCTCCCCTTCCAGCCCCACAGCTTTGTGTCTCTCAGGGATGGAACAGGCTCGAAGGTGGTAAACACTAAAGAGGACAGATGTCCAAGTCAAAGGGTGCCCACCGCATGTTGGCAGACTGGAAAGCAAGTCATAAATCTCCTTAGTTATTTCTGTAAGTGTCGTTCTTGGATCCCAACATCGGAATCCCTAGACTTTCTCTAAACTTGAGAAAACAAAATCTTTGAGGGCCCAGCCAGGGAATCCGTGTTTTTAACAAGTCACTCAATAGGACCCCGAAAGTGTGAGACCTGCTGCTAGCCTGTTCCAGCCTGTCCTCTTCTGAAATTGTAGTGATTAAGGAAAAGGCTGGGCGCCTTGATGAGGAAAGAGATTGAACCAGAAGCCACAGAGGTGAAGAAGAGAAGGAGACCAAGGCTGGGGCCATCAGTGGGAAATCTCTTAGGGCGAGAGAGAGAGAATGGGATGATGAGCCACCAGCCCAACAGCGAGACTCTCCCTCCACTACAACCTTGGACAATCTTATGAAAGAAGGGGATTTCTTTACAGGAGCCAAAGAGGGCTTGAGTTTGGGTGAATCCAGCCTCAGGAATGGAACAGTTCCCCAACATGGATGGGACTGTCCAAGTTTGGCCCAAAGCACTCTGCCATAGGTACCTTCTGCTCCCCACACCACGGCCCTGAGAAGCAGTGACTGCCAAAGGCCATCCCAAGTCATCCCAGGAAATAGTGAGGCTGCTTCCACCCAACCCCTAGGCCAAGGTGCACTTAACTCTGCCTGCCTACAACATGGCCCCAAATTGACCTCTTCACCCACCATACCCCAAGAGTCAATGGGTTTCACCTGTCACTCTAGGCCTGTGGCAGCGGCAAAACCAACCAGCTCCAGATCTAAGTGGTGTGTGCCAGTGCTTCTCCAAGTGTGGCCACCAGCCCAGCCACATCCGCATCCTGTGGGAACGTGCTGGGAATACACATCCTTTGGCCCCACTCTAGAGCTACTGAATCAGAAATGCTTTTGGGGGAGCCCAGCCGTCTGTAGCCTGAGGAGCCCTGAAGGTACATCTATTGCAGCTAAAGTGTGAGAACTAGTGGTTACACTGCTAATACGAACTATAATGGTCAATCAACAAAAGAGGCATTTGTTTACTAAGGCCTGCAAAACACCTTCAAATAGAGTGTCTTAGGGATACCCTCTCCTAATCCTAAGGTCTGGCAATTCATTTGCATCTCATAGCAATGCTGAGATAGATTGAGCAAAATTCTCATCCCATTTTATGGGTAAAGCGGTTGTGGTTCAGAGAGATGGCGTGACTGACAGCCAGGACCCTCACCCAGAGCCCACTCACTGACGAGCCACTAGAAAGCCACCAAAACTTTAATTAAGAGTTACCAGTCCACAACAATTTTTGTTTTGTTTTGTTTTGTTTTCCCCATGGCCCACAGGGATACTGCTGGCAGCAAGAAAGAAATTGACATTCCTTTTTATCTGGCCCATTGTAACCCATCTCAAGTGTCTATTCCTAAAACCATCCTCCACTAATTCTGGATTTGAACTAAAAAAGCAATTTTATAACCACTGTGAGACAGATCCACTTAGTCTCAATGCTGACCTGACACAGACAACAATCCTCAAGTGATAAATGAGCCATGCTCCCAAAGTTCATTTATAAATTGGAAGGCTGGAACTCTGACTGCATTTTTGCCCAAACATAACACAGAGATGGTGGTTGGATCCCAAGATCACACCACAAAAGTCCATCTGCCAGAGGGAGAGGCAGAAGAGCACACAGGGAGGTTTGGTAGTGGCCAGAGGGTTTCAACCCCAGCTTTCCCATCATTAACCAAAAGGAGACAAAACCCAAGTCATTGAGCCTTTCTGGGCCTCAGTTTCTTCACCTGTAAGTCTTTAAGACTCACCTTGCAGGGTTGTTTCGAGGATTAAATGACAGTGTATGAACAGTGCCTACCACACAGCAGACATGCAGCAAATGGCTACAGGGGTGTTTTGTTTTTGTTTTTTGTTTTTTGGTTTTTTTTGTCTTTTTGCTATTTCTTGGGCCGCTCCTGCGGCATATGGAGGTTCCCAGGCTAGGGGTCGAATCGGAGCTGTAGCCACCGGCCTACGCCAGAGCCATAGCAACGCGGGATCCCAGCCGCGCCTGCAACCTACACCACAGCTCACGGCAACGCCGGATCCTTAACCCACTGAGCAAGGGCAGGGACCGAACCCGCAAACCTCATGGTTCCTAGTCAGATTCGTTAAACACTGCGCCACGACGGGAACTCCTACAGGGTTTTTTTTATAGCTGCACCCACGGCATATGAAGTTCCCAGGCCAGGGATTGAATCTGAGCTACAGCAACATGGGATCCTTTAACCCACTGGCTTGGACTAGGGATCAAACCCACACCTGGGCAGCAACCAGAGCCACTGCAGTCAGATTCTTAACCGTGGGCACTCCAAATGGCTGCAATTTATATTTTTTAAATCCTAAAGTAGCAGCCATACTATAGTTTTGCCCTAAAAATGATGCAATCTTTAAAAATAGCCTACATTTGAAATTATAGGACTGACTGACTGCAGGAGAATTAACTGCCTCCTAAAGACCAAGAGAAAAAGGGTGGATGCCAGGCTTGGGGGTGGCAGGGGAAGTCAGGTCACCCATCCCACCCCACCTCTAGCTTTTTTTTCAGCTCAGCTCAATTGTCACTTCTTGGGGGACTTTTCTTGGCCTCCCAGACTGGGTCAGCTCTCTCTGGTGTATGCTCCCCATGGCCCCAAGGACTTCTTCATAGCCTTACAATGATTAGTTTTATCCTTAGAGTCTGCCTTCCCCACAACCCCATAAACTCCATGGAGTCAAGGCCCTGGTCTGTTTCCACTCACCAGTATCTTTCCTTGGTACTTTGCCCTGCGCTTGGAACACAGTAGGCACTCAAATATTTAAGGAATGACTCATAGGGCAGCTGGGCAGGGGTGGGCAAAGGGAAGAGGAGGTTCTGTACAGCCGGCTATGCACAGGAACAGAGAAGTCACAAGGGCTTGACTCATGGTTACCTGGAGAAGCATACAATTCTTTCTGCCCCAATTAAAAAAAAAAAAAAATCCATTTGCTTCTGCAATATCACTTGGCCAATAAAGGCCAATTATTAAACCCACAAGTTATTAAACCCACAGGCGTCTTCCTCCAAAGGACACACATCCCCCAGGGCCTTGGTTTGTTCACAGAACCAAGTGCTGAATGAAGTGAAGACCCAAGCAGGCTTGGAATCCCTTGCAACTTTCTCTGCCTCAGTATCAGTTAAGACTCCAGACTCATCCCAGCTTCAACTTTGAAGGCTGAATTTTGTCAGTGTTTCTATCTAGGAACAGGCCAGGGTGATCCTCAAAATCTCATCAGGTGGGTGTGGTCCCCATTCTACAGGTGAGGAAACAGACTTGGGGGTGAGGGGTTCAGGAATACACTCCCAACCACCCAGTTCATGGGTCGCGGAGCTAGAACCGGAACCCAAATGAGATTGCAAAGTGCATGGCGTTAGCCATACTCAGGCAGTACCTGTCCCCACACTGGGTCGAAGTTTCTCCAGACTGATGGAGGTCCAGGCTTTGGTGAGCCAGTGCAACGTGGTGTAAAACACACTGCAGAAAGACAATTCTAATCCAGGTCCTTCCATGACTACGTGACCCAGGGTCAGCCACTTCATCTCCCTCAGCCCCAGGGAGGCTTCCTCCCCAGTAACCAAAGAGTGGGCTTACATGGCCATTGTGAGAAGAGACGTGCTAAGCTCCTAAAAACGCCTGCCAGTCAAAACCCATCACAAAATCACATCTGCCTGGACCAGGCCAGGTGGGGTCTCGGCTCTCCCTCCCCCAAAGTGAAGGTCAGTCAAAGAGCTTCCCTCCAGCAAAGGAAGGAATGATAGCCCACTGACTTTTCTCCTAGGCCCCCTGATACTAGCTTGGAATAAACCAAGCATGAGCAACAAGCTAAAGGAGACTGTTTACCATGCCCTTCATTAAACCTGAACTTCCCTCCCCACAGCACAAAATTGAAGAAACACCATATGCCACCATAAGAAGCAGGTTGTCTATCCCCAAGCTGCCCTCGGGCTCATGCCTACCAGCAGTCTTCCATGCAGCACCAGCTCCCTCCAAGATGGGTTCAACACACCCGCAAGACCAAGTGCACGACAGCCTTCAGAGACCAAGGCCATCCGTCCAAGCAACAATCTCTTCCTGGCATCAGCCCAGGCCGTACAGAGTGATCTGGAATTTACAGTCTCTTCTACAGAGCCTTACAAGGTCAAAAATGTTCAAGTTGTGCAAGTCCTATGATGAAAAGGCTGTAGAAGAGCACAGACTAAATGGGCAATACAAACGACACCATAGCTGCAACGCAGAGTCAGCAACGGCCACGGCAGGAGCCAAGGAGCCTGGTACTGGCCAGGCTTCAGCAAGTACTTGTCACCGCCAAGTCACTGCCAAGGGGGAGCACAGTCATGCCCCCGGCACAAAAATAGGAGTCACAAATAATTGACATCCAGTTTGGGGAAGGGTGCCGACCCCTGAGCCATCGCTCTCTTTGCAAAACCCAGACTAAGTTGCACATGCACAGAAAGGCATGGGGAAATGGCCAAGGGCATTTTGTGAAATGCTCATCCAAACAGAAGGAGCAGAAGGGGGGGAATCGAGGAAGGCACATCCCCTATTCTTCACGACAAGCCTAGATGCACTAAGTCTAACAATGCCTACAAAATATTTCAGGGGAAAAAAAGGAGTTCCCATCGTGGCACAGCGGAAATGAATCCGACTAGGAACCATGAGGTTGTGGGTTCGATTCCTGGCCTCGATCAGTGGGTTAAGGATCCGGCGTTGCCTTGAGCTGTGGTTTAGGCTGCAGACACGGCTCGGATTTGACGTTGCTGTGGCTGTGGTGTAGGCCAGTGGCTACAGCTCTGATTGGACCCCTAGCCTGGGAACCTCCATATGCCATGGGTGCGGCCTTAAAAAGACCAAAAAAAAAAAAAAAAATTTCAGGGGCAAGAAAGTAAAGAGAAACAGATATACAGCAAGAAAAGAAAAGGAAAAACAGGAGTTCCCGTCGTGGTGCAGTGGTTAACGAATCCGACTAGGAACCATGAGGTTGCCGGTTTGATCCCTGGCCTTGCTCAGTGGGTTAAGGATCCGGTGTTGTCCTGAGCTATGGTGTAGGTCGCAGACGTGGCTCGGATCCCGAGTTGCTGTTCCTCTGGTGTAGGCCGGCGGCTACAACTCTGATTAGACCCCTAGCCTGGGAACCTCCATATGCTGTGGGAAGTGGCCCTAGAAAAAGACCGAAAAAAAGGAAAAACGTAGAGAATGGTGAATGGTGTCAAAGCGGAAGCCCAGTGTCCAGCTGCCCCCATCTGACGCTGCCTTGGTAGCCTTGGTCTTGCTCCCCCAGCCGTAATGACCAAGGCTGTTCAAGAGGGAGGTGGACAACTCCCCCCTATACAGCAGCATCAGAGACATAACAAACCTAACAAACCAACTGTACCATGTCAGCACCCAACCTTCTGCAAAATAAAAAGGCCATTAACAAATGTTGAGCAGACCCACCACTAAGACAGCAGACGCTGAGTTTGAGGACATTTCTAGCTTCTAAAATAAGCCTTTAAATGCCCAAATATGAACAGGCAAATGCTTTCCAATTAAATGAGAAAATATACCTTAATTTAAAAAACAAACATTTTAAGTTATTTAAAAATAGATGAAGCGTAATGCTTGCACAGTGCAAGGGCATGACAAAGCTACCAGGATTTTGCAATAAATGCTGGGAGGCTTAAGAGACTGCAGTGAGACTGAGGATAGATCTAATCCATTAGATCTAAAGCTATGGTTCTGCAATTAGGGGAAAGGGCAGTAGGCAGCTAAACCCAGACCAACAGATTTTTCACTCTTTGTAAAATGTGCTAAAATGGACATTTCTACAAAAAAGATATCTAGACTATTTTTATACATTAACCTGAATATTCCAAATAGCACCTACCCTACTGTTAAAGAGACCCAAACACATGGTTCCAGTTCTATCCCTGTCCTGAATTTGATGTACTTCCCACAGATGGGTCCTGCACTGGATGAGACAGAAAAATGTCTATTAAACACCTACTGTGTGCCAGACCTCAGAGCTAAGATTCCTTTTGCCTGACCCTTTGTCTACCCAGTCCGCAAACAGCCATGATGGGGTAAGAATGGAGGATTAAGGGAATTCCCATCGTGGCTCAGTGGAAATGAATCTGACTAGCATCCAAGAGGACGCAGGTTTGAGCCCTGGCCTTGTTCAGTGGGCTAAGGATCCGGCATTGCCTTGAGCTGCGGCGTGACTCTGGCATAGGCTGGCAGCTACAGCTCTGATTTGACCTCTAGCCTGGGAACCTCCATATGCCGTGAGTGTGGCCCTAAAAAGACAAAAAAAAAAAAAACAGAGGATAAGGACGGAAGGTCACACCATGCCTTTAGATACAGCTGATATTTGACAGCAGGCAGAGGTGGACGGCAAACAGGGAGAGCTCAGCGCTCCATGCAGCTGAGGAATCAGTCAGCCCTAATTTAAGGATGACTTTTTCATCTTAAGAGGCAGCCAAGGAGATGGATTGACTCTTTCACCATTCTTTCCCTGGTGCCTTCTAAGCCAATCCTTCAGGTCCTCTGGATAAAGGGCAAACCTTCCTTCCCTGATTTGATCTTGTTTCTGGTCACCAATGACACTGAATCTGGAATTCAGCAGACCTCAGAGCAGTAGAGATGTGAACAACACTGGGGCTGTCCCGGAGGGGAAAAAAGTATAAAGTCACATCACTAACTTCAAGCCAAGTTGTTCAGGCCCTCAAAGCTCAGTGCCAGGTCCCAGTGTGGTTACAGGTTAGAAAGAGACAGGAAGGGGGGAGACACTTTTCCAGAGGCTTTAAGACCCAACGCACAGTGGCCTCCTTTTCTCTCCTTCCTTCTTCCCCATAGCCAATTATCACCCTTTTGTTTTTCTAGTCAATCAACACATACTTCTTGAGCCCTTAACATAAGCCTGGCTCCCAATTTAGTGCAGCTTTCATCAATATATACAAAGCACCTGACATTTCATGACATCTACCCCCCCCCCCCCGCCCCGGGAGGGGAGCTTGTAGAGTCTTTTGTAAAAAATGACCTCTGACATGAAATTCTGCCAAACACTATTTTATATTGTTGGACCACAGCTCCCACCAGCACCCCAGTTCTTGCCAACGTCATGTCAATATTCAAAGTCATGGGGGCAAAGCAATCATAATGAGTGCAGGGCGATTTCTACACAACCACATATTGGACACACATATGAGAGGACTCACAAAGCTGGCGATGACCAACAAATAGTAATAATGAGTAACAGCAGCCACAATATACCAGACACCTGTTCACTGATGAGGCATTTTTCCAGTGCTTAAGTACACTACCTGGTTCAATCCTTACAACAACTAGGTCGTCAATCTTGGGTTTTGGTGTGTTGTCTTTTTTCTTTTTTTTTTTTTTTTTTTTTTTGCTTTTTAGGGCCACACCCGTGGCATATGGAGGTTCCCAGGCTAGGGGTCAAATCAGAGCTGCAGGTGCTGGCCTCAGCCATAGCAACTCAGGATCTGAGCCTCATCTGCAACCTACACCACAGCTCATGATAACCCTGGATCCTTAACCCACTGAGCGAGGCCAGGGATCAAACCCACATCCTCATGGATCCTAGTCGGGTTGTTAACCACTGAGCCACAAAGGGAACTCCAGGAGGTCAGTTTTATCATCCCAACTTAATGATGAAAAGCTGAGCTTAGAGACCTTGCCTACAGTTTACACAGTAAGAGGTGAAGCCGAAATCTGAACTCGGGTCAGTCCAACAACTCTCCTCATCCTGGGGGTGGAGAAGAATCAGACAGGACTCAATGTCTGGAGGACAGGCAGCAAGAACTTCCCCGGTTCCCGATGCCCCTCCCTTCTGTGTTTGGATCTGGTCAGTGGGCATCAATGCTGGGAGTGGGAAATCTACATGCCAGAAATATCATGGAGAATGACAGCAGTAAAGACCTATTTGCTTTTCATGATTTTGAAATGAGAAAAGGGAGAAATCCACATGTAAACATTCTCTATGTCCCCATGATGTTACTTACCTCCCCAACCATTATCTCAAGCTTTTGCACTTAAAACATTTTGAAATTACCTCTTGCTACGTCAAAGACTTCAGCATGGAGAAGCAAGAGCTGACCTGATGAGGCAAGGTTGCAAAGAAGCTATCTGTACCATCTTGTTCAAGTTACATCCGAGATTTGTCAAGAACTTTCAGGTTTCAAAGCTCATGCTAGCCTCGCAGGGACAAGGACAGGGCTGAAAGCAAGGACAGGGCTGCATGGGCACTGCCAGCGTGGCTCTGCACTCCTGACTCCTGGCTCTGCAGCAGGCCTGCAGCCAAGTTCTGAAACCCAGAGTCACTGAAGACTGGGCCCGTGTGTGTGGTGTTAGGAAAAATACTAACAAGGGGCAATATACTCCCACTTCGAAAACCAGATAACATAAAACCCCATTCACCAACATTCCTACTGTGGTATTATTTGCGGATGTTTCCCTGCATTTTTTTCATCTACCTTTAGCACATGGCTATGACTATGGCTTATATACAATTCTGTTTCCTGGTCTTCCAAAGACGGCTTCTGCATGATGATCAAGGGTCACCTGTTCTGTGGAGCCCCTCCCAGCCATTCCCTTGCCCAGGTGAAGCTGACCCCTTTCTCCTCCTTACCGCTTCCACTCCCGTCTGAACACACTTGAATCTTGCTCCTCTAAAACATTCCTAATTAACTTATACCTCAGGCTCGCACAGCCATTCCAAGCGTCTGATTGTAAGTTTTGATTACTTTTCATCATTGGCAAAAACAACACCGAAATGTTAACAGGGGCCGAGGTGGAGTCTCATGATGAACTTGTTTTAGCATTCCCTCCCCCTACCCCTTTTTTTTTTTTTTTGTATTTTATCTTTTTAGGGTCATACTGGAGGCATATGGAGGTTCCCAGGCTAGGGGTCCAATCACAGCTGCTGGCTTACCATCACAGCCACAGCAACGCCAGATCTGAGCCACGTCTATGACCTACACCACAGCTCACAGCAACACCAGATCCTTAACCCACTGAGCGAGGCCAGGGATCGAACCTGAGTCCTCATGTTTACTAGTCGGGTTCATTAACCACTGAGCCATGATGACAATGCCCCTCCCCCCCTTTTTAATTGGCTTTTTTTTCTCCTTGTGCCACAGCAGGAACTCCCCCTTCCACTTTTTGATATGGCTCCCAATTTTCTTTAGACAACATCTAGTGTCTTTCATGCATATTTAACTGCCTATACAAGTTTCTCAGAACTGCAACTGATCAACGTCAAAATCACAGAGAAGGGCATGATGGCATGTGACATGGGCAAATGTTCCGATTTTAAAGTAGCAAAGTGGGCCCCCCTGACATCTACACATAAAAAGCCCTGGATAACTACAAACCAAGAAGGATTCCTGGCAAAACTATCAAACAGTGCTTTGGGGATGCTTAGAAAAGAATAAACATTAAGAACAGGCAATGTGGGAGTTCCTGTTGTGGCTCAGTGGTAACGAATCCAACTAGTATCCATGAGGATGCGGGTTCAATCCCTGGCCTCGCTTAGTGGGTTAAGTATCTGACATTGCCTTGAGCTGTGGTGTAGGTCGCAGACGCAGCTTGGATCCCACTTTGCTGTGGCTGTGGCATAAGCTGGCAGCTGGTGCTCCAATTTGATCCTTAGCCTGGGAAGTTCCATATGGTGTGGCACAAAAAAAAAAAAAAAGGAACAGGCAATGTGGGTCCACAATGACCA
This sequence comes from Phacochoerus africanus, assembly GCF_016906955.1. Lineage (NCBI taxonomy): Eukaryota > Metazoa > Chordata > Mammalia > Artiodactyla > Suidae > Phacochoerus > Phacochoerus africanus. The sequence continues at coordinate 107,409,392 of NC_062558.1, forward strand.
GGCTGTGTCAAAAGGCAACCCGTTGTTTCTTGCGATGACCAGACCAGGTGAAAGGCGAGAGAGAACACGTATCTTGACTTCAGCAGAGCATCTACCGAGTCTCTTGTGATGCACTTGCGAATAAGACAGTCAAAGAGGTAAGCAGCTGGTGCCAGTGTATGACTATCTAGCCAGCTAACACCTCACCGTACCTCTCCCCCCCAGAACGTCCGGCCGGCCGGCTGTCACTGTCCTTTGTACATGGCTCTCTCACAGCACCTTTTTTAACTCAATGAGTTTATTACATTTATAGTTGTACAATGATCATCACAATCCAATTGCACAGGCTTTCCATCCCATGCCCCCAGCACATCCCCCCACCCCCCGAACTGTCTCCTTCTCACAGCACTTCTCACACCTCCCGGAGCTACTAGTCTTTCTATGAGACAAGCAGTCAGCACGCCGTGGCCCAGAGACCAAACCCAGGCCACCACCTGTGTCTAGAACGTTTTTCTACAACAGCCGTGCCATGTGCTTACATTGTCTACGGCTATTCTGGCACTACAATCACAGAATTGACTATTTAGAACCGACTGCATGGCCTGCAAAGCCAAAAATGTTTACTCTCCGGCCCCTTAGAGAAAAAGTTCTCCAACCTCTTGGAGAGGAGCACCTCTTTTCAGGCAGGAAGGTGGTCTCATTCCTCTGGGTAGCCTCGGCCTGAGCACAGGGCCCGGCACACATTCAGGATTTGGGGTGGGGGGAACAGGTGTATACACTGGCTTCTCCAATGGCTTGATGACAAGCCAGAGAAAGGTTACTGAGAGCACAACACAGTGTTCGATTCCTCGCCACACCCTGTCCAATGTCTTCTCCACAATGACTGGACTAAAGATGCACTCAGGAGGCAGGTGCATCAACTCCCCAGACAGCACAAAATGGGAAAGAGGAGCTGATGCTACCGATGGCAGAAGCAAGATTCACCCGATCCAGACAGCCCAGTATTCTGGGCCAAAACAAAGCCGGTTGTGCAAGGAACCAGCTAGGTGGGGGCAGGGGCGGTTCTAAACTTCCTCGAGTCCATGAGACCTGCCCTGGCAGCCATCCACGTGAAACAGAGCTGGGTGCTGTCTCCAACCGCAAGGTTCATCGGAGCCTGCAGTGCCAAGACTAATGCAATCTTAAATGGCATCAAAAGTAGGACAGTGTCCACTGCACGGAAAAATGGTAATACTCCCACTGTACCCCACTGTGGTCAGGCCACAAAGGCAAGATTCAGCTCAGGACACCACACTTTTAAGGAAAACTTGTAATGGGTTACAATCATATAACTTAAGAAGCACCCAGTGGTTTACAGTGAAAAATTTCTATTCTTCCCAGTCCTGCAGTCACCCAGTACCCTCCTAAGAAGCAACCAACGTTACTCATTTCTTTTGTACCCTCCTAAACGCACTACGTGCATTTACAAGCAAACATATATTCTCTTCTCTTGCACAAATGGTAGCACGCCATATCAGCAGCTTCATACTCTGCTTTTTTCACTTAAAAAAATAAATCCTGGCGTTCCTGTCGTGGCGCAGTGGTTAACGAATCCGACTAGGAACCATGAGGTTGCAGGTTCAATCCCTGGCCTTGCTTAGTGGGTTAGGAATCCGGCGTTGCGGTGAGCTGTGTGGTGTAGGTTGCAGATGCGGCTCGGATCCCGCGTTGCTGTGGCTCTGGCGTAGGCTGGTGGCTACAGCTCCGATTCCACCCCTAGCCTGGGAACCTCCATATGCTGCAGGAGCGGCCCTAGAAAATGGCAAAAAGACAATAAATAAATAAATCCTGGAGTTGCTGCTGTGGCGCAATGGGATGGCAGCATCTCGGGAGTGCTGGGACACAGGTTTGATCCCTGGCCCAGCACAGTGGGTTGGGGATCCAGTGTTTCAGCATCTGCAGCTTGGGTCTCAACTGCGGCTGGGATCTGATCCCCAGCCTGGGAACTCCATATTCTTCAGGGCGGCCAAAAATGAAATAAAAAACAAAAACAAAAAAAACCCTACAGCGTTCTAGACCAGCACCTGAAGAGCAGGGGGTTCAACTGCTTGGAGATTCTAGATTGATAAACATTTAGGTTATTCCAGTCTTTTGCTACTGTGAATGTTGTAAGACACACATCATTTCTCACAAAGGCAAGGATGTCGGTAGAACAAACTCCGAGAACTAGAACTACAAGGACAAAAAGGGGATGCATCTGTAACTGACAGGTATCATCCAGTGGGACACTGCTTGTTAAAGAGTCATGGACGACATGGAGGTTCCCTAAAGAAGGGGCTGGAAATTATGTCCTAGAAGGAAGAGGCAGGCTTAGCGTGCAGACATGAGAGCTGGGACCAAAGATGAGCATCGTCAGCTTCAAATACCCACAGCCACAGCAAGAAGTCCCACCCTGGCCCACTTACCACGGCCCGGACACAGACACATCCTCGGAGACTGGCACACATCATCCCACTGGGCTGTTACGACGCTCCTGAGGGATGGGCATTTTTATCCTCGTTACGCAGATGAGGAAACCCAGACCAGTGTCCTCTTATCAAAAACCACAGAGCTGAGAAGGAGCAGAACCAGGACTCAAACCAAACCAGGCAGGTCCTGCCATCTGTGCTTCTCACCCTCACAGATCCTGGCCCCTCTGGCTGTGGCTGCACCGGTGAATCACCCACGCGGCTTCTGCATGAGGCCCGCCCTCAGATTCTGCGCAAACTTGCCAGGTCGCAGCAGGTCTAGGTTGATAAGCCCTCCTCTCAGGTGAATCCACTGCGCAGTCAAGGCTGAAAACTACTGCCCTCACCTATATTAGCTCCCCAACGAGGGCAGGCATCGGAATCCCCTGGAGCCCTTGGAAAACAATTTCTAGGCCCCTGAGTTTCTGAGTCAGCAGGTCTGGGGGAGGTGCTGGGGAGTTTGCATTTTCTAGCCAGTTCCCAGGTGATGCCAATGCTGCTGGCCCAGGGACCACACTTTGAGAACCACTGCTCCAGCAGCAAGAGCTACCACTTTACTCTTAGTAATATACATAGCCATTAACATTTTACAAAGCGCCTCACCCCGGTGAACTCACACTGCTTTGCAAGGTCCACTGGGATAATGTCCTTTGCAGAATGAAGTGAGAAGAAATACTCAAGTGTCTTAGCTAAGTTCATGCAGGCTGCAAGGGATCCAAAACTTCCCATTTCTTGTTTTTATTTTTAATAAATGTTCTTTGTACGTCTAACCTCTAGTTCAACTCTCCTTTCATTATACTAATAGCAGACTCCAGGAGGCAAGAATCATATCTATTTTGTTTACTCCTATTTCTTCTGAACCTAAAACCTAGCTAGGGCTCAACACATACACTTGAATGAATTAATTAGTTAATCAATCAATCACAGTTGCAGATATATTGAGACAGGGCTCCTAAAGGAGAAAATTATAAGACAAGTTGATGACAGCTCATATTAAAGAATTCTGATAATTAGAAGCATTCAAAAATAAATGAACTGCCTCAGTGAAGAGTGAGCTCCCCGTCCTGTGGAGACACCTGCAAAAGCCAAAGAGCCAAGTATAGAAACGTCACAAGGCAACTCCATGCTCTATGTTCCAAAGGGCTCTCCTTCACCTCTACCAGCTTTTGCAAAGCTAAATTTTGATTCTTGCGCATTCCAGTGGAGAGGAGGTACTCCCTAAATCCTTCTCTCTCTTTTTTTTTCGTCTTTTTAGGGCTGCACCCATGGCATATGGAGGTATCCAGGCTAGGAGTTGAATCGGAGCTACAGCTGCTGACTTACACCACAGCCACAGCAACACAGGATCTGAGCCACGTCTGCGACCTACAGCACAGCTCGCGGCAACGCCAGATCCTTAATCCACTGGGCGAGATCAGGGATCAAACCCACATCCTCATGGATACTAGTCGGGTTCCTTAACTGCTGAGCCACGATGGGAACTCCCCCTAAATCCTTCTTGATTATTGGTCAACTGGCCTGCAGACAGCTTCACCATGTAAACTTAGAGTAATGATGTCACTCCTGTGCCTCAGTTTCTCTGGACCCACAATGAAGGGGACTCTCAGTCAGTCTCTGGGGATTATCTAACAAAATGGCATGTAATAAACAACTAACAGATGTACCAAAGTACTTAAAATGCATACAACGTCTGCCTCTTCTCTCTGCCATTCTGCACTGCAACTAATCCTGCATCTAATTGATATTTCCATGAAAATTAAACTTAACGAAGAAACAAGGGCAAATTCAAAATCACACTGTTTCCTCCTCCCCCTTTGAATTCCATGCCTTCACCAGTTTAATTACTGGTCTATCATACTAATAAAATCCATTTTTCCCACAGCCACCTATTGTGCACCCACTGTGGGCAGAGAATTATGTAAGACCTTTGGGAAATACAGGGAATGATCACACCGGCCCTGCCTTCTGGGGCTCATCTACCACTTTCATAGCTTCCAGACATCTCTGGATTTTTCCCACCTGGGTCATGTGGGCTTCCCCAGAATTTACTAGGGTAGAATTCTGTGACTGCACATTGATTTTGACAAGGAAAACCACAGCACAGAATAACAGAACCAGAAGTGAACCAAGATCCAGAGGCAAGTTCCTAGTCGTTACGATCTAGGATACTTGGGACCAAGGTTTGGTCTTCATGATGGGACAAAATACCACACTCTCACCTAAGACCATTTCACTCACACCTGAGGATTACGAAGGGGTCGGGCTGAGAGTGGGTTTTTTAGGCAACAGCTTCTCCAAGTCACAACATTGTAGAATCTTGGGGGCTACGAGGAGATTTTCAAAGGGAAAAAATAAGAAACTGGGAAAGACTCCCAGGCAACCATGTATTACTAGCCCTTAGTTAGCAGCTTGGAACACTAAAACTGTGTTTTCAGACGCAATATCAAAAAAAGAGAGAGAAAGAGAACCCACATAGCAGCTATGAAAACCTCATGAATCTCCATGAGTAACTTCACAAAGATGACAGGAGGGGAACCAGAGCAGAGAGGCCATTTGTCAAAGAGAAGATGAAACCTCTGGTTCCACGTTAGACAATCCAAATGACCTCGTCAGAATGCAGGAGCCCAGGGAGAATGACTCAGAAAAGCGAAGCCGGTCAAACACTCCAAAGCCGGAGATGAAAAGCTGAGATGGGTGTTTATTATAATGATTCAGCTCATAAACAGATTCTGACAGTCACATTCGGGTGCGTGTTAACAAGGCTTTTCCTCCTCAAGGAATATCAAAGCCAGCCTGCAGAACAGCTCACAAGCCCACGCTGTCAAGATTCAGGACACCTAAACTATGGAGCAGTTTGCCGAAGGCATGAGAGCTAGGATAAAACATCAAGAGAGCTGGTATCTTGGAGTTCCCGTCGTGGATCAGTGGTTGATGAACCCAACTAGCATCCATGAGGACGTGGGTTCGATCCCTGGCCTTGCTCAAGGGGTTAAGGATCCAGCGTTGCTGTGAGCTGTGGTCTAGGTCACAGACGCGGTACAGATCTCGAGTTGCTGTGGCTGTGGTATAAGCCGGCAGCTGTAGCTCTAATGCCACCCCTGGCCTGGGAACCTCCATATGTCACAGGTACAGCCCTAAAAAGACAAAAAAAAAGAGCTGATATTTTATTTTTCCAGTTCCTGTGGTCATATGTATGGCTAAGGAGACTATCACTGAAAGGATTAGAGGTTGAAATCACGTAGCCCAGTTCCCAACACTCTTAAGACATCCAGGAATCTCCCCCAGTTGACTGTTAAAAACAGGATCCCAGGTCCCACTCCCAAGAGTCTGATCTATGAAGGGGAGAGGGGAAGGATGAGAAGGAGAAACCAATCTTAAATGCTTTGCTGCAGACTCAAAATTCTACAAAGTTGCAGATGTACTTCCCGAGGGGGCGGGGGTGGGGAGGTGGGAGAAAACTCCCTGTTATTTCCTCTGTTCATACTTGAAAAGTCAAGTCATTGTCTCTCTGGTGCTCACACCATCAGAGAGGTGTGTTGGCTGCATTTGGAAAGGGCCTCACCTGTCACTTCCCCCAAACCCACACACACCTGTGGTCCATCCTCAACCCACAGCTCCCTCCTCCCAGCATATCCACAGCTCCCAGAGTCCCTGGGGTGCCCCCACAGCAGCCATGGTCCTGTACCTTCTGAACTGAGCCCGGGGCACTTATCTCTGGCCACTCTGTCCTGCTGCCCTCTCCTCCTGGGCATCTGTGGACGATACTCCCCAAGGCACATGCAGGCCACGCACCCAGGGAGGGACTTCAAACTTCCAGAGCTTAAAAAGGAGACTTTGCAAGCAAAGCTGATTGCTCCTTGAGATGAGGCCAAAGCCAGACATCTGCCCTCCACTGGCCGTGACGCGCCCCTGTGCTGGAGGTGACTCACAGCTTGAAACCTTAGAGTTGCACTAAGTTTAAAACGTTGAGCTCTGCTCACACCCTGACACTCACCTTTGCAAGCCCTGCCCAGCTGACAAGGCTCGCTCCACCCTTTACCTCTCCCACTTCCTCTGCCCAGTGAGCTGCCAGCCAGGACCCCATTTTACTCTGAAAGGCCAATTGACTTGCCCAAGGTCACATAGCACAAAAGCAGGACTTGGGGGGAAGGTGGGGCATGAGAGGTTCAGACCCAGACTCTGCAGCCAGCACTTCTTGCTGCCACACTGTCCACCACGGAGCCATCTGTCACCACGGAGCCACCATCTCCGAAACCCCAGGCAGTTTTCCTACCCTCTCAGTCAGGGCCTTCCATTTTCAAATCCAACAAACCTTTGGGCTTTTTGAAGCTTTTCCTCTTCGTTTTTTTAGGGCTGCAACCGAGCAGATGGAAGTTTCCAGGCTAGAAGTTGAATTGGAACTGCAGCTGCCAGCCTACACCGCAGCCACAGCAATACCAGATCCAAGCCACGTCTGCAACCTACAACTGCAGCTCACAGCAACGACAGCTCCTTAACCCACTAAGTGAGGCCAGGGATCGAACCTGCATCCTCATGGACACTAGACAGGGTCATCCCAGCTGTACCACAACAGGAACTCTTATAAGGTTTTTCGTATTCGCATTTTAGCTGCTATATAACAAACCAGATTTCCTGTTTCTTTCTTGTGTTTATTATGCTCAGGATATTTTTCCTAGTGTCCTGAGAATTATTTCCATAGGAAACATTCAGCTCCTTTGGAACTCTTGACACTAACACCCCTTTCCCTGAGAACCTTCCTCCAGCGGCATAACAAGACTGGCAACCCCTGTTAAGTCACCCTGTGGAGCAGGGGAGCAGCACTTTGAGGCAGGGTGTCAACTGTCCTGGCTCCACCACCAAGCTGTGCGACCCACTCAGTGGCCAGCTTCACCTTCCAAACCTCAGTTTCCCCATCCAGAAAATACAGATGATAAAACCCAACTGAAGAGGTTGTTGCCAACATTCAAGATAATATATGTACTATAACTAGTACAAGGGCCAACAGGGGCAGCCCCCCCCCCCCCCGGCCCAAAATGGGAGCTGATATTTTTTCAACTGCTTCTGGGCACAGCCCACATGCATATGGGGGAAGCATAATATATAGTTTTTATCCTGCCTGGAAAATTCTTCCCAGAGGCCTCCTGCCATAAGTAACTGCAGTTGGAGGAGAAAGCAAAAAGAAGGGGGCTGCTTTGACACCTCGGGAAGGCAAAAAAGGATGATTGCGTACTCTCCTAGGGCAAAAAAGGCCTCTGAAACAGCCCAGTCCCTTCACTCCCAACCCACAACCTTCTGGCGGCGTGTTATCTCCAAGTCACTGGAGCCCAGTGCGTCTCATTTCCTCATCTGCAGGACAGCGATAACCTTACCCACAGCCCCAGCCAGCCCTTCTGATGTCGTGAGACCGTGTCTCTCGGCCTGTGGTCTGCAAACCACCTGTGCGCTGGGCCCCGGTGGCTGCCTCCCCAGCCCCTAGACCCTGGTCCTTCCCTCCTAACAGAACCTCCACTTTGTTCGGGTATCCATGCCTCCTGCGGGTGAGTCCAGAGGTGCGGCTGCTTCCCAGTGAACAGTGACTGACCTGAGGTGGTCATGTGACCCAGGGGCAGCCAAGGAGGCAAAGGGGACATGCTGGAGGTGCCTCAGGTAACTTCCTGGCTCCTGAGAGAGCGAGCAGGGATGGCTCTATGCCCTTCTTCTTTCTCTGGATGTGGCTGTGTCTGCCTAAACGCCTGGAAATGCTCAAACATCTTATTCCCAGCCTGCAAATGAGGCTGGCACCAGAGATGGCAGAGAAGGGAGGAATCCCTGTGGACATCATGGGGCCATTGAATCAACCCAAAGCCCACTCGACCTCTGGATTCCATGCCAAATCAGCCCACTGCACAACTCCACGGAGGCGGGGAGGGGGTATGCACAATCCACACTGCAGGTCACATGACTGCTGGGCCGTGGAGTTCTACAGGGCGCCTCTTCTGTTTGAGAGACACAAGTTACCCTACTGTTAGCCAATCTCAGAAAACATTCAGATAACCCGAACAAACCCAGGGAACAATGCTGAAAATGCAGATTCGGGGGCCCCACCAGGGAGGAATACACTTTTTGTTTTGTGGTCTTTTTAGGGCTGCACCCACGGCATATGGAAGTTCCCAGGCTAGGGGCTGAATCGGAGCTACAGCTGCCGGCCTACGCCAGAGCCACAGCAACGCGGGATCTGAACCATATCTGTGACCTACGCCACAGCTCATGGCAACACCGGATCCTTAACCCACTGAGCAGGGTCAAAGATTGAATTGGCATCCTCATGGATACTAGAGTCAGATTCTTAACCTGCTAAGCCGCAACAGGAACTTCAGGAATACGCATTTTTTTAAGATGCTTTTATTTTTTGTCCTTTTAGGGCCATTCCTGTGGCATATGGAAGTTCCCAGGCTAGGGGTAAAATTGGAGCTATAGCTGCTGGCCTACGCCTCAGCCACAGCAATGCCAGATCCGAGCAGCGTCTGCGACCTACACCACAGCTCACAGCAACTCCGGATCCTTAACCCACTGAGGGAGGCCAAGGATCAAACCGGCGTCCTCATGAATATCAGTCAAATTCGTTTCTGCTGAGCCATGACAGGAACTCCAAGAATATGCATTTTTCACAAGTACCCCCAAGTGAGTCTGGTACTCCCCAAAGCTGAAGAGCCACTGCTTTAATGGAATGTAAGACACTCAGTACAGGGCCAGGGACACAATGGACTGACCCGAGAAACGCTGTCTCGGCTTCCTATTTCCTGTGCAAAGCTACTGCAGAAAGAAGAGGGCCAGGGGGTGGGGGAGGCGGGTGAGCTGTCAAACAAAGCTCACCTCTTCCCACGAAAGGCTGCTCTGCAGGGTTTTAGGGAAACATCGGCTAACATTGAGCCAGACTCCCCTTCCGTGACAACCCAACTCTCTTCACTTCCTCTGCAGCTGCAGCTGGAGCCACTACCTGAAACTCCTTTCAATGCCAATCACGGCACAGAGCACACGGCTCACGGCCACACGTCCGGCCATCCTCGCTCTCCCAGTGTCCCTTTCCACTTTATGAAAAGGTCATTTTCCTGGCCTGGCTATCTCTTATCGTGCACTGATCACCCCCTGTGGCACCAGGAAACAGCAAGGGAAGCTGGATTTATTAGGAGAAGATATGAGGCAGAAGGCTGATTCCTGAAAGCATTGTTTCTGAAATGTCAGAGGAGCAGTGTCCTCAGGGCTCGCGCCCCAACCGCCCTCTTGCCAAGAGGGAAATCAAGACCAAAGAGGGATTTATGGGCTCCATTTACGCAGCTCTCTCTCTCCAGCCTTAGTCAGAGTCTGGGGGTTTCTCACCATGGCAATGGTAATGGATGGAGTGGGACAAAGACTGCTTAGCATGGAAAAAAAAAAAAAAACACTGAAGGGAGGGGCCAGCCTCTGTTTAGAGGCACCTTTTTTTTTTTGTCTTTTTTTTGCCATTTCTTGGGCTGCTCCCGCACCATATGGATGTTCCCAGGCTAGGGGTCGAATCAGAGCTATAGCCGCCGGCCTACGCCAGAGCCACAGCAACACAGGATCCGAGCCTCATCTGAGACCTACACCACAGCTCACAGCAACGCCGGATCCTTAACCCGCTGAGCAAGGCCAGGGATGGAACCCGCAACCTCATGGTTCTTAGTCAGATTCGTTAACCACTGCACCATGGCAGGAACTCCCATTTGGAGGGACCTTTGAGGATACCAGTTGCCTAGATAAACCATGAAGGTCAAGGCCAGCAAAGAACATCTCACCTACCCTTTTTGATGACAAGATCCTTGAGGCTAGGTCTACTTAACTAATCTTGGCTTCTCTTCTCACTTAATAAATATCTGAGGGGCTAAAAATGCAGAGCACCACACCAGGGGTCAAAGTGACAGGAGACAGGTCCAGAGCTGAGGAGAACATGAAGAGCCTCAGTGTAATGGTGAAGATAAGGCAAATACAGTAGAAAATAAAAAGCAAGTCCCACTAGGCCAAGTGTCTTCAGAAAGCCTCCCAACCCCCCAGCTCAACAGTAATCAGGCATCCATCTCTGTGCTTCCCCCACAGGCTGACAATGATGATGCTATCACTGCAGCTATGACACTGCACTGTAATCCCCGGTGGTGCACCTGCCTCTGTCTCTGACAGCAAGGCGCTCATCATCTGGTTCATCTCCAGCACAGGTCCTGGCCCAAGGAAGCACTCAGCAAAGGCTGGTTCATGAGATGGAAAAATGGATGGATGGATGGGTGAGTGGATACATGGGGATGCCAAAGAGATCTGGCCAGGGAATCAGGGAAGGCTTCATGAAGGGCTGAGGCATCTGAGCTGGATCTTGAAGCATTGGGACAAGTGGAGATAAAAAGAGGACCTGGCTACAGCTCCCATTCAACCCCTAGCCTGGGAACCTCCATATGCCGAGGGAGCGGCCCAAGAAATAGCAACAACAACAACAACAACAACAAAAAAGACAAAAGACAAAAAAAAAAAAAAGAGGACCCACTTCATCCAAAATGCCTAGCACCACCTTAGGCATAAAGCTGGGGCTTAATAAATGCTTCCTGGATGAGTTTACTACTGAACTGGCTTTTGTAAGTGAAGGAAGCTGGCTTTATTTCCCACAGCCTTTTGTTTCTCCCTGGGTAAACAGGAGCAACTTTTAAGGAGCAATTTAATTGATAAACCAAGGGAAAGGTCACTGCCTACCAGTCTCTACAAACACCCCTATCCAAAGAAAGTTTTACAAAATGAGGAAACTCCACTTCTACTGATATGGAGTTTTATAGGCTATATCGTTAAGTAACAAAGGCAAATGTGTATCAGCCCCCCTGATGAATGTATCTGCATATAGAAATATCCGAAGACATACATAAGAAACCAAAAAAGTGATCACCAAGGATTACCATCGTGGCACAGCAGAAAGGAATCTGACTAGGAACCATGAGGTTTCGGGTTGAATCCCTGGCCTTGCTCGGTGGGTTAAAGACCCTGTATTGCTGTGGCTGTGGTGTAGGCCAGTAGCTACACCTCTGATTAGACTCCTAGCTTGGGAACCTCCATATGCCACAGGAGCGGCCCTAAAATAAATAAATCAATCAATAAAAATTAAAAAATGATCACCAATCTTTAGGAGGATTTATCTCTTCACCTGGGACACTTCTGAGAATAAGAGAAGGTGTCACTGATGATTCACTAGAACAAAGAACATAAACTAGGATTGTCATGGGCAAGGCAGAATGGGGACCAGGTTGGGGGAGGAAGGGAAGTAGACATGACGGGGGTTAGAAAGAAAATTTTCAATGCACACATTTTCATAGAGTTTCACCTTCTGTTTCTTGGATGTTCCCGGGCCAGGGATTGAATCCAAGCTGCAGCTGAAACCTATGCCACAGCGGCAGCAACTTAACCCACTACACCGGGCCGGGGATTGAACCCTCGCCTCTGCCGCAACCCAAGCTGCTACAGTTGGATTCTTAACCCACTGTGCCAGAGTGGAAACACTAACAGTGTTTTGATTTCTGAACCATGGGTATGTATCAACTATTTTAAAATGTACTCATCTTTTTAATGGGGAAAAAAAAAAAAGAAAAGAATTCAGCCTTCTAACCCTCGTGGACAAAGGAAAGTCATTTGGGGGCACCAGTGAATAGCTACCCTGAAGAGCACCCCTAGAGATGAAATGAAATCACTGCTCACAGCACCACCCTTTTGCATCGGACAAGAAAACAGCCCTGCGAGAAGAGAGCCATGCATGGCCTAAAAAGGCTTTGACTCCGTGAGGGCCCCACCGAGACGGGAACACTGGGGGAATATAAACAGTGTGACAGACATAAAGCAGTTCAGGTTTTACACAATCATGGCAACAAAGTGAGATTGATTCGGGCCTGAATTCAGCTCTTTATATTGTTTCTACTTAAAAAGGAAATGTATTGACTACAGTCCTCCTCGCAGATTTATCTTCCCTGACATCAGGCACATTCATAACCTATTTTAAATTCCAAAGAACAATGCTGGGGTTTAGGAAAGCGAATACCAGTGTGTTTCACCAGAATGTTTTGGAGGCTGGGAAGAAGCTTCTCTGGCTTTTAATTGCTCGGGAAACAGGCACCACATAGACTGTTTTCGTATCAGTCATAACTTGAAGGTAGAAAAAGGCTTCTCTGGGATGTCAGCACTTTAGAGCGGCTCCATCTTTGGAGCAGCCGCTTCAGAGTCATCTCCGAGACCATGTGCAGCGCCACGTCAGCTTTTCATCTTTTGTGTGACCATCTCCTCCTGTCCAGTGTCACCACAAGTCCTTGGGCTCAGGCCTGAATCACCTGGACTCGAGATGCCTCCTCTCCTGCCTCCAGGGCCCACCAAACACTGTGGGCACTGACCTCCCCAAGGCCAGCCTGACCGTGTCCCACTCAGGGCTCCTACTCAGCCCTGGATGGCAGGACTGTATGATTATCATCCAAACAGGGATTTAGTGAAAGGGGGATATTTAATGATCACACTGGGGCAACAGGCAAAGCCACCGTGGGAAGCTGGATGCTGAGGTCATCCAACTGTAGGATAAAATCCAGTCCCTTTATCATAAGCTTGAATCCAAGACTCTATACCCTCTGGCCCCAACTTACCTGTCCAGTCCTTCTGCATCCTGCCTGGTCCCATCCCAGTGGACATGCATGACCCAGCATGCCCTGGGCTTTACTCTCCCTGTGCATTTGCTCAGGCCATTTCCTCCTCCTGCCTCCACCCCAGCCCCCGCCAGTGCCCCATCTATGCAGATCGAACTCCTACCCTTCTTCCAAAACCCAAGTCAGATGGTGCCATTCTTTACTGCAATCATTCAACAAATATTTACTGTCTGCTGGTCGTGTGTTTGGCACATAGTGAGGAAGACGTAAAAAAACTCCACATCTTATGGAACTGTGTCTGTGCGTGTGTGTCTACACAACTGTGGGAGCAGGTACTAAGGATGGACCCAGGGCGATATGCTGAAGGCTACAGACACACCCAGGAGCCACAAGGCTGTGGGCTCCTTGAGGGCTATGCCCAAGAGACCCATCTTTCAGCCCTGCTGAACCCACCACACACCCCTAGATACAGCAGGCACTCTACTCCACAAACATTGGCCGAGTAAAGAATTAATATTAAAGTTTACTTAGTTAGTCTGGAGACAGTTTCCTAACAACACGTTCTGAGTTCTCCACAAATCTATATGGGATCAATGGGGAACCTGAATTTCCAGCAACCTTAGAGAGACACCCCAGCTCCAACAGCTGTGACTTGCAGGCGACACTGATGCTGGGAGGAAGCGGAGGTCACCTGGTTCAACATTATGCTGCTTCTCCATCGGCTAAGTGACTCACCCAAGTTCACACAGCTAGTTAGTGACTGAACCACCAGAGAGGTCGGAAGGTGATGCAGGCAGAGGAGAATTTAATGACTGGATAGGCGTCCCCATTGTGGCACAGTGGAAATGGATCTGACTAGGAACCACGAGGATGCAGGTTCAATCCCTGGCCTTGCTCAGTGGGATAAGGATCTGGCATTGCTGTGAGCTGTGGTGTAGGTCACAGATGAGGCTCAGATCTGGTGTGGCTATGGCTGTGGTGTAGGCGGGCAGCTGTAGCTCTGATTCGACCCCTAGCCTGGGAAACTCCATATGTTGCGAGTATGCCCCTAAAAAGAAAAAAAAAAATCTTAAAAATGGCTGGATAGGGAGTTCCTGTCATGGATCAGTGGTTAATGAATCCGACTAGGAACCATGAGGTTGCAGGTTCGATCCCTGGCTTTGCTCAGTGGGTTAAGGATCCGGCGTTGCCGTGAGCTGTGGTGTAGGTTGCAGACGCGGCTCGGATCCTGCGTTGCAGTGGCTCTGGCATAGGCTGGTGGCTACAGATCCGATTAGACCCCTAGCCTGGGAACCTCCACATGCCGAGGGAATGGCTCTAGAAAAGGCAAAAACACCAAAAAAAAAAAAAAAAGACTGGATAAATGACCAGAGGAATCACTGGAGAAGGGAGGTGACCTGGCAGCTGCATGCCCAGAGAGCTTCGGGAAGAGTGTCTGGGGGTGGGGCCCGGGTGACCGAAGGCAAGGGAGGCTTGGCAGGGAAGGCAAGCTTGACATGGGGTCAAAGAGGGAGGCCCGTGGCTGAGGCAGAAGTCTTACCTGGTGAGGTACACCACCCAAGACAAGGACCCCCACACGCTGTTGCTGTGTCTGACCTGGAAGAGGGAGGCTCCGGCCACAGGCAACGTGCAGATGAAACTGCTCAGAGAAGTTTAAGCAAAGCCTGTGGGTCCCGGGGCTTTCCCAGATGTTTGCAGTTCTGCCCTGAGTGGCCCGGGCAGATGAGAGTTAGATTAAACAGTAACTAGTACCAAAGGAGTTTGGCAAGCGGCGCGGTCACATCCAAGTGCATCTGCGATGCGTACCCCTTTCTCAGGCATTTCGATGGTGAGTAGTCACAGCAATAATTTGATAAAGGCATTTCATAAAGTCAAAATAGACAATTAGCTGGATCTGAGTTCTTATTTCAGTTACACCCTGAGAAACAACCAAATAGGTTCCCAGCAGCCCGGGCTGGACCCCACCCCCGCCTCTCACCTGCTGTAGCTCGTCTACAGCCCTGGGCTGGAATTCTTCCTCCCAGCCTCCACCCACCACAACCACCACGCTGGCCCCTAGGGGCTCAGTCAGCGAGGAGCCCAAACTGCAAACACCCATTAGGGTACAACACAAGTCCCTGGAGGTAAGAGAACCGTTCAAGTTCTTCCAGTGGGCTTGCCGGGTGGCTCCCACTGGCCTGAGGATACAAGGGCAGGGGCCCTCGACCTCAGCACGTGGACCTCTGGCATGGGATAACTCTTGGTGGCAGAGTTGCCTTGCATTGTGTAGGAGCATGCTGGCCTCTACCCACCAGATACCAGTAGCACCCCCTCAATTGTGACAAACAAAACATCTCTAGACATTGCCAAACATCCCATAGGGGTAAAACTGCCTTGGCTGAGAGCCACTGCCAAAGGGGGACCTCCCTAAAATGTCCCACTCCATGCATCCCCCAAAGTTCAGGTGAATGGAGCTCCCAGTCCTATAAAATACCCAAGGGGTTAACAGCAGAGCTTTTGATCAGGTGGACCTGCCCTGGAGTCCTGGGTCTATGTCTTGCTGACTCTGCAACATGAAGTAGGTCACTTGGCCTCTTTGAGCCTCAGTTCCATCATCTATAAAATGGGAGCAACAAAACAGCAGCTATCTCACGCAGAAGCCACGGCAGTTACATAAAATGACTCATAAGACTGCCCAGCACAGTGAGGACTCAATAAACGTGCACGATTATTTGAAGATTCCTTTTAGCCAAGCCTAGAGTTTAGTCTTCTATTTCTGTGGCTTCTGATCTTCCCCCTCCTTCCTATGGCCTTTCCACCTGTTAAATGCCTTTGGTCTTAACCTTTGGTCTTAAGGAATCCTTCCTGCTGGTTCAAAGGCATCTGGGGTTAAAGCGAAGGAAAGAAAACACACACACACACACACACACACACGCACACAAAACCTTTTAGATCCAACCTTGCCCAGACCAATTCTCCAGACAAAGGCTTCCATTGTTGTCTAAAAACAAACTTTTCCACAGGGAGGCCTTAAAAGGACCAGAAAAGTCTCAAAGTCTCCAGACTCTTCTAGTTCTCATCCCCATTCTGCTCCTGACCTTGGCATATCCCTTCTTCTGGGCCTCAGTCTCCTAATCTGTCAAATGAGAGATTTAGACCCTGGCAAGCTCCAAGATACGGCTCTGCACTGAAACGCTGCAGCACAGATGGCAGCTGGACCCACATTTTAAGCAAGTGCTTAACTAGGATAAGGGCCATAAAGACAATCATTCTCCCTTTTTCTCTAAGCTCCCCTGAAAGCTAGTGGAATACAGTATTTGCAGACTACAAAAATGAGTCTGTTGTCACTGAAGTCAAGAGACCTGAGTAAAATGAAACCCTGCACTGAAAGCTTGGGCTAGTTCATCTCTCTGTTTCTGCTGCCTTAACAGAGGCAGAAATGATATAAAGATTATGAGACAGGAGTTCCCGTCGTGGCACAGTGGTTAACGAATCCGACTAGGAACCATGAGGTTGCGGGTTCGATCCCTGGCCTTGCTCAGTGGGTTAAGGATCCGGCGTTGCCGTGAGCTGTGGTGTAGGTCGCAGATGAGGCTCGGATCCCAGGTTGCTGTGGCTGTGATGTAGGCCAGCGGCTACAGCTCTGATTAGACCCCTAGCCTGGGAACCTCCATATGCCGTGAGAGCGGCCCAAGAAATGGCAAAAAGACAAAAAAAAAAAAGATTATGAGACAAAGATCATGAAAGCACCTGGCACAGAGCTGAGGATTCAAAAGACATCTGCCTTCCTTTCTGGACTCTCCGTCTGAAATCTTGTAACTCCGTGTCATTCTCCTCTGGAAGGGCCTTCCCAAGGGTCAGGAAGCCTTCTCTGCCCAGACCCTGTCTCTGAAGGTCGAAGGCCACAGTGTCCCAAAGACTGGCTTGGGGAGTAGGGTGGGAGGGGTAGGTGGAGGGGAAGGAATTCCCTAAGAACCAGTTCCCTGCCCTGAGAATTTCCTTTCAGTGAATTCAGAAAGATTAACCCCCTCCCCTGCTCCACCCCAGAATGGAGCAGTGACCTGGAACAGTGACCAGGCTTAGGCTTCATATGCACCTTATGTCGGCATCTCCTAACCTCCCTGAGATGGCAGGACGAGTCTGGACAGTGCCCTCTCTGCCCCGAGAGTCTCATCCAACCGGATCCCCCAGAGCCCCTTCCCCACACCCCTCCCCTCCAGGAAGACAAAGGCCACGGGGTTTCTTCTCTCCCCTCTAAGGGGCAGCCTCACAAGTTCATGAATCTCCAGCCCAGACCCTTCCCCTTGCCCAAGGCCTAGGGTGGAAATGACTCCACTGTCTGAGATAAGCTTGTACCAGAAGGTACAGAGGTGTCTACTGACCAAAAACAAACAAACAAAAAAGGAGCTCAAAAGATAAAGGAATTGGGCCAAGGTCTCTCAGCTAGTTCAGAAGCAGGGCTGGGTTGGAAGAAGGATCTCTGTGCTCTAAACGCCGCCGGGCCGCCACCCACACCTTTTCCCACCAGCAGGACCCCCTCCTGTCTCAGGAATCACCATCCTCCCAGGCCAGGAAGCGCGTGGTCACCTCCACCCCATTCCCTTGCCTCCAGTCTCTCCTCCTTCTTATCACCAAGACCACTAACCCCTCGGGAAGAAGGGCTCAGTGCCTGGGCCCTATCACCTTGGGACAAGGACAACACGCCTCCTTCATACCACTCTCCTGTTCAAAGACCTACCAGGGCCTACCAGGGCTCCTCCGTTGGATCCATACCCCCGACCCCCAGGCACCAGAGTAACACACTCCAGCCCACCTGGCCTTGCCCTGCTCCCCTTCGTGCCCCCTCCTCTCTCCCTCTCCAGACTGTAGGCCCAAATCATTGCGTCCCTTCCCCCTTCCCCCCATCCTGTCATCCTTCAGGGCTCCCTCTTCAGACTTGGAGGCCTCAGCCTGCTGTGCTCCAGGCCCCCCACTGTTACTGTACCGCTGAGCATCTGAGCTTTACCTCTCCACCAAATCACAAATGGCCACGTCCCTTCCACCTCCGACCTCACTCGGCCTGGTGTTCACTCCACAAACATTATTTGAGTGCCTCTAAGGTGCCAGAAAATTCTTGTCTATGCTCTTGAAACCCTCCTGACCCTTCAAGGCACCTCTGAGATGCCACCTGCACTGTGACTCTCTCCCCAACCCAGCTTCCTCTTCAACCCGCAGGAGTCTTCAAGTCATCACGTTAGGACCTCCAGGGTGTCCTCAAGCCATGTTTCCCCCCACCCTGGCCGGGTCCTCCCTGAGATCCAGACCTTCTTTCCATCCTTACTCACGGCCGGGCCTCCCACAATACCCTGTACCAAAAAGATGCTCCGTGAATGGCTTTCACAGGGAACTGGAACAGAATCTGTCCAACAGGCCAGTCTGGGTTCCTGGGTGGCCTCGAGCTCTGTTCATCCAAGTGACCTTGCACTGTTCTTCCAAGATTGGATTGGGCCCAGCATGAGTCAAATGACCTCTTATCATTCTTCCAAAATTAGGCTTTCCTCTTTAATTACACCTTACCTAGCCACACTATGTGGATTCTGATTACATAATTACTTCAAGCCCCGGGACTTTAAAAGAAAGGGGTGTATGATTACACAGGTAAAGTGAACACATCAATATGTGTCCTTATACATACCGTATGCCATTTTCTTGTTCATACACAATTTTGTGACCCAGAAAATAGAGGAAGGAGGAGAGGTGCTTCTAAATCATACTAAGTAAAAAATCTCTCCAGGTCAGAGAAGATGAAGGAGAAAGCCATGGAGAAGCCTCACCCCAAGAGGGTTTTTGAAAGAAGCCTGAGGTCAGCCCCCTGGCTCTCTACCCTTCCCCTTCTGCAATGAAGAGAGGGGGCTGTGCAACCTGGGGCATAGCAGATTTTTGAAAACATGGGCAGGTCTGATCCCTCCTAACCAAAACATCCACCCTCTTCTGAATTCCAGGTACTCGCTGCACCATCTCCCTCGTAAGGCACATCTGCACAATTTTAGGAGACCCTACGAGACTGTGTTCACCCTGCAGACAGGAGGCCTGTCTCACCTATTTCCTTGTTCCTAGGTCCCAATCCCTGCCAACCCCAGGAGGGACATCCAGCAGCTCTCCTCCTATCTTTTTTTTTTTTTTTTTTTTTGCTATTTCTTGGGCCGCTCCCGCGACATATGGAGGTTCCCAGGCTAGGGGGCGAATCAGAGCTGTAGCCACCGGCCTACGACACAGCCACAGCAACGCGGGATCCGAGCCACGTCTGCAACCTACACCACAGCTCACGGCAACGCCGGATCATTAACCCACTGAGCAAGGGCAGGGACCGAACCCGCAACCTCATGGTTCCTAGTCGGATTCGTTAACCACTGCGCCACGACAGGAACTCCTCTCCGCCGGTCTTATACTCCAAGCCTTACCCAAGTATGTGCCTTATTCGTGCCACCCTGCTTCATCGGGCAGCCCCTCCTCGCCCGTCTGGGTCCAGTTCTTCTCCTATGCACCCTGTACTGGCCTTAACTTAATGCTCATCACATTTTGATATAAAAACTCTTTCATGTGGAGTTCCTATTGTGGCTCAGTGGGTTAAGAACCCAACATAAAGTCCGTGAGGATGCAGGTTCGATTCCCGGCCTCTCTCAGTGGGTTAAGGATCCAGTGTAGCTGCAAGCTGAGGTGTAGGTCACATATGCAGCTCGGATCTGGTTGCATGGTTGTGGCTGTGGTGTATGTAGGCCAGCAGCTGCAGCTTCCGCTCAACCCTTGGCCTGGGAACTACCATATGCTGCAGGTGCAGCCATAAAAAGAAAAAAAAAAAAAAACTCTTTGATGTGCCTACCCTCCCTTCAGACCAGTGGTCACCAAACATTTTGATCACACATTCCTATTAGAAAATAGCTTCGAGCATATTTACTCAAATAAAATCTAGAGTACTATAAATAGGAAAGCTTCATCTTTCTTCTGTTTGAGTTAAAGAATAAATAGAACTTTAACTGATAATGTTTTCTTTCTCCTGGCCCTCCATAGCGATCTTGAGAGCTCAGCCACTGCTCTCAGCCAAGAATTCTGTGAGGACAGCAGGGGTCTGTGATTCCCTTTGTATTCTCAGAATCTGGAACAGAACTGAAAACTTAATAAATGAGTCCATTTGCTCCACAGCGAGCACCTCCTGTGGGCCAGGCACATACCAGGCATCGGGGATAGAAACAGCCCTGGCCGCTGTCATCATGGATCCTACAGACTAGCCGGTGGGCAGACACACATGATTTTCCAAACAAGTGTATCAAAGCAGCTGAGACAGATGCCGTGAAGAATGCTCTGTCCAGAACCACTGAATCATGAGAGCCTCAATCAGAGGTATTTAATCTGCTCCAGAGGGTCCGAGAAGGTTTCCCCAGAAATAGGCTGCTTCAGTTGAGATCTCAAGGATGAACAGAGCTAAGTTGGCTCAGCAGTAATGAACCCGACTAGTAACCATGAGGATGTGGGTTCGATCCCTGGCCTCGCCCAGTGGGTTAAGGATCTGGCGTTGGCATGAGCTGAGGTGTAGGTCATAGACACGGCTTGGATCCTATGTTGCTGTGGCTGTGGCACAGGCCAGCAGCTGCAGCTCAGATTTGACCCCTAGCCTGGGAACTTCCATATACCTTGGGTGTGGGGGGAGAAAAAAAAATACTGTAAATCAACTATAATGGAAAAAATAATAATAGAAAAGAGAAAAAGAAAAACACCAAAAATGACAGAACAAGCCCCCAAACAATGGCAGTTCCTCTTCTCCCCTTTACTCCTCTCTAATTTTCCAAACAGACTGCCCCAAGCTTCTGAAGGGGTCACTCAGCCCTGCTACTTGCCCAGCCTCTGAGGCTCTCTGCCTCCAGCCAGTCCTGCCAGTAGCAGGCTCCCCTCACTTCTGAGGAGCCCCAAAGCTAGGAAGACACTCTTGCAAACCATGCACGTTGCCATGGGCACCACCAAGCAAAGGCTCCTGGGCAGTTTAATTTTTTAAAGAGAGTGTTAAATATTTTACATTTGCTAACAGTACAGCTTCTTCCTTGCCTACAATGGAAAGGAAAACCCTATACTCTTTGGACTAAGGATTTACACAAAATAAATGCCAATCTACAAATGGTCTGTGGAGGTGTGTAACCTGCAGTCAAGGGCATCCTCTGGGTATTTTGGTTGCCCGGGTATACGTTCCTTGCAGGAGCAACCTGGGAAATTCAGAACCACAGCCGCAAAACCTCTTCCTTAACTGGAGCACTTGTGACCTCAAGAAGGGAGAATTATTTACAGTGATGCTGCAGGTGAGTGTTTAAATAGCTCGTGACTTTAATAATTAAGGATAAACCCAAGACCGTGGGTTGCAATGCAGGGAGGCGGGCTGTGGGGCCTCCTCCCGCAGCAGCTGTCTTGAAGAGGAGCCGTATCTTCTGTGAGTGCTCAGGCATGACTAACATTTCTCAGTTCCTGGGGGACCTCGCCCCCTCACACCTGCCAGTGCTGGCCCACTCATGTCCAACATAAAGGCCGCACAAAGGAAAGGCAAAATTGTCCCAAAAGGACTGAGACCACTTTGGCCCAGGCTCATGTGCCTGGCAGCCTGATTTTCAGCAACCTGCTTAAACCCTGGGCTCTCCTGAGTCCCAGCTTTCTCCAGCCACTCGACTTCCTGTCCCTATTGGGATTTTGCTTTCTCTGGAGCCTTATTCATTCTGTCCTGCTTAAAGCAGCCCAGTTCCTACTTCTGCATTGGCTTTTCCATCCAGGTCCCTGGCCTGCTCTCAAGCCCACTGCCTGGGCCACTGGGACAGTCACTCAGATCTCCCAGATCCAGTTTCACCCAGCCTTTCTGACTTCATCCTTAGCTTCCAGATCCTGCTTCTGGTGGGCACTGACTATATAAAGAACCCAAGCACAGACAAGTCCACAGTGTGCATGCTACAGCACCCTTGGAAAGACCCCCTTAGAGCAACCTACCCTGAAAATGTTCACACGTTCTCTCCTGTTAATTTGCTATCAGCAACTAAAATCCCAGACCATTATTCAAGATTTGCAGGAAACACTCACCCAACACTGGATCTGCCCTGACTCAAGACAAACTCTAAATGGAGAAGAGCAATCTGCAAATGTATTACTTGTTATTTACACATCAGCCAAGGAAAGCACTCATGTGCACAGCCGCCAGGTTCCACACACAGAATCCAGGCAAAGAGAGAAACTGTTAGGATTTCCCAGGGTATGTCCTAGTGACCTTTCATACTGGGAAACCAAGCTCAAAGGAGGGCCTGTGGGCAGATGTTAATAATCAATGCGGAAGGCATTATATAAATGAGTAATGAGTTTCCACATCTGGGATCTACAAAGCACCCACTTCTGATACAGGTGCCATGCATGAGCCAGAACATCACCCAGGATGAGTGAAAGTCAAGGTTCAAATGGGGATGAGATTGGCAGAGCCAGGTATAGGTAAAGGTCAATACTCCTGATCACTGGTATGGGTACTCGGGCAGTATTTTTCTGCCACGTTGAGAATCTCAAGTGCCAGAAACAGACCCTTCACAGATCATTCCTGGGTCTGTCATTACCACACTCCCGACTGCAGGCCCATCACCGGCCTCTCTTTACTTCCTGCCACATGGGTTATGCAATTCAAGAGCGCCCTCACTGCCCCCACACACTCTGTCCCACTAAAACCTTCCTACCTCTGACTGTTTTATATTAAAAAGAAACTAAAAGTATCTAACAAGAGAATATAAACAACCTTTATTGCATCCTTGGTTAAAAAATAAAGGCAGTAATATTAAACAAAACAAAACACTTTCCCACTTCAAAACCTGAAACAAACCTGCCAGGGAAGACAAGAGTCAGCCCCTCTGGGTGTTAGTGAGAAAATCAGCTTGAGGGCGGGGCCTGTGTCCACATCATTCACCAATATTTGTTTAACAAATAAAATGAGACTGTGGTTATTAAAACACTTCTCAAACAAATGTTCCAAGGGCAGGCAGGGCTTCACCTCTCCGATGACGACCCTCCCATCCCTGGAGCTAACAGCAGAGCTCTCTTTTGCCTTGTCCACCAAAACGGGCACCTCCAGAACAGCAAGCTACATTTAGATGGACCTGCCGGCAAGGGAATCAGTAAGGGATAGAAACCTCCAGGAAAAGACCAGGATCCAACCACTAAATCGTGGTCCCTTCTCTCTTCTGCACTCCTTGACACGTCCCTCTGCTCCCCGGGGGCGGGGGGAGTGGTAACCATCGGTGCCCCCATCCCTCCAAGGTGGAGAGGAATGTCTGGGGGCAGAAGAGAAGGTTGTGGGTAGGGGCAGACCAGGAGGAAGGAGACATCAAAGGATTCTTGTTGGGAGCACCAGTGATGAGGAGAGGGCTGGGAGGGCTTCGTGAACATGCAGGCATTTTCACAGCAGTGCACGTGATCAAACCAGCCCCCTGGCTTAGAAATATTCAGTTATAGTCAGTTACACGTCCTTCTCCAGGGGGTCGGTCAGCTCTACAAACACAGCTTCGTCTGCCAACGTTCTTTTGCCACTGCACGGTCTCCTGTTTGGAAATGCCTCCTTGATTTCTCCAATGACGTCTGTCTCCTTCTCATCCTCAGTACAGCAACCAGCATTACTGAGTGATTGCCAAGTGTCAGGCACAGGTCTAAAGCCTTAGACACTCCTGTGAAATAGGCACTCTTATTTTCTCCCTTTTACAGGTGAGGCAACTGAGGCCCAGACTAGTAACCTGCCCCCTAGGAAGCAGGAGAGCAAGGATGGGAGCCCAGGAAGCCTGAGTGCAGAGATCACTCTTTTTCTTTTTTTTTTTTTTCCTTTTTTGGCAAGGAACTGAATCAGAGCCACAGATGTGACCTATGCTGCAACTGTGGCAACACTGGATCCTTTAACCCACTGTGCCGGGCAGGGGATCAAACCCTTGCCTCTACAGCACCCCGAACCACTGTGGTTGGATTCTTTTTTTTCTTTTTTTTTTTTTTTGTTTGTCTTTTTAGGGCCACACCCGGGGCATATGGAGGTTCCCAGGCTAGGGCTGAATCAGAGCTGTAGTCACGAGCCTACGACACAGCCACAGCAACAAGGGATCTGAGCTGCATCTGTGACCTATACCACAGCTCATAGCAACGCCAGATCCTCAACCCACTGAACGAGGCCAGGGATCAAACCTACGTCCTCCTGTATACCAGTCAGACTCTTTTCCGCTGAGCCACGATGGGAACTCCAGAGGGATGACATTCTTAATCACTCTGGTCCCGACCTCACTTCCAGGAGAGAAGAGACAAGCTCCAATATGAGATCTGCTCCCAGCTCAGGCCCATCCAGCCACATGACCTTAAATAAATTGCTTTTCTGTGCCTCATCTGTCTCAACTGTGAAACAAAGCTAGTCACAGATGCCTGGTCTAGAAACAGAGACTTTTAGCTCTGTGGTCCAGCATCGCCTAAGAGAATGTCCTGCGATGATGGAACCATTCTTTATTTGCGCTGTCCATATGGCAGCCACTCGCTTCTGTGGCTATGAAGCACTTGAAATGAGGTTAGCGTGATCGAGAAACTGGATTTTAAATTGTATTTCATTTTCATTAATTTAAACAAATACGCATGTGGCTAGGGACTACCGTATTGGAAACTCAGCTCTCGTCTATAAATCCCAGGATGGCAGGTGCCATTTCTCTTTGGTCATTGCTGTATTCACACAGCCCAAGAGAGAACCCAGGCTGTGGTTGGGGCTTAGTAACTATTTGTTGAACAAATCAAAAGCCAATGACTTTTCAGGTGCCCTAATATGACCTCATCAGAACACAAGCACTGATTCTTCAGGTTCCCTGCCCACTGGACAGCAAATCTCAACATGACAAGGAGCCCAGACCTCCCAGAGCAGTACTGGAGGGAGCAGCTCTCAAGATGAAGAGCCACGGAGGCAAATCTTCTAAAAGTTCTGCGGAGCTACATCTATCTCCCGGATATCTCTACTTACTAGTCCTGGCACATTAGCTCACAGGTCTGGGAAAACCAAAATAAGTTTTGAAATAGCACTTAAACATTAAAAAAAAAAAAAACTATAAATACAGAATTAGATCTGTAATTCATTTCCTTAGTCTGAGTCCAATCTTAACTCCTAACACTATGAGGCTGATTAAACAACTACATGACTGTGATCCATTTGGGGGGAACAATACACTAGTGTCAAGGCTGTGGCCGAGAACTGCTATCTCCACTGACTTAATGCATTCAAGCCCCCAGCCTCCATAAGTGAGCCAGAGAGTATGCAGCTAGACTCCCAACAAGGGAGACCTCATTCTCAAGGTTTGGGGATTTTGGTAGAGCAACTCACATTTTCATACTTCCTTGATGTACTCTTTCTAAGTGAAAAAAAAAATCTAACATTTTTCCATACATTCCCTATGGGCCAAGGACGGTGGCAGATACAGGAGATACAAAGATGGCTATGGTGTTGGTGGTACAGTGGTGAGCACAGCTGCCTCCCAAACACGGCTATGGTGCAGCCCTCACAAGGAGCCCCAGTCTAAAGGAGAAAGAGGTGAAAGTTGCCGAGTACTAGCCCTGTGCAAGTCACTGAACTATGATCAGGAGAAAGACATATAAACCAAACACAATCAATTCAGTGTGACACATGCTGTAACAGACACGTCTACAAAATACTGAACTAAAGAGATACCTGGAGGGCCCAGGGGCTGCACCGTGCCTTGCACACAGCAGGCACTCGGTGCAGTGAACTGAATCGAATCTTGACCAGAGGCTCATTTGAAGGCTGAGGAAACCACAGCCCGGACAGGTTAAGTGACTTCTCAAGGTGACCCAGGTAGCTAGTGATGGGGCTGGAGACGGCACCTGGGCCTTGTCACTTACCAGTCCCACAGTCTATGATCCATCTCACAGTGCTTCTTGTCCAACACTACATTGGGAGGGTGGTAGGATCTGCCGGCTGCTTATTTATTAAACTCTCAGAATAAACAATGGATTTATTTTTATATGACTGTATGTTGGAGACGCTCTTGAAATCCGAGGACTAAATGTATGCATACCATCGTAGAAACATGCATCCAATCATTCACAAACAATTCTTGGGAACATACTATAGATTGGACACCTGTTTAAAGGCCTGGCTAATGAGATAAAACAAACTTCCGGTCAGATCAGAACACCCGCATATATGTCTGCTCTCCCAGAGCCCCACAAAAAGGACAGTAGAGGAATCTGCTTTTTAAAAGAAAAGAGACAATGGCAGACAAGATATGTTAACAGAATTCTGGAAGACAAAGAGCTGATTGTCATGTGGTCGCTGATCCAGGTTTCTGCTTCATCAGCTCTGCTGAGTCCAAGTAGAGGAGAAAACCACAGAACAAATGGTGACTTACGCCACAGAAACAGGAGAAGGCTCAGGAACAGGAGGCACCAAAGGCCTGTGAGGGGAGAAGCAGGAGGGAACTGGGAAGAAGGGAGACCGCTGAAAGTCGGTGGAAGGAGCGATGAGACCCCAAGGTCCCTCCTGCCATGTGCTCAGTCTGGGGACCTCCCTCCCTCAGCCACAAGAGGTGGAGGGTCACTGTTTAGGCAAATTACACCAGAGACTCTGGATTCAGACACAGTGAGGGAGGTGGCGAAAGAGGGGGGCAACGTTCCGGAGGCAGACAGACTGAGTGAAAGTCTGCATACCAAACAGGGTATCCAGCCTCCCTGGCCATCAAGGCTCCCAGAAGGAGCCAGAAACAGGCTGTTACACCCCCAGGCAAACTCCTCTCCAGGAAAACCCAACATTCCCAGGGAAAAGATGTACAGGCACTGACATCTAGGTGTTCCCAGTGGAGAAGAGGGAGGCTCTCTACTGAATCACCCGACACTGAAGGTCACAGCCCCTTCCTTGCCCAATGCAGATGCCCAATCAGCATTTTGGTCTCCACTCTTAAAATATAAACAGACAGTCAAGGATCAGCATACATGGAAGGATGGTTCCAATGGAAAATACAGTAACAGAAGCAGAAAAAGGACTGCGAGGAAACAAAGACAATGCAGGGGACTTGGAAAGACACCAAGAGCAAAACAAAACAAATATAAGTGAATTTATTCCACCTATGAAACAAGAACAAGATGTTATTCAGAAAAAGCAAGGAGGAAGAAAGGAAGGAAGGGAGGAAGGAAGAGAGAAAAGTGAACCTTCCGAGAACTAAGAAATTCTAGAAAGTAAAACATGCAAAAATGTTGCATGCAAAACCAGGATAGCCTAAGAAAACATTCAAAAGGCCTATAAAGGATAAAGCTGAAGATACATCTCAAAAAGCAAAGCAAAAAACAGAATGGAAAACAAGAAATAGAAGATTCTAAAATTGCAAACTTGACCCAGGACGTCCAACATTCAAGTAACAGGAGTTCCAAAGACAAAACACACACAAAAAAAAAAAAAGAGGAGAAAAGGACATTAACAGAGAAAAAAATAACAAAATGTCCCCAAGTTGAAGAAGCTCAAAAGAGCTCACCAAGGACCCAGTGTCATAATTTTTAAAGCAAGAACAGTCCAAATACAGGGAAAGAGAGAGAATCCTAAAACTTTCAGCAAGAAAAAAGCAGGTTGGAGTTCCCACTGTGATGCAGTGGGTTAATGATCTGGCTTGTCTCTGTGGAGGGGCGCCAGTTTGATCCCCAGCCTCACTCAGTGGGTTATAGATCCGGTGTTGCAGCTGCAGCACAGGTCAGAGCTACAGCTGGGATTTGATCCCTGGCCCAGGAACTTTCCATATGCTGCAGGTGTGGCCAAGAAAGAAAGAAAAGAAAAAATCAGGTTACTCATAAATGATCAAGAATCAGAATGCCATCCAAATGATGACATCAGTATTGGAACCTGGGAAACAGTGGAGCAATGTCTTCAAAATTCCAGGGGAAAATGCTTTCAACCTAAAATTCTAAACAAATCAAACCACCAATCAAGTGTGAATGTAGAAAATAAAAACAGTTCAAACATGCAAGTTTGAGGTGATCAACTTGCCCAACCCTCCCTTGGAAACTCCTAAGAAATAAATCAAGAAACAAGACAAAGAGCATCTAAGCTAGAACAAGGTGAGGGAATCCCCAGGAAGAGTCATGCCCGGGCCTAGAGGTCACTCAGCCCAGCATAGAGGAGAGAGGGAAGAAGGGAAATCCATCCATCCAAGGGAAAAAAAAAAACCTGCAGTAAAATAAGAAGGAACATGTGTTATAAAAGAGATATTTTTTTAAAATGCTATCCAAAACTCTGGGAATTAGTCATAAGTACAAAGGAAACAATAGAGAAAAAAGCAATTATTAACACTAAAAAACAAAAAAAAAACAAAAAACAAAAAGACATACAAGAAAGGAAATGTTATTATAGGAATAAGTCTCAGCCATGAACGCCATTTACACAATCAAAATAATATAAGTATTGACGATCAATGTAACCACAACTGTGACACAACCACACTGGGAGCACATGAAGGAAGGGAAGTAAGTGGGAGGGGTGGGGGGAGGAGGGAAGAGGGGAATACGGGCTCTTCTAATCTATGGCAGGACAACAGCAGTATCAGGAGCAACAGCTAAAAGGGTTGGAAGTGCCTGTAGCAAGGCAGGATAACAGCCCCTCAAAGATGAAGATGCTCATATCCTAATCCCCGCATCCATAAACAGGTACATGGCAGAGGGGAATAAAGGTTGCAAATGGAATTCAGGGTGCTATCCCAATGAATTGAAGACAGGAAGATTATCCTAAATTACCAGGGGAGCCCAAAGTAATCACAAGGGTCCTTAAAAGTGGAAGAGGGAAGGAGGAGAAGGGCGTGGGAAGATGTGATGATGCTGAACGCCAGTGATGCCTGGGAGGACGCAACCTGCCCCTGCTGGCTTGGAAGATGCTGGGAGGGGCCACGGGCCAAGGAATGCAGGCAAGATGCAAGGAAGAGAAGGCAGCCCTTAAGACCCTTCCCAGACTTCTAACCCACACACAACTGTAATAAAAATTTCTGTTGCTTGAAGCCACTACATCGGTGGTGATGTGTTACTGCAGCAACAGAAAATCATGTTCAATGACTAACCCTGAGGAGTGGAGCCCCAGGATGAGGAGTGACAAAGCCTTCCTTATAAGCCTCGCAGTGTTATTTGACTTCAAAAACTAGATGTATATAGTTCATATAAATAACTTTGATACAAACTTAAATTTCATTTTCAAAGGGATGGAACACAAATTCTGCCTTGCCGGATCTCACAATCTGGGAAAGAAGACAGACAGAGAACTAGCTACTGCTGAAGAAAGCACCTCTTGGAGATGTGAGGGGTGACTGAAAGAGTAGGAGTCAGCCAGCCAAAGAAGAAACAGGCCTTCTGGTGAGGGAACAAAGACCAGGGGGCAGGTGGAAGAGATCTGAACGACTGGGACATCACTAGGTCTGACAGAGCCAGCAGGAGAGGCTGGGTGGGCCCTTCCCAACACCATGAGTTTTGAATCCTGCCCCGCCCCTGGCTTCCCTGGCTGGGGTTCAGGACCTGTTATATATATTTGGGGCGGGTATGGAGACATGAAGACCCAAGACAACCACAACTGTACCGTCAACTGTACTCAACAGTAGCGCATTGTATTTATTTATTTATTTATTTTTATTTTTGTCTTTTGGGGGCCACGCCCGCTGCCTATGGAGGTTCCCAGGCTAGGGGTCAAATCAGAGCTTACAGCTGCTGGCCTACACCACAGCCACAGCAACGCCAGATCTGAGCCAAGTCTGCTGCAACCTACGCCACAGCTCACGGCAACGTCAGATCTTTAACCCACTGAGCAAGGCCAGGATTGAACCTGTGTCCTCATGGATCCTAGTCAGGTTCATTAACCACTGAGGCATGACCGGAACTTTAAGAGTAGTGCATTTTAAATACTTTTATACCAAAACCAGCACAGAGGTATCACACAATACGAAACTCACATGAATTTTTAACACTAGAGACTTCAAGGCGACCTCTTGTTTGAGAGGCCCACTAAACTATCCGCTGACCACTGAGCATCAAGACTCAATCTCTTCTATAATTAATAAGAGTCAGAAGAAAGTTTAAAGTGCTACAACATGCATCCATCAAAGCAACTGGGACTTCACACCAGCAACTTGTCACTGGCTGCCTACCCTCCCTGTGTCACCATAAGATGCCTCTTGGGTCCCAACAGTAATAGGAAAGTTGAGAAGCATCTCATTCTTTTTCAAGGGGTCTTGGTTGTGTGACTGCCTGGAGGGTTAGCTCAGCCTGGGGAGAGAAAGAAAACTTTTCCTAGATGTCCTCCCTTGGCCATAAGCCTGCCCATCTCCCCCCCCCCACACTGTAAGCATGACCAGAATCACTGATAAAACCCCAGCTCCACCATCAGCACCCACCCCCCTGCCCCCTAGAGTACAGGCCTCTGTTAAAGAATACATTGCAGATACTCTTTCCATGGAAGGAAGTCAAGAAATAGGACACATCTCTTGGGAGAGGGTGCCCCTTGTGTCCACAATACAAGGGTGGAAACTTTTTCTATTGTTGTAGCTGTTTTTATTATAAAAACAATAATATCCACATGACAGTGGGCTGGGAATTTTTTTTTTTTCTATAAAGAGCCACTACTGACCACAGAAGAGTAACAAGAGACAAAAAGAAATCAATGGAAGGCCACACAGAAGTTAAAAAGCAATTTAATTGTTTGTTTTTTGTGTAAAATACACAGATACACATTCAAAGAAGTGACCTCAACTGATTTCAAATTAAGAACAGAGAGGATGCAAGTTTAGTAACACAATAAATAAATCAAAATACACTTCAGAGCTATGTTATTGACAGGAAATAAAGGATGGGGGAGGAAGGCAAAGAAAAAGATACACTAGGAGGAGAAAAAAAAATGTATAGAGGGCAATGTGGGAAAAGAAGGATGAGAAGACAGCAAGATACAGGCACAGACAGACACACATATGTAACCATACACAAAAAGAGCGAACAACTAAAGGAGCCACAGAGACACCTCCCAGGCCAAAGTAAATTACACTGTACATGGCCAGCTGTTGGCTTGGGCTATAGACTTCAAAGTGTCATCACCTTTTATCTTTGCCTCTGACCGGTTACTAAGCTGATTAACCACTGTTCACAGCTCTTTAGCTGCTCCTTGAAACATTCTGAGGCTTAGCTCAGGTCGCAGACCAGAAGCTCCCTCCAGATGAGATACATACAGTTCAGTAACTCAGTCATCTCCAAGCATCTGCTCTGAAAGGAGAGTACATGAAACACTATCACAGAAAACACTATTTCCTATAATGTACGAAGCACCAACCAGAGTCAAAGGAGAAAATGCTGCTTGAGTTGAAAAGAAATTCCATGGAAAACTTGTTTAAATTGTGCATTCATTCCAAAAACAAAAAGTGGAACTTCAGCAGCACTGGTTCCCACCTCAGCATTCTCCAGCATCACGCCTGACTTTGCAGATGTTCAAGTTCTTTCTGCCTGCCCCACTGGTTCCAGAGCCCTCCCTGGGTTGGCCCTGAAGCTGAAGCAGCCTCCACCACACACTCTCTAAGGGTCAACAGAGATCCCAAGAGACTCCAAGTCAATCCCAGTCCTAGATGGGCTCTGTCCACCCACCTCAACCCCTGTCTAAGCTAAGCCTCTCCTCGCTTACTTCATTGTAAGGGCCGAAGACATCTGCTAGTTCACAGCTGATAGAGCCTCCTCCTTCTAGCTCCATCCCCTTTTTCCTCCAAGCCTGGAGTCTGTGTTTTCCCCTTGCTCACCTGACCTGCCCCCAACCTTCCACCTGGTCTGTTTCCCCAACCTCTCCCTTTTTCTGCCTCTAGTTTCTCCCTGCTTTCCTCCACCTCATCTGAATATCATCCCTGGCAGAGGAAGAGGGGCTTAAGAGAATTATCTAGAACACAAGACCTAGAATCTATCCACCTGGGTTTCTGCCTGGCTCTGCATCTTGGTAGCTGTGTGACCTTGGACAAATGGCCAAGCCAACCAACCCTTCAAACTCCTCAGTAAGGGGGGCCAAACCTGGCAATCACAGAGGTCTCTTTCAACTCTCAGGTTTTAAAGATCTAAACAGTCACCTGTACAGCCATAAATACAGCAGTGAGTGAAACATACACAGGAAGAGAGAATGAATTTCAGAAACTCTCTTTCCTCAGCATTCTGTCATTCCACCTAGTCTTCCCAACCAACCACCTACGCTGAGGGGCTGTGCCTCTCACTCTGGGCTGTTCTAGCTCTAAATCATTTAGATATGGTAAAACCTCAAAATCATGCTAATCAAGGCTCAGATGAATCTGAATCCAACAGAAGCCTGAGTCCTGGAATGCTTCTTTTGTGCCATCAAGCAATACTGTGAATTTAACATCAGCTTAGCAGACAGGAAAGGAATCTAGAAGTACCATTGAAAACTGTACTTGTGAATCTAAGAACAGTAATGCTGTCAGTAAACAATCTTCTCCCAAGCCGTCCACTTGCCCAAAGAGGACCCATCCCCAGAGAGCAGAAGGCGCTAGCCAAAAGCCCCAAGGTTGGTGCCCGGGATCAAAGCCAGCTGTCCTGCTTCTAGTCCAGAGCACCTCCACCAAAGCTTTTTGAGACCACCCGTTTCCTTTTTCAGAGAGAGAGAGAGAGATTCAATCCCAAATTCCCAGTGAGTGTGTCCTCTACGGCAAAATCTATTTCCAAGTCCCAGGAAAGGTCCTGAGCTAGGTTTGGATGACCTGATGATTACTAATGCTGCCTAACACAAGCTTCCCTTCCTGAACCCTGCCCATTCATTCTCTGCAAAGAAAACCCCAGACTCTGCTATCTATATATGGAACTCTATTTTGGAAAAAGGAGAGCCAAACAGGTCTCTATGTTCTGCCAGGAAGAAGTATCTGCTCCTCCTTTCCCATAACTCCTACCTCACCTCCCAACATTCCCAGTACCTTCTGGAAAAGTTCACAGAAACTCTCCAACTAGAGTAAAACAAAGCAGGTAAGAGGAGAAAAGAGCCAAGAGGAGGTGAGTGTCAAAGGGATGGCTGACAATACCCTCCTAGCTCTTCACCCTAGGGGCTGGAAAGCATTTATTTTCAGCTGCTAATACCCTGCCAGGAAGTCAGGGAGTAAGTTCAACTCAGCGCCCTGCAGCAGAGAAATGAGCTCCCTGCAACCTCTGGAGAACTAACCCTTTCCTAACCAGCCACACTAACAGTGCCCAGGGCAGAGGTACCAAACAGACCAAACCTTCCAGGCCCTCCTCTAAGGCCAAGAGCCTGAAACACCAGGGCTTGGATGGCAAGGAGCTATTTAAGGCAGCCTCAAGAGGGTGGAGTAGAAAAATTGATGGCAGCATCCTCCTCTATCCCTCCCTCACAGCAAGCGCAAACACACACACACACACACACACACACACACACACACACACACACACACACACACACCCTCTCTCGCTTTGTAGACACCCATCTAGCTCACCTACTCCTGTAAGGGCTGGAGATCTGGAGTCCCCAAATGTCCAGCATGTGTTTTCTGTCGTTGAGGCTGCCGTCCACATCTGCTGATCACCCTATGCTTAATCCACCCCCTTCTCAATCTCCGCCAAGCCATCTTTTCAATCAAAAACACAAAACTGAATCTATGGGAGCTCAAAAACCAAAAAGGGGTGTGGAAACAGACAAGCCCTCCCTGGCCTTAGGGGGTGGGGGTTAATGTAAAAAGCCTAACATGCCAGACAGATTCCATGATATCTCTAAATGAACCCTCCCTCCTATCAACGGTGAAATCAATTAGGGCAATTTCAGCAGGTCCGCCCTGTGACAAGAGGGACGACCCAGCGCTCAGTTTAAAACAAAAATCCAAAGGCTCAGCCAGAACATGCCGGGAAAATCCTGGGTCTGGATGAAACGAGCCCCGCTCAGTGTGATCCTTTCCGCTTTTCTGTAGCAATGTAAAAGCGTAATAAATTCTGTCTGCCCGAAGAAAGCATGCACTGGTGAATTTCAAAGCCATC
Organism: Phacochoerus africanus; assembly: GCF_016906955.1. Taxonomy (NCBI): domain Eukaryota; kingdom Metazoa; phylum Chordata; class Mammalia; order Artiodactyla; family Suidae; genus Phacochoerus; species Phacochoerus africanus. Next base: position 107,443,521 of record NC_062558.1, read on the forward strand.
TTACGACAGCGGATGCACGGGGATGCAGATTTCAACAGCACATACTCCCAAGAAAAAAACGTAATGACTTCAAGCCTTTTCCCTCCTCTATCTTGAATGGCGCTAACGCTTATGAAGGAAGCCTCCTCGGAAAGCAACCAGAAGAGATCTGGGGATGCCCTGGGAATTAGGAGAAAGGAGTTGCTTTCTGTCCATTTCAGGAGCTGGCTAGCAAGATGCTGCCTGTCACTCTGGGGGATGAAGGAGCATGGGCGGATGAGCAGGCACCGGCGTCCCCGGACACGGCGACACACACACACACACACTCATTCTGACGGGTCCTAGGCCAGACCCTAGTCCTTGGGCCCCTCCCGCCGCCCTCTCTCCCACAGGGATGCTGATGAATGAACACACCTGAGATGGCTCCATTCTGCCGCTCACTCCCTCCTTCCTCCTCTGGCTGTTGCAGAGGAGCCCCTCCTCGGTAGTTTCACTTTACAGCGCAAACCCACCCGAGCTTTGATGTCTCCTCCACCCACCCATATTGTAGCCAGCCTGAAGACGGAGGACGTTCTCTCCTAGCAGAGGCCATGATCTCACATACCCACACCTACCAAAAAAAAAAAAAAAAAATCCCCGGAATCCCTCAGAACCTCTGCATCCTGGAGAACTTTCCTTTAAAGACTGGGGATCCACCTAGCAGGAAGGAAGGAGGGTTCGGCAGAGGAGGACTACGGTTTTCCCTGTAACTACGGGGGATGGATGCTCTGGGGGAGGGGGTCCCCCAAATCCTTCCAACAGCTGGCCCTTTAAACGCGCCTCCTCCGAGCGCGGAACAAAGGCGCCGCCCGCGGGGGCCGGGCCGGCGCACGCCCACGGCGCTGGCGCTGCAGATCAGGCGAGCTCGGGCTGAGGGACTGCTGGCGCGGGCTTACCTTGCGGGTCTCCGGGCGGGCGGGCTGGCTGCGCGCGTCCTGCCCCACTCGCACTACACGCTGCAGTTGGCCCCGCTCTGTTTTTCTGGGACTCGAGGCTGACTTCACCGACACTCCGCGACCGGCCAATGGGCTGCGGCGGCCGCCCCCTCATTAGCATGCGTCTGGAACTGTCCACTCCCGCGGCTCCTGGGCGGCGGGCGGTGGTAGGAGGCGGGGCCAGGCCTGGCCGTGACAGGAAGGGGCGTGTGCGCCAATGAGAGGTGAGAAAGCGCCGCACCGCCCAGCCCCGCGACATTGTGAGCCCTGGGCGCGGGCCCGCGGATCTCCAGCCGATAACGTGCACGCGGTCCCAGTAACCCTTTCCGTCCTGGCCGGCTTCAAGCTGGGCGGGAGGCAGGCGGGACACGCCCTCTGGTCCTACACAGGGGTCGCCCACGGGAAACTGGGAAGGAATCTTAGACAAAAAAACAGCTAACCTGTCTTGAGTGCATATAACTTCTTAACCCCAGTTTGCGTATCTTTAAAATGATATAGTAGGAGTTCCCATCGTGGCGCAGTGGTTAACAAATCCCACTAGGAACCATGAGGTTGCGGGTTCAATCCCTGGCCTTGCTCAGTGGGTTAAGGATCTGGCGTTGCCGGGAGCTGTGGTGTAGGTTGCAGACGCGGCTGGGATCCCGCCTTGCTGTGGCTCTGGCGTAGGCCGGTGGCTTCGGCTCTGATTAGACCCCTAGCCTGGGAATCTCCATATGCCGCTGGAGCGGCACTAGAAAGAGGCAAAACGACAAAAAAATAAAAATAAAATGGTATAGTAACAGTACCAATTTTGTAGGATATAGAGAAGATTAATATTGTTCAAGTGTGTAAAGCGTTTTGATCAGTGTCTGGCCGTCATGCTTCATAAATGTTTGCTGCTATCGTTATTATACTGTATACCACCCAGTATACTTACTTAATGATTCCTAGCTTTTCTCTCATTTAATCCTCATTGTTTTATGAGTCGCCATTACTAATTCATATTTTTCAAGTGGTAAAAGAAATCTTGCCACTTGCAAAAACATGGATGGAATTTGAAGGCATTTAGGCTAAGTGAAATAAGTCTGACAGAGAAAGACAAATACCAAATTATCTCATTTATATGTAAAATCTATTAACAACAACCACCGCCACCAGGCTCATAAAGAGAAAAGAGGTAGGAGGGTATGGGAGAGGGGCAGGCAAAATGTGAGAAGGATTCAAGAGGTATAAACTTCCAGTTATAAAATAAATGTCATGGGGGATGTGATATACAGCATGACAACTATAGTTAATAACTGTATTGTAAATCTGGAAGTTGCTAAGAAAGAAAATCTTCAAAGTTCTCATCACCAGAAAGAAAATTCTGTCACCATGTTCAGTGATGAATGTTAATTAGAATTATTGTGGTGATCATTTTGCAATAAATACGAATACCAAACCATTATGCTGTATACTAATATAATGCTGTATCTTAACTATACTTCATTTAAAAACATCTAAAATGTCATTGGTATGTAATGTATAACATGGCGACTATAGTTAATACTGAAATGTATGTGTTTTTGAAAGTTGCTAAGAGAGTAAATCTTAAATGTTCTCATCACAAGAAAAAATATATATATCTTTCAAGTGGGAAAACTGAAATGGTTTAAGTGGCTTGGTCAAGGTCACACAAAACCTGGTGTAATTAGGATTTGAACCCAGACTCTGAGATTTCATTCAGGCACCACGTTAAATAAGCAGCTCCATAGCAGGCATATGCTAGGTCCAGAGGTTATGAAGAAAATAACAATCAAGACCCCTCCCCTCAGGAAGCTTCCACTTTAGTGAAGGAGACAGAGAAAGAAACAAGCAAATAAATTTTAAAAAGACCAGGAGTTCTCATTATGACTCAACAAGTTAAGAACAGGGCTAGTATCCATGAAGATGTGGGTTCCATCCCTGGCTTTGCTCAGTGGCCTGGCAATCTGGCATTGCTGCAAGCTCAGGGTGGGTCCAAGATGCCGATTGGATCCGGTGTGGTTGTGGTGCAGGCCAGCAGCCGCAACTCCTATTTCAACCCCTAGCCTTGGAACTTCCATACAACCCACCCCCACCCCCACCCCCGTTGCGGTGGTAGAAAGACACATGCGCGCGCGCACACACACACGCACACATGCACACACGATCACCTACAATGTAAAGAGTAGAGTAAATAGAACCGAACAGTGGAGAGAAAAATACTTTGCCTGATGGGTTCACAGCTAACCACTATACCATACTGACCATCTCCATTCTGTTCAGTGTTACAAAATGGAAACAGGGCACTCAGAGAGGGGAAACTGCTTGCCCAAGCTCAGGGCTGACAGGTACTTGGCCTGGAACTTGCTCCCTCCACACCTAGTTTCCCACATCCCTGGGCCACCCCTGAATGCTGATTTTTGGCAGCTGCCCTTGGCCAGAATCTTCAGCTATAGCACATTCCCAGTTAATAGGCTGTGTGTGCAAGAGAAAGAAAGGCTTTGATGATGGCACAGGCTGATGGGAAACACATCTGCTAAGGTTCTTGGATGTCAAGGAACAGAGACAAGTCTTTGCTGAGTCCCTGCTGTCCTTTGCTGTGTAAAGAAAAAAAAAAAAATAGAAGTCTCCTAGCTGCCTCAGAGCTTATTCTACAACTGAAGAGACAAGAAACCAAGAAACAACTACCCAGTCTAGGGAGTCCCCAGCCTAAGCCCTCCCAAATTGCACCTCATCCTGCTATTTTGCAAAAAACGCTAGACTAGGCTCTCTTACTCCATGATCTAGATGAGACCGTTCCTCCTGGGCCTATCAAGTAATAAGATGGCTAATACACTCATCGCTCATTTTCTGTGGGGGATTTGTTCCTAAAGTCTCAGTGCATCCCCAAATCTGAGGATGCTCAAGTCCCTTATTTAAAATGGAATACAGTCAGCCCTCTGTATTGGTTCATTTCACATCATCGGATTCCACCAACTCCGAATCAAATTTGATCACATTTGATTTGGTTGAATCTGCAGATGTGAACCCTGCATATATGGAGGGCTAACCTCATGACTAGCCTGCTATGCACTATAATATATTTATGCTAAGAGCTTTACATGCATTAAATCACTGACGCCATACAGCAACCCCAGGAGGGAATGCTATTTGAGTTTATCTACAGAGAAGGAAAATAAGACTAGAAAAACTAAGTAAATTGCCTCCCCAGCAAATTCAGGGTTACACCACTTAGAATAGCAAAAAAAAAAAAAAAATCAGAACAAGCCAAATGTCCAGTTACAGTGGATTGGTTAAGAAAATTATTGTACAACCACATGACAGAATATCATACAGCCATGAAAAATGAAAAGGCTTAGTGAGTCATTAACACACAAAAATGCTTATACTGTATCACTGGATGGAAAAGTATGTTGAAAACTAGTTTTATACTGCAATCCCACTAGAACTATTTCTTGTGAGATTATCAGTAGTTTTTTCTCAACTATATTTTTCAGATTTTTTCTTCATAAACATCTATCAAATTGTTCAATGAAAATAAAACAAAATAATCTTAAAATGAAAAATCAGACTCTACCTGTGGAGATTCCATCTCCAGGCAAGGTCACCCCTGTAAGTGGGAAACTGCCTGGGGGAATCTTTAATGAGCCCTTGCCTTCCTCTGCTGGTTCCAAGTCTGTAGGTTAGGAGGGTTTGGGAGATAAATGGGAAAATGCTGGAAGGACAAGAGGGAAGGAGAGAAGGGAAGCCAAAGAGAAGAAAAATGCTGCTGTCTTTCAAGATTCATCATCTCCAGTCTCTCCTCCAAGAACTGTTCAGAATCATGGTCCAATAAACTTTTAACACAGAAAGTGACCCAAGAAATCATCAAGGGTGCTCATGTCAATTCCCTGTTGTCTCTAGACATTCACTGATTCATCTGAGTAGCAGGCCCTGTGCCGGGAGCTGGAGAGACCTGACTCCCTGCCTCCCCAAGGTAACTCCTAGGGATGCAGAGGCCCAGGGATGTCCAGCTTCACGGAGGTGCTAAGAAGGGCCCCACACTTGGTTTATTGCTTTGCTCTTGCCATGTCGAAAGTCTTCATTTTGAACAAGAAACCCCACATTTTTATTATGTACCAAGCCCTATAAATTATGTGGCCTGTCCTGGGGAGGAGAAATACCAAGGCCTTATTAGTATATCAGTGACTGAGCCTGGAGTAAAGCTCGGGGCTTTCCACTCTTATCCTAACCATTCTCTTATATCATATGGTCTCATTCCTGGTTCCCCAGGGAAATGTGAGCAGTCCCTGCTTTCCAGCCCTACAGCACTTCATTTATTCCTTTCTCGTGGTAAATTCTCGTGGAATTTACCATATTTGGCATGAACTCATAGATGTATGTGGGTAGTCTTATTCCTCGTCCCCGCTCCTCACCAGATCGTAAATTCCATGAGGTCCTGGCTTGTGTCTGCTCATCTCAAACAGTGCTTAGTGCTGTGCTTTACACACTGTTAAAAATGTGCTTACATTTAATTTAGTCTTATTAGTAACTCCTCATTTTCTTTTCATGTGCATAAGATTACTCCCAGCAGTCCTTCCGCTGTTGGAAAGAAATAAAAATATCAGGCGGGAGGGTCAAACACACAAACCAGGGTCATAAACATGCTGTAGGAAGCATCCCCCAAGCAGGCCATAAGTGAGGCATTGAGAGAGGAACAAGCAGGATTTTGTGGAGTGCAGCCCGGAGTTGTCAGTCTGTCCTCCATCTTCAGGGTCACATGCCCTAAGGGAGGGGTAAAGAAGGTGATCTAGAGATGGCAAGAAGCGTATCAGTTAAGCCTGTGGGCAGAATCCTGGCTCCAGTGCCTAATGTGGAACTTTTGGGCAAGATCTAGGTCCTTGTGTGCTGTAGATGAGAGCATGCATGTAAAGTGCTTATACACTGCCTGACAGACAAGCACTCATTAAGGGGGCGTTATTATTAATATTACTAGGAAGCCAAGTGGTGAAAGATCCTTCCTTTTTTTTTATTACTCAGTGAATTTTATCACATTTATAGTTGTACAATGATCATCACAACCAAATTTTATAGCATTTACATCCCAAACACCCAGCCCATCCCTGCACCCCTCAACCTGTTTCATTTGGAAAACATAAGATTTTCAAAGTCTGAGAGTCAGTATCTGTTCTGCAAAGAAAATTATTGTGTCCTTTTTTTCACTTATCCACATGTAAGTGATAGCATTTGATGCTGGTATCTCACTATCTGACTAACTTCACTTAGCGTGATAATTTCTAGATCCGTCCATGTTGCTGCAAATGCTGTTATTTCTTTCCTTTTAATAGCTGCATAATATTCCATTGTGTAATGTACCACATCGTCTTGATCCACTCCTCTGTCCATGAACATTTAGATTGTTTCCATGTCTTGGCTATTGCAAATAGTGCTGCAATGAACATTGGAGTACAGGTGTCTCCAAGTCATGGTTTTCTCTAGATAGATGCCCAGGAGTGGGATTGCTGTATCAAATAGTAGTTCTATTTGCAGTTTCCTGAGGAATCTCCATACTGTTTTCCATAGTGGTTGCACCAATTTACATTCCCACCAACAGTGTAATAGGGTTCCCTTCTCTTCACACCCTCTCCAGCATTTATTGTTTGTAGAATTTTTGATGATGGCCATTCTGACTGGTGTAAAGTGGTACCTCATAGTGGTTTTGATTTGCATTTCTCTAATAATTAATGATATTGAGCATCTTTTCATGTGGTTTTTGGCCATCAGTATGTCTTCTTTGGAGGATTTTCTGTTTAGATCTTCTGCCCATTTTTTGATGGGGCTGTTTGTCTTTTTGGTATTGAGCTACAGAAGGTGTTTATATATTCTGAAGATTAATCCCTTGTCACTTGTTTCATTGGCAAATATTTTCTCCCATTCTGTGAGTTGTCTTTTTGTTTTGTTTAGGGTTTCCTTTGCTGTGCAGAAATCTTTAAGTTTAATAAAGTCCAATTTGTTTATTTTTGTTTTTATTGTCATTACTCTAGCAGGTGGATCTGAGAAGATGTTTCTGTGGTCTGTGTCGGGAAGTGTTTGGCCTGTGTTTTCCTCTAAGAGTTTTATTTATTTATTTATTTATTCCTCTAAGAGTTTTATAGTATCTGGTCTTATGTTTAGGTCTTTAATCCTTTTTTTTTTTTTTTGGTCTTTTTGCCATTTCTTGGGCCGCTCCCATGGCATATGGAGGTTCCCAGGCTAGGGGTCAAATCGGAGCTGTAGCTGCCAGCCTTTGCCAGAGCCACTGCAATGTGGGATCCAAGCCGCATCTGCAACCTACACTACAGCTCATGGCAACACCGGATTTCTTAACCCACTGAGCAAGGCCAGGGATTGAACCCACAACCTTATGGTTCCTAGTCGGATTCATTAACCACTGAGCCACGACGGGAACTCCCCAGTCTTTAATCCATTTTGAGTTTATTTTTGTGTGTGGTGTTAGGAAGTGTTCTAATTTCATTCTTTTACATGTGGCTGTCCAGTTTTCCCAGCATCACTTAGTGAACAGGCTGCCTCCTTTGTCATAGATTAGTTGACTGTAGGTGTGTGGGTTTAATTCTGGGCTTTCTATCCTGTTCCACTGATCTATATTTCTGTTTTTGTGCCAGTTCTATAGTTTTGATGACTGTAGCTTTGTAATATAGTCTGAGGTCAGGGAGCCTGATTCCTCCAGCTCCACTTTAATTTCTCAGGATGTCTTTGGCTATTCTGGGTCTTTTGTGCTTCCAAATAAACTTTAAAATATTTTGTTCTAATTCTGTGAAAAATGTCCTTGGTAATTTGGTAGGGATTGCATTGAATCTCTCAATTGCCTTGGGTAGTATAGTCATTTTGATAAATTGACTCTTCCAATCCAAGAGCATGGTATGTCTTTCCATCTGTTTGTGTCATCTTTGATTTCTTTCATCAGCATCTTATAGTTTTCAGAGTATAGCTCTTTTGTCTCTTTAGGTAGGTTTATTCCTTAGTATTTTATTCTTTTTGATGTGATGGTAAATGGGATTGTTTTCCTAATTTCTCTTTCTGATCTTTCATTGTTAGTATATAGAAATGCAGTCAATTTCTGTGTATTAATTTTGTATCCGGCAACTTTGCCAAATTCATTGATGAGCTCTAACAGTTTTCTGGTAGAGTCTTTATGGTTCTCTAGGTATAGTATCACGTTATCTGCAAATAGTGAGAGTTTTACTTCTTCCTTTCCAATTTGGATTCCTTTTATTTCTTTTACTTCTCTGATTGCCATGGTTAGGACTTCCAAAACTATGTTGAAGAGTAATGGTGAGAGTGGACATCCTTGTCTTACTCCTGATCTCAGCAGGAATTCTTTCAGCTTTCACCACTGGGAATGATGTTAGCTCTTGGTTTGTCATATATGGCCTTTACTATGTTGAGGTAGGTTCCCTCTATGCCTACTTTCTGAAGGCATTTTATTAGAAATGGGTGTTGGATTTGGTCAAAAGCTTCTTCTGCATCTATTGAGAGGATCATATGGTTTTTATTCTTCAGTTTGTTAATGTGGTGTATCACACTGATGAAAGATGCTTTCTTAAAATGTTCTGGTTTTAGGAGTTCCTTTGCAGTGCAATGGTTAAAGTCCCGATATTGTCACTGCAGTAGCTCTGGTCACTACTGTGATGTGGTTTTGATCCCTGGCCAGGGAACTTCCACCAAAAAAAAAGTGTTGGTTTTGGTAATTGTTTCCCTAACTACCCAAAAAATTGATTGCAGTCATTTTCAGGCATATCAGCCAGAGGAAGCCAGGAGGAAAAAAGAAAGCCAAATGAGAGAAAGGGAATAAGGAATCAAAGAGTTTAGCTGTTCAATAACTAAAAACCCTGGTGGTCTTTGTACTTAATTTCTTTTGTAGCATCTTGAAGAAAATGAAGCAAGGAGTAGAAAGAGCAAAATGTCCTTAAAAGATTAATTCTCTTGCTTCTTGACGATGAATTTTTGAGAAAAAGCAAGTCTATACCCTCATGCCTGAGGGCCCCAACTGATTTGAAGATGGTGGAATGCCGGATCCCAGAGTTCCGCATTCTTTGGCGGTCAGGACTGGGGGATGCTGCTTTGGGGAATTTTGGAGAGATGGGTGGAAGGTGGTCAGGGGAAGGCTGTGGGGCCAGGTAGAGAATGAGAGGAGGCAAGGACCTCATTGTGCTTAGGAAGCAGGGCCCAGATGAATATCAATCAGTCACCCCAAGGGTCTAGCCACCAGGCCTCTATTTGTCAACCTAAAAACACTTGCTCCGTGTCTTGTGTTGCTTGGATGAAAGCATTTGTACATAATAGAACCCAACTCTATACCTTTGTATTGTATTTGACCAAGTGTATAAGGTTTGGCTTTGAGAATGTTTCATGCCATTAGAAGTCAAAATAAGACTTTTAAAATGTTGACTTGGATGGATCTCTGGGAGTAACCAAAAATACAGAAGGCATTTCTGTCCACTTTCACTGTATTAATGGAAAGGCCTGCCCTAGATCAGGGGTTTGGGGAGGGTACAAAAGGAGGGGGCTGTCTGAAGGCAGCTGCTGGGAAATCCATTTCTTTCTAACTGGGCGGGGGATTCACTGATTAGCATATGCTGAGTTTACTTGAGAAAGACTTACTCCTCTAAAGTAATTTAGTTAATGAAGCATTTCCTTGAGAAAACCATTTATGGTTGGTGGATAGAGCTGACAGCTCTGGGAGATGCATTCTGATTGAGGCTGGAGAGAGAAAAGGAGGAAGCCAGGAAGAGAGAAAAAAGGGTGGGACAGGGAAAGCCAGGGAGAACCAGAGAATATTTGAGAGATGGCAGAAGAGAGGAGGACAAATCATTTTAAATGGCCTGAGGAAAAAAATACAGCAGTTGAGGAGTTCCCCTCGTGGCTCAGTGGTTGATGAATCTGACTAGGAACCATGAAGGTGCGGGTTCGATCCCTGGCCTCACTCAGTGGGTTGGGGATCCAGCGTTGCCGTGAGCTGTGGTGTAGGTGGCAGACGTGGCTCAGATCTGGTGTTCCTGTGGCTGTGGCATAGGCTGGCAGCTGTAGCTCCGATTGGACCCCTAGCCTGGGAACCTCCACATGCCTCGGGTGCAGCCCCAGAAAAGACAAAAAAAAAAGAGAAAAATACAGCAGTTGAAGAAATGGGGCAACTAGTCTCACTAGTGTAACGTTAACAGGGTTAAAAAATCAACAACAATGGTGTTAAGGGAATAACTGACATTCTGGAAGCTATTGGAAGCTTGTCAGAGGTGACTGGAAGCGTTCACTGAGGGAACTCATCACACAAGGCCAAATTGAGTCACATGGGTGCCCTGGGAAGGTTAATGACACTTTGTCAGCATTCATCAAGAGGCGATGAGAGCGCTGTGGAGAGGGCAGACGGAAGATGGTGGGCGTGCCTATCCGGCATCAGCCCCTTCTCCATTCCCTCAGCAAGCCTGTCCTGTCCACAAACTCGCTTGCCCTGTCTCTTACACCTGTCTTCTAATCCTTCAGTTACCTCAACCCACTTTTGTGAATGGTATTTTAGTGACCATCTCTAGTCCCTGTGCTGTGCCCCCTAGGGATTTTTTTGCCAGTTTCCCTGATTGGCTGAACCAAGAGGTTCTTCCAGGCCTGCATGGCTTTCTGTGAGAGGAGGTCATAGAAAAATCACCTACAGGAGTTCCCGCGCAGTGGTTAACAAATCCGACTAGGAACCATGGGATTGCAGGTTCGATCCCTGGCCTTGCTCAGCGGGTTAAGGATCTGGTGTTGCCGTGAGCTGTGGTATAGGTTGCAGACGCGGCTCGGATCCCGTGTTGCTGTGGCTCTGGCGTAGGCCGGCGGCTACAGCTCCGATTAGACCCCTAGCCTGGGAACCTCCATATGCTGCGGGGGCGGCCCAAGAAAAGGCAAAAAGACAAAAAAAAAAAAAGAATCACCTACATCCAGGGATGTTTGGAGCCCTCTTTAAACTGGCAATCTAAGCTGTGCTTGCCTGGCCCACCTATTTATCTTGCTCTGTCCGTAAGGAGATAATCTGTAAGAATCAGGCCTAAGGCCCAGGGAGTGAAGGCAACTAGATTTTATTCAAGGGAGAAGTAGATAGAGATACCTATCTCCTCCCTTAGGCCAAAAGAACCAAGGGCATCTTCATTTGACCCTGATTAGAAGTAGAGCAGAATCAGAAACATGCTAGACCTGGGTTTTCATAGTCTGTTGCACCTCTGGCTGCCACCTTCAAAGGAAGAAAGTTATTCATGGTGAGCCTTCCAACAATAAGAAAGTAAGGACCTCGAAGGCTCAGTGGCAGCCTCTTTGTTTGACGCAGTGTGACCCCTGGACAAGGTTCAATGGGATTAAACAAAGCGAGTCTACCAGTTGATATTTAAACCACAGGCTGTTCCACTCTTGGGTTCCAGAGTATACTATACCTGGACTAGAGCTTCTAACACCTAGACAGTTTGCTGAGAGTGGGGAGCAGAGCCAGCCATTGCCCTGCGATTGTGGGAAGAAAACTCTCAAATCATTCAATTAACAATCTTATGTGCCTGCTCAGTTCCAGGCCCTCTACTCAGGGTTGGAGAACCAGAGAATAAGAATAGGCCTTTTGGAGTTCCCATCATGGCTCAGTGGTTAGCGAATCCGACAAGGAACTATGAGGGTGCAGGCTCGATCCCTGGCCTTGCTCAGTGGGTTAAGGATCTGGCATTGCCATGAGCTGTGGTGTAGGTTGCAGATGCGGCTCGGATACTGTGTTGCTGTGGCTCTGGCATAGGCTGGTGGCTGCAGCTCCAGTTCGACCCCTAGCCTGGGAACCTCCATATGCCGTGGGAACGGCCCAAGAAATCATAAAAAAAAAAAAAAAAAAAGGAGCGGCCTTCATCCTTAAGATGCTTTCAAAGGAGTGGGAGAGACTGACAAAGACAAGGGCAATTATGGTTGGACCTAGGGAGTCTCATACTAAGTGAAGTCAGACAGAAAGACAAATACCATATGATTTCACTTATATGTGGAGTCTAACAAAAGTGATGCAAAAGAACCTTTTTATAAAACAGCAACAAACGCAGAGATTTCAAAATCAAACTTAAGGTCACCATGGGGGTAAGTGAGGGATAAATTAGGAGGATGGAAATAATGTATATACTACTGTATATAAAATAGATACTTATCAAGAACCTACTGTATATCACAGGGAAATCTACTAAATAGTCTGTAATAACTTATATGGGAAAAAATAATGAACATATGTATATGTGTGACAGATTCATTTTACTGTATACCTGAAACTACTACAGGTAGTAAGTCAACTATACTCCAATAACATTTTTTTAAAAGATATTGGCAATTACAAGACAGTATGATAGGTACTTTTAAAATTTATTTTATTTTTTTATTTTTTTGTCTTTTGTCTTTCAAGGCCACACTGGCAGCATATGGAGATTCCCAGGCTAGGGGTCGAATTGAAGCTGTAGCCACTGGCCTACACCAGAGCCACAGCAACGCAGGATCTGAGCCGCATCTGCGACCTACACCACAGCTCTTGGCAATGCCAGATCCTTAACCCACTGAGCGAAGCCAGGGATTGAACCCACGTCCTCATGGATGCTAGTCGGGTTCGTTAACTACTGAGCCACGACAGGAACTCCCAGATACTTTCTTTAAAAATGAGGTATAATTCACCTATCAGAACATTTACCCTTTTTTTTTAAGGGAAATTCCCAGGCAGGGGTCAAACTGGAGCTACAGCTGTACAGCTGCTGGCCTACACCACAGCCATAGCAATGCCAGATCCAAGCCACATCTGCAGCCTACACTGTAGCTCACATAAACATGGGATCTTAATCCACCAAGCAGGGCCAAGGATCAAACCCACATCCTCATGGATACTAGTCGGTATCGTTACTGCTGAGCCACAATGGGAACTCCACATTTACCCTTTAAAAGTATATAATCCAGGAGTTCCCATCGTGGCTCAGTGGTTAAGGAATCTGACTAGGAACCATGAGGTTTCAGGTTCGATCCCTGGCCTTGCTCAATGGGTTAAGGATCCGGCGTTGCCGTGAGCTGTGGTGCAGGTTGCAGATGCGGCTCAGATCTGGCGTTGCTGTGGCTCTGGTGTAGGCCGGCGGCTACAGCTCCAATCGACCCCTAACCTGGGAACCTCCATATGCCATGGGTGAGGCCCTAGAAAAGGCAAAAAGACAAAAAAAATTTTTTTTAATTTAAAAAAAAGTATATAATCCAAAAATGCCCATAGTGGCATAGTGGATTAAGGATCTGACCTTGTCACTGCTGTGGCTCAGGTCACAGCTCTGGCATGGGTTCAATCCCTGGCCCCAGAATTTCTGCATGTCCTAGGCGTAGTGAAAAAGACATTATATAATCCAGTGGGTTTTAGTATATTCATGAAGTTGTGCAACTATCTCCATAAACTAATTCCAGAACATTTTTATCACCACGAAAAGAAACCCTATACCTATTAGCAGCCACCCCTCATTTCCCCTCTCCCCCCAGTCCCTGGCAATCACTGATATACTTTCTGTCTCTATAGATTTGACTATTCTGGTCATGTCATATAGGTGGAATCATATAATATGCAGCTTTTGTGTCTGGCTTCCTACACTTAATATAATGTGAAAAATGTTCATCCTTGGTGTAGCATGTGCCAATATTTTGTTCCTTTTTATGACTAAATAACATTCTACTGTACACATATACCACAATTTGTTTGTTCCATCATCAGTTGAGAGACATTTGGTTTTTTTCCACTTTTTGGTTATTATGAACAATTCTGTTATGAACATTCATGTACAAGTTTCTATATGAACATATGTTTTTAATTCTCTTGGATATATACCTAGAAGTGGAATTGCTGGGTCATATGGTAACTTTTAAATTTCTTGAGGAACTGCTAAACTAGTTTGAGTTAGTTTTCTGTTATTTTAACTGGCAGAACCAATATACCTTGCTGAATGAAAAGCATGGAAGACTTTGTTATTTTATGTATGTATTATTACCTTATGTATATTAATAAAATTTTTCTGAGAATAAGTATATGAACTATTAGTCATTTTAGACAATTTTGAAAATACAGGAAAGTTTAAAGGAAAAAAAAAAAGAAAATCATCCATCTCACCCAATATCCAAAGCTACCACTATCCCCATCTGCTTGTTTTTTTTCCTTTTCATCTTTTTTTTTCTATGTATACTTTTTTTTTGTCTTTTTGTCTTTTGTTGTTGTTGTTGTTGCTATTTCTTGGGCCGCTCCCCATGGCATATGGAGGTTCCCAGGCTAGGGGTCGAATCGGAGCTGTAGCCACCGGCCTACACCAGAGCCACAGCAACACGGGATCCGAGCCGCGTCTGCAACCTACACCACAGCTCACGGCAATGCCGGATCGTTAACCCACTGAGCAAGGGCAGGGACCGAACCCGCAACCTCATGGTTCCTAGTCGGATTCGTTAACCACTGCGCCACGACGGGAACTCCTGTGTATACTTCTAATAAAGCAACATCACACTATATGTTCAGTTTTATTTTCTGTTTTTCTTTCCAATCATTATAAGTAGTTCAGCACTCACTATTTTTATAAACTGACCTTCAATTTTATTTTATTTTGTGTCTTTCTTTTTAAAAATGTTCTCTTTATTATTAATTTTTTTTACTTTTGACGAAGGGGCTAAGGTTGGAGGTGAGGGGGACCTGGGGGAAAGAGGAGGGAGATCCCGGGGCGGGGGCGGGGGGGGTGGGTGGGGGGCGAGGAGTATGTATGTGTGAGAGAGAAAAAGAGCGCATATAGCCCTTGTTTGCTTTCAAATAGGTCCCTACTTTATCCTGCCTGGTTCCGGGAAAGATGTAACACACTGCTGTGCTTGTGGCCATAGAACAGCTCTCTAGTCTCTTGCTGGTGGCAGTGCTACAGGGGCTGCTGCTATTCCATGTGCCTGTGCCCCAAGGCTGAGCCAGAGCCAGCTCCTGTGGGCTGCAATGCAAGATGGCCAATTCGCAATCCTAGCAAAAATCAATCTATTGGAAACTAATGAGGCACAAATAGTTCATGCACTTTGAGGCTGATCTGCCAAATGAGATAAACTGGGCTCAATCAGCAGGGAGAATCAATGATGCAAAACTGCATTTCAATCTAGCGTTATTTCCCCCTGGGATGCCCACGACATCACATTCTATTGTTTTTTGATGCTTCTGTGGCAATGCTTGTCTAAGCCTCTCTGGGCCAGGCCAGGAGAACTCCCTTATCCAGGGTTTCATGTGCCCAGAGATTGGTAAATGCCAAGATTTGGCAGCTGTGACTGTGAGGCCTGGGCTGCCAGCATGTGTGAGAAGTGAGAACTTTGAGTTTTATAAGTTTTAAGAACCACCCTCTGTAATAGGTGATATAATTAGCAAGGAACATGATTACGAACTTTCCAAGAAAGGAAATCACAAAAGCATTGTATTATTAATTCACATTTATAAAACACAAATTATAGAGTGATGTTTTTTAAAATTCTATCATTTCTTGTGCCACTAGGTTCATTTTCCCTTTAATGGCCTACTAGGAAGTTACGATCATTGTGAAAAAAAACTGGAAACCACTGATAAGCAAAAAGAAAAATTTTAAATCAGCTCTATTAGATTTTATTTTATTATATATATATATATATATACACACACATATATATATATATATATATTTTTTTTTTTGTCTTTTTAGGGCTGCACCCACGGCATATGGAAGTTCCCAGGCTAGGGGTTGATCTAGAGCTGTAGTCACTGGCATATGCCACAGCCACAGCCATGCTGGATCCAGGCCATGTCTGTGACCTACACCACAGCTCACGGCAACACCAGATCCTTAACCCACTGAGCACGGCCAGGGATCAGACCTGCGTCCTCATGGTTACTAGTCAGATTCATTTCTGCTGAGCCATGACAGGAACTCCAGATTTTATTTTTATCTTGAAAAATTTTTTTCACTTTGAAAAATTATTTTATTTATTTATGTATTTATTTGTCTTTTGTCTTTTTAGGGCTGCTCCCACAGCATATGGAGATTCCCAGGCTAGGGATCTAATCGGAGCTACAGCTGACAGCCTATGCCACAGCCATAGCAATGCAGGATCTGAGCCCTGTCTGCAACTCCAAGAATTACTTTAAAAATAAGTCCATGTAATACATGCCATTTCATAACCCATATTTTAAAAATTGTAATTGCTTATTCTAAATAGGCCTGTCCCACAGTGTCATGACAGTGCCTGGGAGGGTCTGACGTCCTGTGTGTTTTTGGTAGCCACCTGGTCCTTGGGAGGCCTGAATGGAATTGTTCGGCTCAGGGAAGTGGGGAAAAGACTGGTTAACATAAAAGCTGATCCCAGGAGTTCCCACCATGGCGCAGTGAAAACAATCTGACTAGGAAACATGAGGTTACAGGTTTGATCCATGGCCTCACTCAGTGGGTTAAGAATCCAGCATTGCCGTGAGCCATGGTGTAGGTTGCAGATGGGGCTTGGATCCTGCGTTGCTGTGGCTGTGGTGCAGGCCGGCAGCTGTAGCTCCGATTGGACCCCTAGCCTGGGAACCTCCATATGCCGTGGATGTGACCCTAAAAAGCAAAACAAAACAAAACAAAACAAAACTGATCCCAGATTGGAGGCGCATGGGATGTGTGATGTCCTGCAAGAGTGGGGGCCCAGGCCAAGAGCTGAGCCCCATAGGCCTGGCCTGTCAGAGTCAGCTAGCTCCAAGGCAACCATTAGGGATAAACAACGGCCAATTTCCCCTGTGGGGTCAGCAGGTCAAACCCAAGGATGGTCAGAAAACCAAAGGCACAGTCTACTCCTGAAGGCCCAGTCTGATCAAGGAGGCTCAGGGGGAGACAATCCCAAAGTCCTGGAGAGCCTGTGGATGATGTGAAATGATTGTCCCCTCAAGAGCAAGGATGAGATTGATTTGTGCCAGCCCCGTGCTCAGCAGAGTGGAAATTTAGTAAACATTGGTTAAATAGAGGAATAATAGTTTGACTTCTTCCTAGTCATGCTTTTGGTTTTAGCTCAGATATTACCTCCTTTAGAGAACAGACAGAAATGGGAACATCAGTTCAGCCTAAGGGAATGGCCTGAGGATAGTCATCTTGGAGATGGTCAAGTGTCAGATGTTGAGAACAGTAGAGAGGGCTTGGGAATGTGAATAGTTTTAGGCAAAAAGCTAAAGATGTGAATTGAGGCTAGAGTGTTAGTGGCCTTGAAAGCTAGGCGTGTGATTTTGAATTTTATCTGGTAGCCAGTGAGACATCACCGAAAGCTTTTAAACAGGGGAGTGGTGCGATGGAGGTGACAGGTAAGCACAACCTGTCTGGTAGCAACAGCAGGATGAACTAAAGCTGAGAAAGACAGGAGGCAGAACAACCAGTTGAGAAGTTACTGCAATAGTCCTGCTGTGAGGTCATAAGGGACGGGAGGTGACCACTGGCAGTTCATCTTCTGATGCATTCATTCAAGAAACATTTATAAAGCACTGAGATCCAGGAACTGTGCTAGGTCTGGGCACTGAATGCATAAAGGAAGTTGTGGCGTGACTTGCTTTCTGCTGAGATACAAGGTCCAGAGCAAAAGGTGCAAAGATGAACGCCCCCTGCCCCAGATGTCTAGGATCATGGTGTTGCCATTAAAAGAAAGAGATGAGTTAGGATAGAGACCTGGTTTGAGTATCTAGGAAGAAATCCTTCTGAATTTAGTTTGATATACAGTAGGACGGGAAGATGGAACCATTCGGCAGGCAGGTGGAAATGTAGGACTTGAGCAGGAGAGGGAAGTCAAGGCGGAAGGTGGAGACCTGGGTACCCTCTGTGGCCTTTGGGGCACAGGAATATTGTGACTTGGGAAAGGTCTAAGCCAGCCTGACCAAGCTCCGACGCAAGCTCAGAGCAGGGAAAGAAAACACAGACCTGGTAAAACCTGCTGCCTCTTCCTGTGATTCCTGACACTATGGCCCCTTCACATACATTAAGATGATTTTTTTTTTTGAAATTGATTATCCAAAGCCTCTGATCTGACTCCTGTTTCACCTCTGGTTTTGATAATGCTCTTCCACTTCTCAGCTAGGAAAGGGTGCACTGCAGCCAGATGGTAAACTGTGAACAGAAATAAACTCTCTTCACATGTAGCAAGAATATTTATATCCCACCCTATAATATCACTGCAGGCATAATTATAGCTAATCCCATAATTGCGTTGCGGGTATCAGGCATCAAAACCCAATTCAATGTGCCATGGAAGATAGCACTACTGGGGCTGGAGCTGCAGGACTAGTTGCTGGCCCTTTGCGAGATGACTGGGTGACACAGGGCAGGGCTGTTTCCAGAGTATCCAGGGGCTATACCAACAGAGGTGGGGAGGGAGGTTATCACTTTGTGAGATATGTAGCTCAAACCCCTGCTTCAGTAAGACCGCACGCTTTTAGTTTTACTTTTACAAAAAATTATAAAATCAACACTTATTCACTGTACAAAGTTTAGGAAATACAAAAAATTATCCATAATCCCGCAATCCGAAAGTAACACTGTTAAACTTTTTGTATTTGCCATTGCAACATTTTATTTTGTATGTATGCGTTCTGTGTCATACTGTAAGTAATGTTTTATATCTTATTTTTTCTCACTTAATATCTTGAGTATTTCTCAGGGTTCCCGTTGTGGCTCAGTGGTAACGAACCTGACTGGTATCCATGAGGATGTGGGTTTGATCCCTGGCCCCGCTCTGTGGGTAAAGGAGCTGGCGTTGCCATGAGCTGTGGTGCAGGTTTCAGACACGGCTCAGATCTGGTGTTGCTGTGGCTGTGGTGGAGGCTGGCAGCTGCATCTCCGATTTGACCCCTATCCTGGGAACCTCCATATTGCTGCGGGTACGGCCCTAAAAAGACAAACAAACAAACAAATCTAAAACAAATATGGCAAAATCTTAAGGTTTATTAAATCTATGTGATGAATAAATATGTGTTCATTACATTCTCTGTATTTTTCTGCATATTTGAAATAGAATAGATTATTATTTTTTAAATTAATAGACTATTTTTTAATAGCAATTTTAGGTTTATAGAAAAATTGAACAGAAAGTATGAGTTTCCACATCCCTTCTCACTCTCACCTCCAACACATACAGACAATTTCCACTGTCGCCTTAGTGTGGTATATTTTGAGCCAATATTGATATATTGTTAATAACTGAAGTCCATAGTTTACATGAGGGTTCATTCTTTGTGTTGTATATTCTATAGGTTTTGATAAGCATACAAAGACATGTACTATCATTGTAATATTGTACAGAATTATTTCATTGCCCTAAAAATCCCCTGTGCTCCACCTATTACTTTCTTTTTTGTTGTTGTTTTTTGTTTTGTTTTTTATTTTTTTTTTTTGTCTTTCTGCCTTTTCTAGGGCTGCTCCCACAGCATATGGAGGTTCCCAGGCTAGGGGTCTAATCGGAGATGTAGCTGCCAGCCTATACCACAGCTCACGGCAACGCCAGATCCTTAACCCACTGAGCAACGGCAGGGATCAAACCCGAAACCTCATGGTTCCTAGTCGGATTTGTTAACCACTGAGCCAGGACGGGAACTGCTCCACCTATTACTTTCTCACTCCTCCCTCTTTCCACCCAAATTGCTGGCAACCACTGATATTTTAACTGTCTCCATAGTTTTATCTTTTCCAGAATGTCATATAGTTGGAACAATATAGTATGTAGTATTTGCAGGTAGTCTTCTAAAGAAATTATTTTAAAATCAACCTTTTCAAGCCAATCATAAGAAGAAAATAAAATCCACCAGGAATGTCACTATTTTGACATAATCACCATATACCATGTATCATTTATTCATTTAAATGGCATCATAGTCTGCAACATGTTATAATACCTTTTTTTGGTGTGTGTCTTTTTAGGGCCACATCCAAGGCATATGGAGGTTCCCAGGCTAGGGGTCGAATCAGAGCTGTAGCTGATACGCCACAGCCACAGCAACACCAGATCTGACCCATGTCTGTGACCTACACCACAGCTCGTGGCAACGCCAGATCCTTAACCCACTGAGCGAGGCCAGGGATCGAACCCACCACCTCATGGTTCCTAGTTGGATTCGATTCCTCTGCGCCACGACAGGAACTCCCTTAATACCTTTTTTTTCACTTCCTAAAAATATATCATGAAGACCATGTGATTCAGAATTCTTTTTAAGGCCTTTAAAAACATTTTGTGGTGTGGAATAGTGTATCAGTGAGTTAACAAATCCTTTACTACTGGACATATTTACCTGTGGGAGGAATCTTTTCTGGCTTTGGAAGCCCTTTCCCCTTCTTAAACTAGAAAAGACCCTTGAAGTCATCAGAGAACTGGAAGTACTCAGCCTTCTAGATGTGTTGCTTGAACAACATGCCTGACATAGACTGTGATTTCCTTACAGCCAAAGACACTATTTACTTCTTTTCCTTCACTCGTTGCCAAACACAGAGTCTAGCACAAAACAGTTGCTGGGGAACATGGTTTGAATGGATCTAAATGACCCTAAACAAGTTACTCCGGGGTCGACTCTAAGGAAACTCCTAAACTCCAGAGGGGACGGACTTCTTCAGGAGCTTGTACTGTGTCCTAGGAACCCGAGGAAGAAATCGATGAGGCCTGCTGGGTGCCATGAACACCTGGACCTCTGGGATTGGGTGTGAACAGAGGGCAGTGGGCATAGATGCCGAGAGGCTCTGGCACGTGGGACAATGGGAACTAGACTTGGTGCCCTGGCATGCCTGGAGTTTTGTGTAAGCATAGGAAGCACTCAGGCTCCCCTAAGAGCACTTTCTTTTTTTCAGTCAGTTTAATCATACTGGTTGAGAACTTAGGGTCTGCAATGGGATCTTTGGTTCAAACCCTAACTTAACCACTCTCAGGCTATTTGACTTTGGGCAAGTAGCTAAGCTGTGATGGCTCCAGCCCCCAGGGGGGAATACGAAAGCATCACCTAGAAGAGTTGTTGTGTTGGGTAAATGACATTATATAGCAAATTACTAAGCAAAATGCCTGGTAATTAGTGTTTGGTAAATGTTAGCAGTAATAATAACAGCAGCAGCAGCAGCAACAGCAGCAAAAGCAGGTTGGCATCTCTTTTTTAAAAAGGCAAGCTGGGAAGTTCCCGCCATGGCGCAGTGGAAACGAATCCGACTAGAAACCATGAAGTTGCGGGTTCGATCCCGGGCCTCAATAAGTGGGTTAAGGATCTGACATTGCTGTGAGCTGTGGTGTAGGCCGGCAGCTGTATCTCCAATTTGACCCCTAGCCTGGGAACCTCCATATGCCACAGGTGCAGCCCTAAAAAGCAAAAAATAAATAAAATTAAATAAAATTTAATTTAATTTAAAAAAAGGTGAGCTGGGAGATCCCTTCGTGGCACAGTGGAAGTGAATCCAACTAGGAGCCATGAGGTTGCAGGTTCAATCCCTGGCCTCGCTCAGCAGGTTAAGGATCTGGTGTTGCCATGAGCTGTGGTATAGGTTGCAGACGGGGCTCAGATCCTGCGTTGCTGTGGCTGTGGTGTAGGCTGGCAGCTGTAGCTCCAGTTAGACCCCTAGCCTGGGAATCTCCATATGCCGTGGGAGTGGCCCTAAAAAAAATAAATAAAAAGGCGAGCTGATCCATCAGCAAGAGCTTGGGTTAGGCAAGCCAAGAAAGCCAGCATGATTCTCACATACATACTTTCCTCCTAGAGAAAGGCCCAGTACGTGTCAGAATGCCACGTATGGCCTGGATCCAAGTGGGTGGGGAACCATAGGAGCAGAAAATGGAAACACCCTCCATTAGATAACTCAAAAGGAATTTGGGTTACTTTAATGAGTTCTGCAAGCTACCTGCCAATCTATGTACACTCCCTGTGTTTTTATGTTTATTCGTGTGTGCAGTCATCTCTAGCTCCCATCTTTTTTTGGTTGCTAAATCTGGCCATTGCAGGTGGATTTTCCAATGGATATATGGCTTTGAATTCACCTAGTTCCACTTCCCACTCTGCAAGGGGATTTCTCCATATGCCCTCATCTAGTCTAAAAGATATTCTGGATTCCTCCTTCCCCTTCTGTCATTTCCAAGCAAACTTTATTGACACTTGCTGAGATCTTAAATCTCTCCTCTTCCTGGTATCACCAATGGCACTGTCCCAGGGCAAGCCTTCTTCATCCCTCACCTAGACTGCTAGTCCCAACTGGCCCCCTTACTTCTACTCTTCCAAGCCCACAGTCTATACCCCAGGGAACCAGGGTACCTTTTAAAAATGTCAGTTGGGGAGTTCCCATTGTGGTTCAGTGGTTAACAAATCCGACTAGGAACCATGAGGTTGCAGGTTCAATCTCTGGCCTCACTCAGTGGGTTAAGGATCCAGCGTTGTCATGAGCTGTGGTGTAGGTTGCAGACGTGGCTCAGATCCTGCGTTGCTGTGGCTCTGGTGTAGACCGGCGGCTGCAGCTCCGATTCAACCCCTAGCCTGGGAACCTCCATATGCCGCGGGAGTGGCCCAAGAAATGGCAAAAAGACAAAAAAAATAAGATAAGATAATAAATAAAATAAAATAAAAAATGTCAATCAGGGAGTTCCTGCCATGGCTCAGTGGTAATGAACCTGACTAGTATCCATGAGGATGTGGGTTTGATCCTTGGCCCTGCTCAGTGGGTTAAGGATCTGGTGTTGCATGAGCTGTAGTGTAGGTTGAAGATGAGGCTCGGATCCTGCATTGCTGTGGCTGTGGTGTAGGCCGGCAGCTACAGCTCCAATTTGACCCCTAGTCTGGGAACCTTGATATGACATGCGTGCGGCCCTTAAAAAAAAGAAAGAAAGAAAAAAAAAAAGAGGCTCTTTAAAAAAAGAAAGAAAAAAAAAAGACACACACAAAAAAGTCAATCAGATCATGACTCCCCCCTCATCTTAAGTGGAGTTCCCCCAAAACAGCCCTCAGACAAGGATTCATAAACAAGCGTTTTACTTTAAAAATGCCTCAGGAGAGGAGTTCCCCTCGTGGTGCAGTGGAAACAAATCCGACTAGGAACCATGAGGTTGCGGGTTCGATCCCTGGCCTTGCTCAGTGGGTTAAGGACCCGGTGTTGCTGTAAGCTGTGGTGTAGGTGACAGACGTGGCTCGGATCTGGTGTTGCCGTGGCCCTGGTATAGGCTAGCAGCAACAGCTCCGATTCGACCCCTAGCCTGGGAACCTCCATGTGCCGTGAGTGCGGCCCTAAAAAGACCAAAAAAAAAAAAAAAAAAGCCTCAGGACAAACTGGTGAGGGACTAGGGGGAGCTGTAGAGACAAGTGGGAGACACCACGGGAAAAAGCCTGCAAGGCTGCAGTGCACCCTGAACTTCACATTCCTGCTCTATTAGCTGAGTCCTGGCCCGAGGGCAGGTGGGGGGTCGCTCTCTGCCCAAGCCAGCAAAGCTCCAGTGGCCCAAGTGCCCTCCTTGGAACTAAGCTGCAGGAGCCTGTCCTTATAGCAAAGGTGCACAGATGCCAGGAGATTGAAACACAGAAACCACAACGGGATCCCAGGGACCCGCAGTGGAGCACCCACAAGGCCCACTCCAGTTCCCTCCCTTATCATCCCTCTTAGGCCCTTGTTCATTCCTCCATAACACATGTCACGGTTTGTAAGTAGTTTATATAATTATCTGTCTCTATATTTGTTTATTGTCTGTTTTTCCCACTCAAGTGAAATCTCCAGGAGAGCAGTGAACACGTTTGTTTCCCTAGAACCAAGGTGGCACTTTGTGGATCCTCCATAGAAATTTGTCTGAACAGATGAGTGAATGAGGAATGCCTTCAGAAATGGGGAGCTTCTATAGCCTAAAGCTGCTCGTCCCACTTTAGAAAGGCTTAACAGAAAGTCTGACCCAAGACTGACCTGAAACCCACTTCCTGCCACACCCCTGGTCTCCTCTCTGGAATGACGCCTCTTCAAGTCAGTCCCCTCAAATATCCAGCTTCCCCCCTTCCTCTTCTCCAGATAACCAACCTCAGCTTCTCCAAGTGCTCCCCATTCGACACAGATTTTAGAGCACTGGCATCCTTAATTTCACTAGTCTGAGAAAATTCTTCTCACCTACCTACATAATGCATAGCAACCCCTCCCATACCACTCTGGATACACCCAATCCTGGGAGGTAAACTGGGTCAAGCCAGATAAGAGTTTTTAGGAGCAAAACTGAACAGTCTGCAGCCAGGACTCCAGAGTCAGCAGCCTTGGGTTTGAATCCTAGCCCCCTTACTCTTAAATGACCTTGGGCAAAAGACCTGATTTTTCTGAACCCCAGTTTCTTCATCTGTACAAGGAGAAAAAAAATAAGAGCACCCACCTAATAGAGGTGGTGTAAGGGTGAAATTAAATTAGACACTGGAGGTCATCCACTTAACAGAGTGCCTGGTGCATCTCTAAGGACTTAGAGCTTCCCCAGACTTTACCTCAGACCTATGCAAGTTACTTTTCTCCAATCAAATTCCTCTGCTACCCCAGCTCCATCTCAGACATCACCAAGCTCCTTCAGCCAAGGTAAGGCTTCAGGTCCTGTGTGCAGATGTTTCCCTGGCTATTATTTCTTCCCATTTTCTCCTGCTCACACTGCACCTTGGGCTTCTGCCTCTCTATCCCACCCCGACTACCCCTCCATCTGTCCCCATGTCCATCCTCCATTTCTCTTTTTCTTGTCCTTCTTGTTCACTTAATTCTTGCCGTAATTCCTGCTATTTGTTTTTTCTTCTCATCTTTCTTTATATCATAGAAACTTTAATCAGTAAAGTTCTTTTTTTTTTTTTTTAATTCCCTTTTCTATTCTGCCTCCTACCTTGGCTCCAGATATCCCAGAGGAAATGATCAACCTGGTAACAGTAAAATCAGTAAGTGTTAACTGCCTCACTGCGCAGGCATTTTAAGCTACAGGCCATTTTCCATCTGCTCCTTGCCACAGACTGCGTGGTAAAGTCAAGGTCGGAAAGGGAGCCATCAGTAATGAGGACAGAGGAAACAGGAAGTTCTCTTTCCCTCTCACCAATATGTGTGCTTCCCGTTCCTTTTTTTGGCCACTGCATTAGTATATTACCGTGAGTTGCCTGCCTTGTTTCTGACATTAATGGAAACCCTTCTAATATTTTGCCAATAATTATGATTTATTTCTAGGTCTTGTTCCAAATAGCTTTTACCCAATGGGGGGGCGTTCTCATTGATGTCCAGTTTGCTAAGCTTATATAATATGTAGGTGTGGTTATTAGGCCTGAGTTTCCAGGTTGGAAGTAAATCATGAAAATCAGGGAAGCAGGGTGCTAAGTAGGTTGACTTGTAAGGTGTCCTGGGGATATCAGAACAAAGAATTGAGGTCAAGTGGGCAGGCTGGCGGATGATGGAGCATCCTGTCCTTAGGGACTGTCATGGTACTGACAGTCACTCCTCATCCTCAGTCCTTACTACCGGTGGCACTGCAATTCAAAGGCTCTCCTGGACCCTTGAGCACATCAGTGGCAAAACTTGGCTCTAATTATGTGTCATGTTTCTTCTTTCATTAATTTACATAAGAAATTCTGGGTTCTCAAGAAGCTTTTGGAACTTCTGGAATTGGAGCTGATAACTGAATCTTCATTCCTTTTCACGTGAAAGCTTTTTGGAGGTGGATCTGATCCTGGTTTTCCATTCCAATCAGCTGCTGTGAAAGCCACTTCTTGTTCTGGCTGGGGGCAGGTCAAGCCTCTTTTTCTCCTTGATAGAAATTCAGGAAGGAAACCAAATAATTCCCAACAGAGATGAGAGTTGACCACAGTAACCATCCAAAAGGGCTTTTAAAGATTTCAATCTTGCATATGAGAACTTTGGCAACCGAGGCTGGTTACTGGCTCTCCACGGTCAGTTAGATAGAGGCATGGGGGGAGATGTGGTTCTGCCATTTTGACAGGATAATCGTCTTTGATGGAGAAGAGGTTGCAGCTGAAGCATCACTGAGGTGCCCTTTAACACTGGAAACTTTGAGCAAAAGTGTTTGTGACAAGCGTCCAAAATAAAATACTAAATACTCATTTAGAAATATTTCTCAATAAGCCAACGTGCACACACTGTGTGCTTGGTGAAAGGAGGCACATTCTAACATCAAAGTTAATCAGCGTGGCATCTATTGATTGCTGTTCTACACCTATTATATGGTGGTTTGGGTTTTTTTTTTTTTTTTTAATAATGATTGACAGAAAATTGGCCCCAGTTAACCAAGAGTTGACTGTGCTTGACTTCTTCACTTAGTTCCACTCTTAACTGAAGAGGGGTGAGGAAAGTAAGTGTGAGAAACCTGTCACAGGGGGAAATGTTAAACAAACTGGTGATGTGTCAGACAGCCTTGGAATAGTCTCAGAAGGTGGCAAGTAAATAAAATCTATGAGGAAAGGTCAAAAGAACTGGCATAGCTGAGTCCTAAAAAAAGAAGGTGACAGGCTCATATATTACTGTTTCTAGTACAGTAAACTAGATTGTCTATGTACTCCCAAAACCCCTCCAATGTTCAGCTGACAGTGGTACACCAGAAAAAGCAGTGAACTTAGGAGGACTAACTAATATATATGTATATTCTGTTTCAAGTGCTTTTCCATTAGAGATTATTATAAGATATTGAATATAGTTTCCTGTGCTATATAGTAGGTCCTTGTTGGTTCTCTATTTTATATATAGTAGTGTGTATCTGTTAATTCCAAGCTCCTACTTTATTCCTCCCCCTCCCTTTCCTCTTTGGTAACCATACATTTGTTTTCTATGTCTGTGAGTCTGTTTCTGTTTTGTGAATAAGTTCATTTGTATAATTTTAATTAATTATTTTAAAAAGATTTTTTGGCTGCACCTGTGGTATGTGGAAGTTCCCAGGCTAGGGATCAAACTTGTGCCACAGCAGTAAACTGAGTCACAACAGTGACAATGCTGGATTTTTAACCCACTGAGCCATGAGGGAATTCCCATTTGTATCCTATTTTAGATTCCACATGTAAGTATTATCATATAATATTTGTCTTTCTCTGTTCACTTATGATAATCTCTAGGTTCATCCGTGTTGCCACAAATAGCATTATTTCATTCCTTTTCATGGCTGAGTAATATTCCATTATATATATTTATGTATATATTCCTCACAAAGATGTAGTATTTTAAAATTATCACATAAATGCCTTTTTTTTTTTTTTGTCATTTTGTCTTTTAGGCCCGCACCCACAGCATATGGAGGTTCCCAGGCTAGGAGTCTAATCAGGGCTGTGGCTGTGGTGTAGGCCGGCAGCTACACCACAGCCACAGCAATGCCAGATCTGAGCCACATCTGCAACCTATACCACAGCTCATGGCAATGCAAGGCCAGGGATCGAACCTGCAACCTCATGGTTCCTAGTCGAATTCATTTCTGCTGTGCCAATAAATGCCTTTATTTAGTGATCAGAATCGTTCAAACATGGAGCTTGCTAGGATAAAGAACAATAGAGGAGGTGCTTGGAGATAAGAGTTTGGGAACCAGGCTGTGAGACGATCTAGGGGAGAGATGGTATCTGCTTCATCTCAGAGTGCTTAGCACTGTCATTGTACCTCCTTAAGTGCTCATTAAGTTTCAAACATACACAGTGCTAAGAGAACATACAATGAACTCATGGACCCATTATCCAGATCCACGAATCCTCCCTCATGGCCAATCTCACTTTCCTATGCTCCCACCCAAGTGACCCCTCAACCTCCTTGAAGATTACTTTGAAGCAAGTCTCAGACATTGTATAATTTCGCCCACAAACATTCCAATGTGTCTCTCTGAAAAATAAGCAAATACAACATCATCACCCCTAAAAAAAGAGCAGTACTTCCTTAAATATAATCTAATGAAATTGTGTTCAAATTTTCATGATTGTTGTCCTAAAAGAATGTTTTTTCAGAATTTTATAAATTAGGGTCTAAAGATCGCAGCAAGGTGATATGTATGTTGTTTTGTTTAATCTAGAGTCACCACACACATGAACATTGCTTGTGATTTAATTTCTGAAGGGACCAGGTCTCTTGGCCTAGAGCTTTCCACAGGATATTGCTGGTCGCCTCTCATAGTATCATTTAACATCAACCTTGTACTGCCTACAAACTGATAGATCAAAAGACTTGCGAGGGTTCGGATTCTTTTTTTTTTTTTTAGAATGCTTCATAGGTAGTTTTTTAAATTTCCATGAAAAGACATATAATACCTTGCTATCTTTTTTTTTTCTTTTTTTTTGCTTTTTAGGGCTGCAGCGGCGGCATATGGAGGTTCCCAGCCTAGGGATCCAGTTGGGGCTATGGCTGCCAGCCACAGCCACAGCCACAGCAACGCCAGGTCCAAGCCGTGTCTGCGACCTACACCACAGCTCACAGCATTGCCAGATCCTTAACCCACTGAGCTAGGCCAGGGATTGAACCTGTAATCTCATGGTTCCTAGTCGGATTCATTTCCACTGAGCCATGAGGGGAACTCTGCTATCTTTCTTTTTTTGACATTAGCACATTAGCAGCCATTAATGAACTTTGCCTGGATCTATTATTCCATTAACATCTGTAAAAATGTTGATAGATTTCCCCAGTGACCTAGCGGTTAAGGACTTGGTGTTGTCATTGCTATGGCTTGTGTTTGTCCCTTGGTCCAGGAACTTGGGCATGTTGCAGGTGCAGCCAAAAATGAAATGTTGATATGTTGATATGTTAATCTTATTTTTAAGCCTCACTTCTTTTTTGAGGGGGAGGGGTGGCCGCACCTGTGGCATGTGGAAGTTCCGGAGCCAGGGACTGAACCTGTGCCACAGTTATCAACCTGAGCTGCTGTAGTGACAAAGTCAGATCCTTAACCCACTGTGCCACAAAGGAACTCCTAGCCTCACCTATTCATTTATTAGCTGGCATATTTCTATGAAGAAAAACTTCCCCTCACCAACTACTTGGCTATCCTGACACACAGTTGGAAAAGGAATGGCAGAATAAATACTGTTTCTTTCCTTTTATTTACCAGGTTCAAAATAATAGGCTGATTCCCAGAATATCTTTCAAAAGATGACAAAGGACGCTCTTTTAAGTGCTATTATGAACTCATGAGTTTAAACAATATTTAAGGAGCTTGAGTTGGACTGTTGCTACCTACCCCATGCTACCAGAAGAGAGGCATGTCCTGTATCCATGCCTTGTCCCATACCAGTCCTATGAAATGATCTCAAGATTCAGCCATGGAATGATCATGCAAGTATATATGGCAGAATCAGCCCAGACCCTACCATGGCCCCTCCTCTGTATCTCCATACAGTGAGGGCAGGGGGCCCAAGTAAACAGCCAAAGTCCTTCTGCACTGGAACTGGGAGCCAAGAGCTTTTTATTTTTGCAGTGGGTGGGAAGTGAGACAAAGCTGTGAGGCTATGTCTGGAAGCTTCCATTGGCTAGGTGCTAGACTCATGGACAAAGCCCGTCTCCCTGAGGAGGAAATGAAGCCTTCCTGCAGCAAGGAGAGGCATAGGTATGTGGAAAGGATGTTGGGCTCCTGATTCCAGTCTCTCATGCTTGCTGTGGTTTGCTTTCCTGAGCCACAAATTTCTCTTTTTCACCTGAGCTACTCCCAGTCTCTTTAGAGAGTGGGCTAGCTCTTTTTTTCCCCCTTTTTTCAGTCCTTAGGCTTTAATGAGCTACCCTGCATCCATATAATACATTATCCTTTATTTCATAAGGAATTCTTTTTTTTTTTTTTTTTGTCTTTTAGGGCCACACCCACAGCATATGGCTGTTCCAGGATAGGGGTCGAATTGGAGCTACAGCTGCCAGCCACAGCCTGCGCCACAGCCTGCGCCACAGCAACGTGGGAGCCGAGCGGCGTTTGCGTCCTACCCCACAGCTCACAGCAACGCGGGATCCTTAACCCACAGAGCAAGCCCTGGGATCGAACCCTAGTCCTCATGGATGCTAGTCGGGTTTGTTAACCGTTGAGCCACGACAGGAACTCTCCATTATCCTTTATTTCTTAAGCAAGGTGGAGGTGGTTTATGTTACTTGTAACTCAAAGAGTCTTAACTAAGACTGCTTCTTTAATGACAGGCAGGTTTAGAAGGCCTGCTGAAAGGTATCCTCCTCACCACACAGAAGAAAGAGAGGGGGAATGCATGGTGATACTGCTGAGACCTCAGCCTTGGTCATGAATCCTCATCCCAAGGAGAGGAGGAGGCTTCTAGATTCTAGACACCCAACCCACCAGGGGAGGAACTTCAGACTTGCCTAAGAAGGCATCTAAATCTGTCTGCCAAAACCATGGTAATTTATTTTAATCAAACTGGGAAATTGCATTCTTACCTTCAACAATATACAAAAATGGGAGGGAATATAAGAGGGAGATTCTTGCGTTTGCACATTTTACCTACTCCCAGGGCTCCCACTTGCAGATGAGCCTGAAGTTTACACCAGAGGGTAAACAAGATAGCTATTTGGACATCACACACCACTTTGCCAGTTTCCGTTCTCTTGAATTATTTATCATCTAATTGTCTGCACTGAAACGGAATCTGGCAACGTAGAGTCAGAGATGAAGCCTTATTTGTGAGTCAGAGAAGGAAAACTTGCGTTCAGTGAAGGACCTGGAGCAGAAACACTCGGTGGCTTTCTGATGTTCTCTTGCTTTGGGAGGGCTGTGAGCACAGGGGTGAAACGAGCACAGCAACAGAGATCAGGAGCCCCAGGTTGGAGGTGCCCTAGAGCTGACAAGTCCAGTGTCTCCCCGGAGGCCACAGCCACAATCCCCCTACAGGACAGAGGCCCTGGCTCCAGTTTAGACTTAGCCTCTAAGCCTTGATTTCTTGTTTGTAAAAAACAGAGTGCAAAGGGGGATGGGATGGAAAAATAAGCCTCCTGAGATTTAAAAGATTGTTATCACAAACTATTTTCAACATTCCACCATCCCCCACTAATTTCTCATAGGAATAAGTATTAGTAGCTATGAAAACAAGAAAAATATTCTAAAAATAATTCAAGTAGTAAAACAGAAACTTTGGAAAGCAGAGAAGTACAATGATAAGAAAAACTCACTATTAGTCTTACTACTCAGTAAGAATTACTCATAATATTTTGATACATTTTCTTTCAGTTTTTCTTCTAACCAAATACATATTTTTCTAAGCACACACACACGCATAATTGGGAAGTTTTAAATACACTGTGTAAAGTCAAGTTTTGATTTGGGGTTTCTTTTTCTGTCATGCCCATGACATGTGGAAATTCCCAGGCCAGGGATTGAACCCATGCCACAGCAGTCACCTGAGCCATCAGATCCTTAGCCTGCTGTGCCACCAGAGAACTCCTAAAATCAAGCTTTTTTTTTCTTTTTCTTTTTTTTCTTTTTTTTTTGTCTTTTTGCCATTTCTTGGGCCACTCCTGTGGCATATGGAGGTTCCCAGGCTAGGGGTCTAATCAGAGCTGTAGCTGCCAGCCTACACCAGAGCCACAGCAACGCAGGATCCGAGCTGCGTCTGCAACCTACACCACAGCTCACGGCAATGCCGGATCGTTAACCCACTGAGCAATGCCAGGGATCGAACCCGCAACGTCATGGTTCCTAGTCGGATTCGTTAACCACTGCACGCCACAACGGGAACTCCTCAAGCTTTTTCTTTGACATTTTGTAGCGAGCCTCTCTTTCATGTCAGTAAATATTCTTTAAAAACAAGGTTTTTAGGAGTTCTGTTGTGGTGCAGTGGAAACAAATCTGACTAGGAACCATGAGGTAGCAGGTTTGATCCCTGGCTTCGCTTAGTGGGTTAAGGATCCTGAGTTGCTGTGGCTGTGGTGTAGGCCAGCAGCTGCAGCTCGGATTCAACCCCTAGCCTGGGAACTTCCATATGCTGTGGTTCAGCCCTAAAAAGACAAAAAAAAAACAACCAAAAAACCACTCCAAAAAAAAAAACTTTTTAAAATGGCTAATTATTTTCAAATAATTCACTGTAAAAAGATACATACTTAAAATATTAATTCAGATTCAATGGTTTCAGTTTAATTTCACATTAAAATCTAATCGGGATACTGCAAAAGATGCTGAAACAACACAGAGTCACAGACTAGATCAGGTACAGACCTGGAAGCAACTCTTTACTAGGGTAATTTCAGGCTGCACAGTGACCCACTACTGGCCTACAAACAGGAAGTGAAAGGACTGGATGGATGGACAGTCCAGGTGAGGAGTACACGTGAGGATGCATGAGTAGGGAACAGACCCTAGAAAACTCATGACCCTAATCCCTGAATTTTTAATAACTGCTCTTGTACTATTCCATATGCCAGTATGGCATAAAAACTATAGGCCAAGTGCCAGCGTTATACTCATATTTACCTCCAGGCTTTTTTTTTTGTCTTTTTAGGGCTGCACCCACGGCATATGGAGGTTCCCAGGCTAGGGGTCCAGCTGGGGCTATGGCTGCCAGCCTACACCACAGCTACAGCAACGCAGGATCTGAGCTCTGTCTTCGACCTATACCACAGCTCGCGGCAATGCAAGGCCAGGGATTGAACCCTGCAACCTCAAGGTTCCTAGACTGATTTGTTTCCGCTGCGCCACAACAGGAACTCCATAGGCTTTTTTCTAGGTATAGTTTTTTTCCTTTATGTAACTGAAATTTATATTATGAATATTTTTACCTGCTTTGTTTTCATTTATACAAATTCAGTTTTTAGGTTTGACTTGCATGAGCTTAGGATAGAGGAAAAGGAACTATGTATCAATAGAAAAAGACAATTTATCAATTTACTAGCTAAGGTCCTATTTATACCTTCAATTTTTTTTAAGATTTTTATTTTTCCCATTATAGTTGATTTACAGTGTTGTCAATTTCTACTGTACAGCAATGTGACCCAGTCATACACACATATATATATTCTTTTTCTCATATTATCCGCCATCGTGTTCCATCACAAGTGGCTAGATATAGTTCCCTGTGCTATACAGCAGGATCTCATTGCTTATTCATTCCAAATGCAATAGTTTGCATCGATTAACCCCAATACACCATCAATTTCAACTGAAACCAATATGATTTTAAGATTTGCAAGGAAAATGATCCACTTCTCATGGATAACAAGGTAGACATACATACAATATGAGAAGGCTCCCTTTTCCTCATAGGCAACTAGGGGGAGGAGAGGGGGATCAGTAAAGGCATGTTTGGGGGAAAGTTGGAGAAGCATCCACACCTGCTCATTATATCAAGTGTCTAGGGACTCTCTAAATAATTCAGGGGCAGTTGGCTCCCTCCAGGGGCAGGTGTTGAGGAGAGTTTCCAGACAAGCATCTCCTCTTGCAAAACTGGAGCAGACGTAGGATCTGATTACTTGAAAAGGGGTCCAGTTAGTAGCTATAGCTATATCTCCTTCTTCTGCCTTACAACTTGCCTTGGGTTAAGGTACAAGAACTTCTGGGACAACACCGCTGCTACAGCCTGCGTGGTGGTGAAGAGCTTTGAAGCCCAGCTATCTGGTTCTGATCTAGATTCTGCCACTTCCTGTGTGACCTCGGAATTTACTCAACCTCTCTGATCCTTTTTCTGTACCTGTAAAATTGGGATAACAAGTACTTCATTCAGATTGTTGTGGCATCACCTGTAAGGCTCCTACTATGGTGCCTCATACCTAGCAGATTATTTTCTGAGTGTTCCTACCTCATTTCCTAGGAAGAGACATTTGTACTTTAATTAAGAGAGCAATGTCCAGAACTAAGTGAAACCTATCCTTTAGAACAAAACAAATAATACAGCTAATAGCTAATGAAGGTTTATCATAGGCTATTATACTGAATGGTTTTTGTTTGTTTTTGTCTTTTTAGGGCCGCACCCATGGCATACTGAGATTCCCAGGCTAGGGATCCAAACAGAGCTGTGCATTGAACCTGCGTCCTCATGGATGCTAGTCAGATTTGTTTCCACTGAGCTACGGTGGGAACTCCTATGCTGAGTGTTATACATATAATCTCAAAAAAAAACCCATTTATGGATAAGTATTATCAAAGTTCTGAGAAGTTAAGATATCTTCCCCAGATCAAACAGCCAGCAGGTGGTGGAACCAAGGTCCAAATTCTATTCCCTCTCTTATC
This sequence comes from Phacochoerus africanus, assembly GCF_016906955.1. Lineage (NCBI taxonomy): Eukaryota > Metazoa > Chordata > Mammalia > Artiodactyla > Suidae > Phacochoerus > Phacochoerus africanus. Next base: position 107,477,597 of record NC_062558.1, read on the forward strand.
CAAAAAAAGGCTATACTCTTATTCTCTAGGTAAACAAGTTCTCTGCTATTTTACTGTGCCAGCACTTCATCTCCAGGTGGACAGCCTGAGGATGCTGGCGGAGGGAGGGCAGTCCACTAGGACTTGGAGGCCAGACCTCCTTAGGTCTGTGGGGCCTGACTGCCCCCTAGCGTTAGGGGAATCTTAGGGCCATATGAATAATTTTGTAAATGCCCCTATAATGTATGAATATCCGGTATCATCCAGACAATTTTTATCACTATTTACCTTTAGTATTATGATTATTATTTATAAGCAATAGAAAAACCTAAACCCAAGTAAAACATCTGAATAAAAACATTTGCTGAAGGCCTAAAAAAAATTTGCTGAGGGCTTTTTTCCCCCTCGCTGTGAGCTTCAGGATTGGTTGGTTCAGCAACCTCCTTTGCCAGGAGCTAGTGGCCAGAAAAGGGAAGTAGTAGGGCAGGACCACAGGACAGATTTCTGAATAAAAAGCCCCCATTCCTTTAGCTAAGACAAGCCAAGTACTGGAAGGCTGCCTGGGTGGGGGGGATCCCTGTGAGGCTATGGCTGCCTCTTGGCCCTCTTTTGGAGATCTATTTTGGTGGAAAAAGGGAGAATCAGATGGTCCACAACACTACAGAAATGGACTAAGGCTGGAGTTCCCGTCCTGGCTCAGAGGTTAACAAACCCTACTAGTATCCATGAGAACACAGGTTCGATCCCTGGCCTCGCTCAACAGGTTAGGTATCCAGCTGTGGTGTAGGTCTCAGATGCAGCTCAGATCCTGAGTTGCTGTGGCGCTGTGGTGCTGTGGCTGTGGCCAAGGCCGGAGGGCTATAGCTCCGATTCAACCCCTAGCGTGGGAACCTCCATATACCACGGGTTCAGCCCTAAAAATACAAAAGAACAAGAAAGAAATGGGCTAGGGCTGAGGAAGCCGTTCCAGGGGGAGTGGACTTATTGGGTAACTGAGTTTCACCTGCATCCTCTGCTCTAAACTCACCATCTCATGCCCAAAGAAGGGTGGCTCCCACAGAGGTTACACTTACCAGCTGCCTGCCATGTTATCACCTTCCTGTTTACCCACTTGAACTTTGGTCCAGAACTGGCATATTCACTGCTCCCCAAACTTGGGTTTCACCCCACCGTGGGGTTTTGCTTCCCCAACCCCCTGCCTGAATCCTCTGCCCTCTCCTTATCCTGCGGCTTGTCCTTCCCAGGGCCCAGCTCCAGGCCTGCCTCCTCGGTGGAGTCTTCCCCAAGGGTTTGGCCTTCTTGGGTCACTTTCTATTTTCAATCCCAGGGGCACTTGTCTGTTTGGGAGCTGATCATGGTCTTTGCTGTAGTTTCAGGCAGAAATCTGCTTATTGCCTTTTCAGGCAAGCTATGCCAGAACTCCCCACTCAGAGGGCAGAGCAGGCAGGGTAACTTGGCCGACCATGTACGGGTCTGGATGAGAGGTAGAGTCTGGAGCCAGCCTGGGAACATGTTGCACACGACACCGTAATTCTTGTGTTCATAAAACATCCTCAAGAGGATAAGAAGAAACATGTAAGCAAGTGCTCATTTCTCTGGGAGGGCCCCCATGAGACAAGAAATCTTCCAATTGCAGACTGTCAGGCACCAAGAACCTTAAAAACAGGAGCTGGATGGAGGACGGATGGAGGGCTTAGAGCTGTCAATGAAGCAGGCGATCCTGAGGCAATGGGGCTGGCAGCATCACCCACAGTGAACTACGGATGCCAGGAGGGGCTACAGCCTTCCAAGTGGACAATGCGTGGATCTGGCACATGGAGAGCACGCTCGTGTCATTCACATCCACCACCTTCAGACCGTCACCGTGTTTTCAGTCCTTGAGCTCTAGGGGCTTCATCTCATGCTTTCCTTTCCTCTCTCAGTCTGAGTTCCTCCCCTGGGGGTCTGCCTGTGCTACTTCCACTGACACCTGGCCTCTCTCCAGGTGGCCTCTCTCCAGAGGCCTCTCCAATGGCCTCTCTCCCCAGTCAATTTCCAGAGAAGAGACTGTGTAAGAGCAGGGTGAGGGCCACAGTGAGGGAGAAAACTTGAACCAGAGCACAGAGGCTTTTCATAAGAACTTTATTTCTCAAAAAGGGGGGAAGAATACAAAGTATTAAAATAATCCTCTAATTTTTGTTTTTTGGGGGAAAGGAAAGGATGACAAAATAATTCGTAAAAAAATTTCAAGCACAATGGCTGTAGGTACTTCATCCTGAAACTTGCATCTCCTGTCTGCAGCTCTGGGTTCCAACTGTGTCCAGGTAATGGCAAGCCCCTGGATGCAGAGAGTTTACTTATATTTACTCCAATAAATACAAAATGTCAATCTTCCCAGTGCAAATGATTTAGTCCTTTTTGTGATTGCTTATGATGAGAATGCTAAAAAGAAGAGCTGTCTCTCTTCAAAGTTCCAAATCTTTCCTTTTTGAAGATGACTAGGAGTATGAAAGAAATGAAACATGGAAAGACTTATTAGGTGTGACTGGCTCTTGTAACTACCAAATGCCAAGGGAGACTTTACCTCATTGAGGTGATAAAAGGTAAAAAGCAACCATGATTTTCCACTGCCTTTTATGTGGGGAAATGGTACCTTTCTGTTTCTATCACTGAAGGGAATTACACTATGTGAGGCAAAGTCCCCATCCGTAGCAATTAAGCAAAGTCCCTAACTACAGCGACTGTTATCTAACTTAGAAAGAAAGAGAGAGAGGAAGAAAAAGAGAGAGAGAGAAAGGAAGGAAGGAAGGAAGGAAGAAAGAAAAGGGTAAGCTGGAATGGAGTCCTTGGCCCAGGCTGATGTTGCCACAGAGCCCAGAAGCATCAAGGTGCACGTTCCAACAGGAGACCCTTCCAGGAAGCAGGAGACAAGAAGGCCTGGTCCATCCCCTGAGGTGCAGAAGACCATTTTAACTGGGAAGACCCCTCAGAACATGTCCAGCTCTCCTCTGAATGCTTTCAGTTGGTGTTTCTCTGGGGAACAGGGAGGTTCTCGTGAAGATACTTTAAGCTTCCGTGCTCTGAGAAGTCTGAGACCACGTGGTCCTCCCCTCGCAGCAGCCACTTGGTAGTAAGCAATCCTTCAAGTCCCACTGGTCCCCGGGCGTGGATTCGGGATGTACTGATTCCCACTTCAGCTCCTGTGGAAAAGCAGGGGGATGAGGATGTGGCACTCCCCTAGCCTCTGCTTCCTGTAGCCCATCAGGCTTACATCTTCTCCTTCTCACTAGGCACCTCTCCCCTTCTCTCCTGACCCATCCCTGCCGTGCTAGCCTGATTTCCACTGTCCCCATAAATGTGTCCTCTGCTTGCTATAAATCACGGTCCTTCTTCTAAGGAAAGACAATGCATGGGCTTCTTTTTGGTACTGCATAGAAGTTCCATCTCCCTAAGTATCCTTTAAACTCGAGACAGTAAAGGACATGTTCTAGGTATTCTCCAGGATGCTCAGCATCTAGACACTCATGAGATTGGATACACAAAAGGGTACTATTCACTTCCCTCCGCCCAGCTCCAGCCTCAGACACCAGGCACCGGGGCTTTTCCTGTGTCTGGCTTCGTACAAGGTTCCCAAGCACTGTGTACAGTGGAGGCAGTTCCCTCATTCATCACAACTTACTGAACAGGCACTGAGTTAGGCCCTGGGGACAAAGTAATAAATAATTGATGCAATTCTTGTGGTCAAAAGAGCCAAGGAATAGTGCAGCAAATAATTCTGTGCAGTGACAGGGTGCAGAGAAGGGTGCTGGGAGAGAGACTGTGGGCAGGGTGGCAGCATCTTGGATACTGTGGTCAGGGGGAATTTCCCTAAGGAGGTGCCTTTGGCTAAAACCTGAACAATGAGAAAGAGTTGGGAGGGGGGAGCTGTGGTGGGGGGGAGCTGCAGGCAGAGAGGAGCAAGGGCAAGGACTTGAGAGGGGATGTGCCCGGGGAAGTGGCTGAAAAGGAGACTGTGACTATTGGCTTCAAATCCTGGTTTAAGAGGGTAGAGACCGCATGAATTTTTGGCATGTTGCCTAACCATCTCTTGCTTCAGTTTTTCCTTTTGGAAAAGGAGGAAAATATCAGAATCCATTATGTAGAACTAAGTGAGATAATGCATGTGATGCACTTAGTAGAGTGATACTGCCTGTCACTGTTATTAATGCATTTCACAGGAAGTGAACTCAACCAGAGCCTGAGTGGGTGAAGGAAAGTATGGAGGGGTCTTTGCTCCTCCCACATCTTGGACTTGCACTTGAAAGCTGGGCACCTCAGCTCTTATAAGTATGCTGCTCTTTCTTCAAGAACATGGAATATAAAGATCAGCGCAAGCGATGTGATAATTAAATCATATCCCACCTCAACAGAAATATGGAGCTAAAAATAAGAGTCCAATGACTAAGAGTAATTGAGCAAAATTCCCTTTAATAACCTTTAGCATTTCAGTGAGAACTACTTCTCTAGGCAGATCATCTATTCAAAAGTTCAGAGAAATTAAAGTGTGTTACATAGTTGAAATATTCTCAGATGTGCCATAAATGCCTTATTGGAGCTCTGTATAATGGTACCCCTGAAAACCAGAGACTGTCTGGAAAATTCTTAATACTACTGGCGGTGGAGATTACATTACTAATGATGGAAAGGGAAAGGGTGTCTTTCTGAAGCTTTCTGTTCCATATACTGATTTATTTTTATTTTATTTTTCTTTTTAGGGCAACACCCGTGGCATATGGAGGTTCCCAGGCTAGGGGTCGAATCGGAGCTGTAGCTACCAGCCTACGCCACAGCAACGCAGGATCCGAGCCGCGTCTGCAACCTACACCACAGCTCATGGCAACGCTGGATCCTTAACCCACTGAACAAGGGATCAAACCTGCATTCTCATGGATACCAGTCAGGTTCGCTAACAGCCGAGTCATGACTGGAACTCCTCCAAATACTGACTTAGAAGTCAACCTTGTGCCTCTGGGCTTACCTGTTTGTTTTTGCAGCTGACACTTCAGCCCAGCCTAGGTACCAATACCTTCTTTTGTCCTGCCCTTGGGAACCCTGGCATGCACAACTGTCAAAACCCATGAATGCAGATACACTGAGGCCTGCCACAAGTGGTGGTAATGACCTAGGCTCTGGACTTGCTCAAGTTTGGGTCTGAGTGGCAGCTGTATGACCTGGGGCAGGTTACTTCATTTCTTTGAATCTCAGTTTCCTCATTTATGAAAAAGGAAATACAAATACTTACCTTCTTGACATGTGAAATGCCTAAAACGCAGATCTTGTACCAGCTCACGGGAGGGTTACCATGCTCTCATAAGCCCACCTCCCAGTCTGTCTCCATTATCCTGAACCCGCGTGTGACTAGAAAGGCCAGGTGTCTCCTCCACCCTCACTGGGCTCCTCGGGCCACACAGTGGTTCATAAGGGACTCTTTTCTCCCCAACCGGACTCCTCCTTACCCAGTCCAAAGCGGTAGCCATCAGAGAAGCGAGTGCTGGCATTCCAGAACACACAGGCACTATCCACGTGCTGGAGGAAGAACTCTGCTGTCTTTTCTGCAGCATAAAGGGAAAAAATTGAGTTAGGATGGACAGTGGAGAACATTCCTGCTTCTAGCCACTCAACAGCCTGACCGGGGCAGGGTCCAGGTCCTTGAGGCGCTTCCCCACCTATTAAACATGCGGACTTTGAAAAATCGAAAAAAGGAAGAAAGAAAACCAGCTTCATCAGTTATATTGTTGAAGGAGCAGGTCCTGGGAAAGACTGGGTTGGAATCCAGATCTCCTTGCAGACATACATACCTTCAGTGCTGCAATGGCCTGCCTATACTATCTACTTACATGGCCTGGGCCAAATGCCTAAGTCTCAGCTACAACTCCACACCCACAGCTGGGTGACTGTAGGCAGGTCTCTGAACCTCTCTGAGCCTGGGTACAATGGGGACTGATGATAGTACCCAGCTGGGGGTAGGGTAAAATGAATGGACAGCCATAGAGCATGCATCCCAAAGCCTAAATATTAGCTGTTGTCACTAATGGTGACAGTCTGAGTTCCCAGTAAACTGCCTTAGTTCCCTGAGGGGCTATACTGGCTTCCTTTCTTATTGGGCCTCCAGTGCCTGACACCCAGGCATGTCTCTTAGTGTTCACTGTGGAGGGAAAATGTGACCACAGAGAGCTGGTTTTGCCCTAAACTAGCTGGTTCTGTACTTAACTTCCTGAGCCTTGATTTCCTCAGCTGTAAAACAGGTTTATTCCAAGAGCCTAGAAAGACTGCTGTGTAGATTAAATAGTAACATCTCTGACACAGAGGGCGCCACGTCTGAAGTGGAACTAATCACCTCTTCCCTGCCTCCTCGCATGGGGCCACTGTGACAACGCAATGAGGTAACAGGTGTAAAAGCACTCAGCAAACCAGCAAATGCTACCAATATGTTATCACCATCAGTTCACTGATACTTTGTTTTCCTGCAGGCCAAGAGGGGCTGAGAAGAGCAGAGCTGCCTTGGAAATCAAGGCAGAAGAAGCAGACCCCGTGTGCTGAAGCCTCTGCACACTGACCGTTCTCTGTGACGATGACATCTGTGTGGGAGCTGCCGTACTTGTGGATGTGGTCGATGGCCTCCTGCACGCTATCCACCACTTCTATGCACAGTTCCAGGTCCCCGTACTCAGTTCGGAGAGACTTCACTTCAGAGGGGCTGAAGGTCAGATAGGAGGCGAACTTTGGGCCTGCATGAATCTTCACCTGGAACAGAGGAAGTTTGGGGGCAACAACATAAACACAGTAGAAACAGGCAAGTGCATACTCCTCCTTCTGAGATCCAGAGCAAGACAAGCCTGAAGACAATGAGCCTGGGGCTCCTGTGCCTGCAAACTAAACCAGTTTCTGCTTCCTTTTAGAGGCAGCCCCTACCCCCCAGGATGTTCCGCTTTGGAAAATGCTGACGGCCACTTGCCAGCAATGGGCCCCCAGTAAAACTGGAGCAGGGATTTAAACAGGAAGCTCTCGAATGTGAAGAATGTGCAAGGCATTTAACAGGCTAGCGACATAAGCCCTTGACTGCTGGCATTTTACTAAAATGAACACATGACTATAAAAATCCCACTCCCTGCATGTGGGACTTAGGCACTGGATCAGGTGGAAAAAGGGAGACGTCACCAATGTACTTCTACTCCCTTCACCCTGGAAAAATCCTAGGTGTACTTTAGAGGGAAATGGTACTTGGCTGGTAACCACAGTTTATAGTTACATCTCTGACTTACACCTCTGTCTGGCCCCATCTCTAGGTTCAGCTCAGGTCCAGACTGGGGCTAATCCTGCTCCTGGCTGGAGGAACTATAGGCTCCTGAAGCTGGTCACTGAGAACCCCAGTCACAAGTATGATCCCACTTAGGCCTTGTCCTCTGAGACCTCCATAGGGTGGTGTTCATGCCTTGATTCCTTGGGACCAAGCTCTTGCCTTAGCTCAAATCAGGGCAAGTGGTGTTTGTCCTGTCCTTACTGCTCCTGAGGTTCTGTGTGGTTTCCTAGCTGGGATCTCACTTCCTCCAGGCCTGGATCCAACCATGTTGTTCAGGGGCCAGAACCCCAGCCCTCTGCAAGTTGTGCTCTGGTTTACTTCCTGCACTGTAAGGTGCTGCATGAGTACACATACTGGCTCACTGTGACTCGAGGAATTTCAAGGCAATCCTTAGCACGAATGAAGATATCGTGGGTTTGTCTGAATCAGGACTGGGGGTTTTACTCCTGGATAAAGGAGAGCTTTTCTCCTGTCTTACTGAGTCCAGTCCAGCCTGGCACTTGGCATATACACAAGTGCTCAAATAGGCCATTTGTGTCAAGTCAGGCCCCAAATGTAATCTAACTCCCCTGTCATTTGTAGGGTACATTTTCATTTTCAAAACTGTCCTTTTGGGTTCTCACTGGGACCATGCCACATTTATAAACTGGCTGAATCCTTCGGTTTCCAGCAGAGGGATGAAAGGGAAGAGACACATGCTCGGGGTCAAAGCAACCAAAGCCAGCAGTCACTTTCTCTACTACTGTGCTAGTTTAGTTTACATCATTCTAAAAGAGCACCATGAAATCAGATATTAAAGCTTAAGTGCATCCTGACAGAAAATTTAAGATTGTCCATTTCTGGAGTTTCCTGGTGGTCTAGTGAGTTAAGGATCTGGTACTGTCGCTGCTGTGATGCAGGTTTGATCCCTAGCCCAGAAACTTCTGCATGTAGTAGTCATGGCCAAAAAAAAAAAGTCCATTTTTCTCTGGGGAGCATCTATTTCCTTAAAATTAGGAATTTAGGATTAACCTATTTGAAACTTACTAGCATTGGTTATTTACAACCTTAATGACATGGTATGAAAATAATCCAGAGAGAATATTATACAGATTGCTCACTCCCAAATATCACTATATTAGTCAGTACATTAATATTGGTAATTGAAGACATTTGTGGAGAGATAGATGTATAAAATTTTTGGTTTGAAAAATTTCTGCACAATCTTTTCAAATCAAATCCAAACATAAATTTTATGTTGTCTGGGTAAGGGTTGCAGGAAAGAGTCCATTCAATGGGCAGTCATGGGATCTGCCTTATCTTTGAACCCTCTTAGCACTGAACACACTTCCCTTTGGAATGAAGCTATTTGTATATGGGTCTTCTCCATCTACTAGGCTGTCAGAAACACAGGCATGTCTTAACTCATTCTGTGTACTCAGCACAGAACTTTGTACATGGCAGATGCTCAAAAACATTGCTTCTCAAATTGCCTTAAATGGTATGGCAGCTGCTCCCAGTCTAATCCCACAGGCTTCTAAATCTCGGAAGGAAAGATTCAGAAGTGAGGGACTTGCCCTACCTGTTCCACTCTCAGCATGTCAATGATCTGGTCAAACAATGGTGTTCTCAGCAGATCTCGGTGGATTAAGAGGGTCTCCAAAGCATTACAGGCGGCTGGATATTCACATTTAGAGTCTCTGACTGAAAGAGGATAAAGAATTGTTTCTATTACATGATCCAGAGTCACTGAGGTCGTGACAAATATTTTGCCTGCATAAAACAGGGGACCCCATCAAGCTCACCTAGTCTGGTGGCCTTGTCGACACTAGCCTCTGAATCCACATACATGTGGCAGATCCCTTCACTGTGCCCCATCACTGGAATGCCCTTAGCAGCTTTCTGGATGTCTCTGACCAGCTGGGAAGAGCCACGTGGGATGATGAGATCTATCATTTTGTCTAGGCGGCAAAGGTCTTCCACTTCTTCTCTGGTATTCACCTGAAGAGGCAGACAATAAAAAGATAAAGAGGTAACATCTTCTGACCATACAAAATATGGAAGCAGCAGAATCCCTTTTACTGACAAATGTCTGTACCTCTTGAGAACTAAGTCTGGTACTGTGAAAACTTATTCCAAAAACAAGACTAAGTTCTTGATCATGGGAACTTAAAAGGTATCCAACAAATGCTTATCAAACCCTATAATTAAGTGCTGTGCTCTGCACTACAAAACAAGCAGGACAGAGCTCACGTCTAGTAGGGAAGACAAGACTAGGACAGGACTAGTCATTTTTAAAATGCCAGAAGAGGTACAAAGTGCTATCTCTGGAAGGTCAAGGAGGAACAGAGCATGCCAGGCTATGAGGATTACAAAAGGAAGTGGCTGCCCCATTGGCTCTCCAGTGACAACCTTAATGACATGTCAGGTCTTGCTAGGGAGTCATGGTTCTCCACGACTTTGCTGGCCAGATTGACTAAAGTGCTTGTGTTAGGACAGTGAGATTATGGGCACTTTTTTTCTTCCTCTTGATATTTATTTAATATTCCCTCATACTGTCATATTACTAATAATAGAAATACAAATATATGTATAAGAAGGTTCATGGCAACTTTAATCTGCATAGCTCCAAAGTGGAATAAACCCAAATGTCCATCAAGAGAAGAAAGGATAAGCGGTCGTACATGCATGTAAATGGAAAACCACATGGCAATAGAAAACAGAATACTGCTAGATGCAACATTATGAATGAATCCTATGGACATAACGAAACAGAAGAAATACAGCATGATGGAGTACGTTTTGTATGAATTCATTTATGTGAAGTTCAAGAGCAGGCAAAAGAAATAATGTGAAAGAAGTAAAAAAAAATGGTTACTGATATTCAGAGACAAGATGGTAGAGTAGGACTTGAGCTCACCTCTCACGAAAATACCAAAATTACAACTAACTGCTGAACAACCATCAACAAAAGAGACTAGAAGCTACCAGAAAAGTTATCTTACACCCAGGGACATAAAAGAAGCCACAGTGAGATGGTAGGAGGAGTGCTTTCATAATATAAGCAATCCCATAACAGCCAGGTAGGCAACCTACAGACCAGAAAACAACTATATCATGGAGGCTTTCCCACAGGAGTGAGAGTTCCAAAACCCACAACAGGTTCCCCAGCATGGGGGTCTAGCATTGGAGGAAGAGCCCCTGGAGCATGTGGTATTCAGGACCAGTGGGGCTTGAGCACAGTAACTCCAGAGAACTGGGGCAGAGACTCCAGTCTTGGAGGGCGCACACAGGATTTCACGTTCACTGGGTCTCAGGGCAAAGCAGGGACTCCATGAGAATGTGGGTCAGATGGTTGGGTCTTGGAGGTTCTCCTGGAAAAGCAGGAGTTAACTGTAGTTCACTATGGGGGCAGGACATTGGAGGCAGAGGTCCCAGGGAATAATCATCCCTGTAAGCACCCCAGAGGCTGCCATTTTGGAAAAATCAGGTCCCGCCCACCAGGGCTGAGGAGCCCCAGGCTAAACAAACAGGGTGGGAACACAGCCCCACCCATCAGCAAACAGGCTGCCTAAAGTCCTCCAAGGCACAGAGCTGCCTCTAATCACATGCAGAGACAAAGCCCCACCCAACATATGGACTAGACTCAGCCTCACCTACCAGTGGACAGGCACCAGTTCCTCCCATCAGGAAGCCTGCCACGAGTCCCTATATCAACTTCAACCACAAGGGGGCAGACACCAGAAGCAAGAGAGGCTACAATCCTGTAGGCTGCAAAAAGGAGTCCATGCAGAAAGCTAAATAAAATGAAACAGCAGATATGAGCCAGATGAAGGAACAAGGGAAAAAACCCCAGAACAACAGCTAAGTGAAATGGGAAATAAGCAACCTACATGAAAAAGACTTTAGAGTAATGACAGTAAGGAAGATCTAAGATCTTGAAGAAAACTGGAGGGCAAGATCAATAAATTAAAACAAACATTTAACAAAGAAACAGAAGATTTAGGGAATTAACAAGGAGGGATGAACAACACAATAACTGAAATGAGAAACTCACTAGGAGGAACCAATAGCAGAATACAGAGGCTGAAGAATGAATAACTGAGGTTGAAGACAGACTGGTGGAAATCACTGACATGGAATAGAATAAAGAAAGAGGGATGAAAAGAAATGAGGACAGTCTAAGAGAACTCTGGGAAACATTAAACACACCAACTTTTGCATTATAAGGGTGCCAGAAGGAGTAAAGAGCAAGGGCCAGAGAAAATATTTGAAGAGATAATAGCCGAAAACTTCCCTGACATGGGAAAGGAATCACTTACTCAAATCCAGAAAGCACAATGAATACCATATAGAATAAATCCAAGGAGGAATACCACAAGACACTTATTAATCAAACTGACCAAAACTAAAGACAAAGAAAATACTGAAAGCAGCTAGGTAAATGCAGTAGCACACAAGGAAACCCTGACAAGGTTATCAGCCTATTTTCCAGCAGAAACTCTGCAGCCCAGAAGAGAGTGGGACAATACATTTAAAACGGTGAAACAAAAAACCTACAAACAAGAATACCTTACCCAGCAAGGCTCTCATTCAGATTTGAAGGAGAAATCAAAAACTTTACAGACAAGCAAAAGTGAGAATTCAGCATGACCAAACCAGCTTTACAAGAAACACTAAAGGAACTTCTCTAGGCAAAAAAGAAAAGGCCACAACTAGAAAGATTACAAATAAGAAGGCTCACCAGTAAAGGCAAACATATAGTAAAGGTAGGAAATCATCCACACACAAATATAATATCAAAACCAGCTACTGTGAGAAAAGGAGGGTATAAATGCAGGATACTGGAGATAAGCATTTGTAATTAAAAGACCAGCAATTTAAAACAATCGTGTACAAATATACAGACTCCAGTATTAAAACCTCATGATAACCACAAACCAAAAATCTACAATAGCTACAACACAAGTAAGAAAAAGCAATCCAGAGTTCCTGTCATGGCAGAGTGGAAACAAATCTGACTAGGAACCATGAGGTTGAGGGTTCAATCCCTGGCCTCGCTCAGTGGGTTAAGGATCTGGTGTTGCCTTGAGCTGTGGGTCACAGACATGGCTTGGATCCTGTGTTGCTATGGCTGTGGCATAGGCTGGCAGCTGTAGCTCTGATTTGATCCCTAGCCTGGGAACCTCCATATGCTGCGGGTACAGCCCTAAAAAGCAAATAAATAAATAATATGAATAAATAAAAATTAAAAAGTTGCAATTCTCACTTAAAAAATGAAAAAAAAGAAAAAAAATAGATTAAAAAAAAGAAAGAAAAAGCAATCCAAACACAACTCTAAAGATAATCATCAAACCACAAGAGAAGAGAACAAAGAAGAAGGGAAGGAAAAACACCAACAAGAAGAAATCCAAAACAATTAACAAATGGTAATAAAAGGAGAAATCGACAATAACACAATTATAGTGGGGGCTTTAACAGCCCAGTTACAGCAATTGACAGATCATCCAGACAGAAAATCAACAAAGAAACACTCCTGAAATGATGCATTAGACCAGATGAACTTAATACATGTTTACAGAACATTCCATCTGAAAGCAGCAGAATACACATTCTTCTCAAGCACACATGGAGCATTCTCTAGGATATATCACATTCAGGGACACAAGTCAAGCCTCCATCAAAATCTAACAATCATTTATGATAAAAACCCTACAGAAAGTGGGCATAGAGGGAACCTATCTCAACCTAATAAAAGCTATATATGACAAACCTACAGCTAACATCATTCTCAATGGTGAAGAGCTGAAGGCATTTCCACTAAGATCAGGAACAAGACAAGGATGTCCACTCTGATCACTTATTCAGCAGTTTTGGAAATCCAAACCATGCCAATCAGAGAGGAAAAATAAGGAAAAGGAATCTAAATTGGAAAAGAAGAAGTAAAACTGTTGCTGTTTGTAGATGACAAGACACTATACATAGAAAATCCTAAAGATGTTTTCAGAAAACTATTAGAGCACATCAGTGAATCTGGTAAAGTTGCAGGGTACAAAACTAATACACAGAAATCTTTTGCATTCCTATACACTAACAATGAAAGATCCAAAAGAAATTAAGGAAGTAATCCCATTTACCATTGCATAAAAAAAAAAAAATACCTAGGAATAAACCTACGTAGAGACAAAAGACCTATATTCTGAGAATTATAAGATGCTGATGAAAGAAATCAAAGATGATACAAATATATTGAAAGATATACCATGCTTTGGGACTGGAAGAATCAATTTTGTCAAAATGACTATACTACCCAAGAAAATCTACAGATTCAACACAATTCCTATCAAATTACCAATGGTGTTTTTCACAGAACTAAAATTTCTATGGAAACACAAAAGACCTTGAATAGCCAAAGCAATCCTGAGAAAGAAAAATGGAGCTGGAGGCTCCCTGACTTCAGACTATACTACAAAGCTACAGTCATCAAAACTGTGATATTAGCACAAAAACAGAAACATAGATCAATGGAACAGGATAGAAAGTGCAGAAATAAACACACACCTATGGTCAACTAATCTATGACAAAGGAGGCAAAAACATACAATGGGAAAAAGACAGTCTCTTCAATAAGTGCTGGGAAAACTGGACAGCTACATGTGCATAACACTCTCTAATACCATACACAAAAGTAAACTTAAAATGGATTAAGGACCTAAATGTAAGACTAGATACTACAGGACTCTTGGAGGGAAACATAGGTAGGACACTAATATAAATCACAGTAGTATCTTTTCAGATCCTCCTCCTAGAATAATGAAAATAAAAACAAAAATTAAAAAATGGGACCTAGGAGTTCCCATCGTGGTGCAGTGGAAACGAATCTAAGAACTATGAAGTTGCAGGTTCAATCCCCAGCCTCACTCAGTGTGTTAAAGATCCCGAGTTGCTGTGAACTGAGGTGTAGGTCGCAGACTAGGCTTGGATCCCACGTTGCTGTGGTTGTGGTATAGGCCGGCAGCTGTAGCTCCGATTAGACCCCTAGCCTGGAAACCTCCATATGCCGCAGGTGTGGCCCTCAAAAGACAAAAAGACCAAAAAAAAAAGGGACCTAATTACACTTAAAAGTTTCTGCACAGCAAAGGAAACTATAAACAAAATAAAAAGACAACCCACAGAATGGGAGAAAATATTTGCAAACCAAGTGACTGATGGGATTAATTTCCAAAATATACAAACAACTCATACAGCTCAGTATCAAAAAAACAAACAACCCAATCAAAAAATGGGCAGAAGATCTAAATAGACATTTCTCTAAAGAAGACATATAGATGGCCAAAAAACACATGAAAAGATGTTCAATATTGTTAATTATTAGAGAAACACAAATCAAAACGACTATGAGGTACCACCTTACACCAGCCAGAATGGCCATCATCAAAATGTCTACAAGCAATACATGCCAGAGAGGGTACAGAGAAAAGGGAACCTTACTACACTGTTGCTGGGAATATGAATCAGTACATCCACTATGGAAAACAGTACGGAGGTTCTTCAGAAAACTTAAAATAGAACTACCACATGATCTAGCAATCCCAGTCCTGGGCATCTATCTGGAGAAAACCATAATTTTAAAAGATACATGCTCCCCAATGTTCACTACAGCACTATTTATAAAAGCCAAGACATGGAAGCAAGCTAAATGTCCATCCACAGAGGAATGGATAAAGAAAATGTGGTACACATACAAAATGGAATATTACTCGGTTATCAAAGGAGTCAGGTGGGGGGGAAGGAGGGACTGAGGGTTTGGGACTGGCATATGCACACTGAAGTATATGAAATGACTGGCCAATGGAGACCTGCTGTATAGCACAGGGAACTCTATTCAATATTCTATGATAATCTATATAGGAAAAAGAATCTGAAGAAGAGTAGATGTGTGTATATGTATAAGTGAATCACTTTGTTGTATAGCAGAAATTATTACATTGTTAATTATACTTCAACAAAACTTTAAAAAATGAAAAAAAGTGGTTATCTGGTGGTGGGGGTGGGGTATACTAATCGAAAAAGGCACAAGGGAGCCTTCAGGGTGTTGGCAATGTTCCATATCTTGACGTGGTGGTTACATGCGTATGTGTGTATATATATGGACAAAATCATAGCGTTGTTCACATAAGATTAGGATACTTTACTGTATGTATGTTATCAATATAATGGAGAAAAAGTAGGAAACCTGTCAATTTAAACCAAGATTTGTCATAGTTGGGGATTGAACCCCTTAAAGTCTATGCTCTTTCTACCCACTACATTGCTATGAGAATAACCCAGTCTCATCAGGAATCCCGTAACAGGATTCCTACTAGCAACCAACAGAATCCTGGAATGTTGCTGCAAGTGGGCCTCAAGGAAAAAAAGAGAAGGATCCGGAGTCAGTCTAGCTCCAAACCTAAATTCTACCACAGACTGTGTGATTTTGGATGACTTATTTTTCCTCCATTTACAAAATGGACCTAATAGTTAATGGTATTTTTTCATACAGCTGTTATAAGGACTAAATGAGATAGTGGATGAAAGTACCTTGCCCGTAGTAGGCGCTCAATAAAACTATCTAATTACCTTGCCCATAGTAGGTGCTCAATAAAACTATCTAATATCTCCACTGGAAGATATTAGAAGAGATTGACACAATGGTTAAACAATCACCATAATCATAACAGTGATAACAGCATGACCTCATACTTGCAAGCTGCATGATAGTTTACGACAAACCTTCAGAAAATGTACTTTTTCTGACTTGGCCTAAATCACTGCCAGTAAGTAGAACCCAGGCTTCACACTGCTACCTGTGACCTAAAGAATAAAGGGCTAAAAGTTGTTGTTGTAAGTAAATGATGCCAGGACACAGCTGTATGAGAGAGGACTTCCTGAGCCACTCAAGGTCCATCTGGGCCAAGGCAGCCCTTGGAGTTTCCAAAGTCAGCAGGCACACAGGACCTGCTGCTGCTCCAATCCATCCTGTCTGTACAAGCAGCCTGACCTTATGTGGCATTCACTTTGCTTCAAACACCCAAAGGCCTGACCTGGTTCCTCTGGGCCTAACTTGGCTCATTCCCAGGGACCTACCAGCTGTACAGCCTCCTTGACTCCATGGATGGAGAGGGCCTCCTGTGTCAGGAGGTGAAGAATCCGGTTGCTGTGTGAAGCCTCCTTCCCTCCTTTGAGTAACAAGCCATTACCACTTGCAATAGCCAAGGCTGCCACCTACAGATCAAAGAAAAGAGCAGTGAACCAAAACAAAAAGCAGTTAAGAGTAATGGTAACATTAGCACTCACTAAGCTCATTCTCTGTGCCAAGCACTGTGTTAATCACTTTGTAAGGCCTCCTATATTTAATCTTCACAATATTGCAGCAAATTAAGTACCTATTTTATCCCTTGCTTTATGGTTTTTTGTTTTCTTTTGTTTTGTTTTTTGCTTTTTAGGGCTGCACCCAAGGCATATGGAGCTTCCCAGACTAAGGGTCAAATTGGAGCTGTAGCTGCTGGTGTACACAACAGCCACAGAAACATGGGATCCGAGCTGCATCTGCGACCTACAACCACAGCTCACAGCAACGCTGGATCCTTAACCCATTGAGACAGGCCAAGGATCGAACCCACAACCTTATGGATCCTAGTCAGGTTCGTTAACCACTGAGCCACGAAGGGAACTCCTCCCTTGCTTTATGAATAAGGACAATGATGCCCAGAGAAATTGGTGATTCCCCTGAATCACACAGCTTATAAATGGAAGGGCTGCGATCCTTAACTTCAGAGCCAAAGCACCAGATCTTAGGAACTATACTGTACAGCTTCCTTAGCACCATTACAGAGTAACCTGAGTTAAGTGGCTAGGGTCACATGGGTCCTTCACTCCTTTGGCCATAGTGGCCCCCTGACTCAGGCTGAGGCTGGACAGGATCTCTGGCCACATCCTACCCTGGCCCTGTCACTGTTTTAGAGCTCCAATGCCTAGTGTGAAACCTGGAAGGACCAGAGCTGCCAGCCCCTGGACAGCTGTGGCAGAAACCGCTGGGAAGAAGCACAAGCCTGTCTTGGGAGGAAGGAGCAGATCACCCAGGAGGAGGGTTAGTTGCCCTCTTACAGCAAAGAGATCATGACACTGGCCTGATCATCCAAGGCCTGAAGATGAACTTTCTAAATGCTCTTGGGATGAACAAAAATCTTTTTGTAACACAGCCAAAGAAACTTTTTACTAAAAAAACTTGCTTGAAAATGTTAATCTCCAGATTAATAGTTCTCAATCCTTTGTTTCTGTTGCTCATGAGCCCCTTGCAAAAATTATGTAAATGTTTCCCAGATAAATGCACAAACACACAGCATTCTGCACATAACTTTTAGGATTCATGGATTCTGTGATGCCATCCAAGGTTAAGATCCCAGGTGAGAAACTTCAGCTGTAATGGCCTAAAAAAGAAACTTTTTTCCTTGTGAACTATTTGCTAGTATGGATGAAAGGTAGCAGAGAAATTTCACGGACACAGCCTGAAGAGAGACTCAGGAGCCACTTCTACCAGATGAGAGGAGTTGTACAGTATCTCTGAGGCTTCTCTGAGACAAATATGTGGCCAGAAGGAGGCAGTGTGACAGCACCATCCAGGGGCTGAGGACAGACCCCAATAGTATGGGAGTCCCTTGGTGGACAAGCTGGTCTTAGGTCATGTCAGGCAGTAGCCTCCACGAAGCATATGAAACTCCCATGGTCACCCATGCCCTAAAGAGGTACTGGTTTTCAGTTTGTTTTAAAACAGGGAATCTCTCTTTGAGACTTTGGGGCTAGTGCAAAGAAAGAGCTGCTATCATCCTAATGGACAGTCCAGCAGAGAACCGGTTCCAGATTCCCAGAAGAGAGTTTAGGGCAATGAGCGAGGTAACCTCTAACGGCACCTTATATTTCAGAGCAGGGCTGCCTGGCAAGCCATTTACCACATGGTTTCTTCACATTAGCCTGCGATTTGTTAGATTCCTTAAAGGGAGTTGCACACTAGTTTCCATCAATTAATAAAAGTTCTTTTTCCTAAGAGATGTACCTACAAGAAGCCATCTGTGACACTGATAATAAATGTGTCTTTTTCACATGGATGAAGCCAGCTGTTAGATGAATGAGCCTATAGTAGGCAAGCGGGGACCCGGTGGCCAGGGAACAAAGTGCTCCAGCGAGCGAGGACATACGGAAATGTGCTCCTGCATCATGACACAGGAGGTTCATCTGGGCTCAAGGCCCAGCCCCATCCTTATATGTCACAGGAATATTAACTTCAGTAAGCCTCAGTTTCTTCAACTGTAAAATGGACACATGAATTACCTACTTTAGAATTATTGGAAGAATAAAAAACATAAAATGCCTTGAGAGCAACCTGAGAATAAAGTCTCAAAAATTGTATCTGGGGAGGAAAGGGAGGGAAGGAGGCAGGGAGAGAGGATGGAATGGGAAAGAAGAAAGAAAGATATCTTTGGGTGGTTTACCTCGAGTCCTGAAAAGATGCACTTCCTCCAATTCCCTCAGCCCAATGGCAGGAGTTAGCCACATACCTGAGGTAGGCAGTCAGGGCGAGACTCAAAGATGACCAGTAAAACTCCAATTGGGACAGTCACTTGCTCTAGTTCCAAGTTTTTGGCAATTCGGGTCCGGCGCAAAACCCGCCCCACGCTGTCCTGTGAGGAGGCTGCAATCTGCCGCAGACCGATGGCCAGGCTGTTCAGTTTAGACGTGGATAGGCTCAAACGTTTCAGCAGAGGAGCTGCAAGTCTTCCTGAAGAGGCAGGAAGGATACATGATGAAGCAGGAAATCTGGGCAGGCTACGGCTGTTTTATTGAACATGCGGCACAGTGTCAGGAACAGACATGGAACTTAGGGAATCTTGGGGAGACAATAATCCATTTATATCGCCTTTCTGAGAAAGGGCAGTTTGGCAGCAGACATCATCATGTGAAGGTGTGGACACCCACACCCTTTATGCCAGTAATTTCAGTTTCAGAAACTTATCATTTGCATGAGCAAACTTACATGTGGTGGATACTCAGCATGGCATTTTTATAAAAGTGGGAAACTGCATTCTACCTATAGATTCAGACAATGGGCAACAATGTAGTTATTATAAATAAATATCTATATTTACCAATATGAAAAGCGGTCCAGGATATAGTTTGTGAACAAGGCGAAACTACAAAAGTAGGTATGCCATGATCCCATCTCACACTGTGAATACATGAGCACAGGGAGATGCCAGAAAACATCAGAAACAGTGATGATCTCTGCCTACCTTTCTGAGTTATTTTAACTTTTTATAATGAATTACTTTTATAATTGGAAGCAATAAAGATGTTTTCTTTTTAAATAAAAACAGAATTATGGCAAGTTTACATATAGAATTTTTCTTAAAATTTAACTGTGTATGCATGGTATGATTATCTCTCTACACACGCACACACTCATATATACACCTGTACAGGTATATACACTCAGGAAAATCATTTGGAATCACACATCACAAATCATAACTAAGGTTCATGTTGAATGAGACTATGAAAAATTTCCCCTTCTTTTTTATAGTCATAACCACGATGATAAAATAATAAAAAGATTTCTACTTTGGAGGGGAGGAACCAATCCTATATTAGGAAAAATATACACAATCATTTTCTCAACAAATTATATCAGGAGTTCCTGTTGTGGCACAGTGGAAACAAATCCAACTAGGAACCATGAGGTTTCAGGTTAGATCCCTGTCCTCGCTCAGTGGGTTAAGGATCCAGCGATGCTATAAGTTATGGTGTAGGTTGTAGATGCAGTTTGTATTTGGCATTGCTGTGGCTGTGGTGTAGGCTGGCCCCTGTAGCTCTAACTAGATCCCTAGCCTGGGAACCTCTGTATGCCATGGGTGCAGCCCTAAAAAGACAAAAGATCAAAAAAAAAAATATATATATACACATATATATATACACACAGATATAGATACATATCAATTTAATTGATTTTCTCCACTTTTCCCCATGTGCTAAAAATAAAATTTTAATTATAGTGCATGTTTAATGTTATACTCTGGTTTTTCACCTCCTAATGCATGCACATCTTTCATGTTGCAAAAATTATTTTAAGTACTATTAAATATTCCATTGAGTTGATAAAGTTTAATGAACATGACCGCACTTATGTTAATCAGACACTCAGGTTGTTTCTAGTTTTCAATAGGATAATCCTGCTCTAAGAATCTTTACATACAGAGCTGTTTTCTCCTCTTGCAATCTTTTCTTGGGATAGATTTCCTGAAATGGGCTCATGGAATCAAAGGCAACTACCATGCTCATGTATACTCAAGACTTTGTTCTAGAGCCATGTGTGTCCTCATGGATTCCCAGAGAGAGGTAACTGGGATCAGAGGTCAGAGTTCTGGCAACAACTAGGTGTGTGACCTTAAGCAACAGCTTTAACACCTGTGGGTCTTAATTCTTTTACTTTAATGAACTGGAAAAGATGTCAATAAAGATTTCTTCCATTTCTGAAAATTTATTTTGTGGCTCTTCAGTTCTGCGAAAATTCAAAAGATCAAATGCAAAGTCTAAAGGAAGTTCCAAGGCAATGTCTCAAAAATGTTTTCAGGAAAGAAAACGACGTTGATAAGCCATAGAAGGTTTCTTTAAAGGGAAAACCACTAATCTAGATGTTTAATTTGGGGCACATTTATTTAAGAAAAAAGGAAATGTAAAAAATCCCCATAAAATCAACCCCTATTATTTTAGGGTGGAAAAGACAGAGAACTAAGAAAAAGGAGAGAAAGCACGAGGGCCCACCTGATTCCCTTGGTACTTAGTTGTTTGCAATGTGAGCTGGGCCATCTCACTGACTCTAGCTCAAGGGCATTTCTGGAGGGCAGACTACATACTGCTTAAGGAACTAGAAGATAAACTATCTTTCATTACAGGATGCAAAACTATCTCTGCAACTATTTTATATGCACTGTCCAGGCTGTATGGTTTTAGGCACATAACAATTTCTCGGTGCTTCAGTTTTTTCCCTCTAAAAAATAGAGATAATAAAATGGTAGCTACCACATAGGTACCATGCTGTAAAGATAAAATGAGATCTTGCCTGTTAATCCCTTAACACAATGCCCAGCAACACTGAAGGCCTCAGTAAATGTTAGCTGCTATCAGCTGCACATCTGAAATAGTGAAGTCCTCAATCTTTATTTTTTGTCTTGAAATTAACACAGTAGCCAGAGATTGTGACCTAGAGGGAACGGAAAAAGCCCCTCTGGGCTTGTACTAGAATATCTGGGAAAGGGGTGGAGGCAGTATGTATAGTTTAAAAAATCCCAAAGAATACCAGCTACCAACCTTCAATAAAAATGATGCATAATATATAATTTCTTCTATAACAATCCTGACTTCAGGCAGATAATGATAGAAGAATTACTAGTAAGAGGAGTTCCCGTCGTGGCTCAGTGGTTAACAAACCCGACTAGCATCCATGAGGACGCAGGTTTGATCCCTGGCCTCGCTCAGTGGGTTAAGGATCCGGTGTTACCAAGAGCTGTGGTGTAGGTTGCAGACTCAGCTTGGATCCCATGTTGCTATGGCTGTAGCATAGGCTGGTGGCTATAGCCCCAATTCAACCCCTAGCCTGGGAACCTCCATATGCCTCAGGTGTGGCCCTAAAAAGACCAAAAAAAAAAAAAAAAAGTATTACTGGTACAACACAGAACAAAAACCAAAACAAACTCCTCCACAACACTGACTAAACTGCCTGGTCTTTACCCTCTGCCTCCTCCATGTCCTTTTTGTTGGCTAACAGGATCTCATCTCGCTGGTCCGTCAACAAATCAGCCAGATGATAGATAATCTCTGCTCTCTAGGAAAAAAAGGGAAAACGTTAAAACAAATAAGCAAACATGTTAACCCATGACAAGTGCGCACCACTTTTAAACCTACTCTTTTGAGTGGGCCATGCCTTGCTCCTAAATCCAAGGTCACCAATGACTGCAATCCCTTTACTTCATTCATTCATTTCCCACCAGTGCTCCTCTCATTTTTCCTTCCTCTTTCACTACTATCTCCCCTGTTTCTCCTTACTTCACTTCCTCTATTACCACTCTTGATGCTGATGATTAGTAAATCTTAATCTTGTAGCAGGGAGAGGGCATGATGAATTAGTCAATTTGCCCATGAGACAGGGGCCAGCACTTTGAATCAGTATACTATACACATCTCCACCTATTTAATAGCACTAGCCATATAGCTGATTTCTCAGGTAAGTTTCTGTATCTAGCTTTTCTTTTTTGGCCAGTATACATTAAATGAATTCAGTCAAAGGGGAAAAACCCTGTCCTGGATGGTGGAGGATACCCCAACCCGTACCCATCTAGATTAGGAAATGTGGCAAATTAGAGTAGTAATTACTGAAGGAGTAAAAGAAGTGATTTAAGAGAAAGAGAAGCTAGGTCCTCCTGGCTTCTCCTTCTCTACTTGTAGTTATTTTAAATTCACTCTTTTCTTCTCAGGCCAAAGTACTCCCCAGAAGAAATTTATATACATCACTTTCAAATCCAGCCCTAACACCATGACCCTTAGGAAGCAGCCCCCTGCTTCCCCTCAACCTCTTCGAATTCACTGTGTCTGCCACTTCAACTGACCGATTCACTGTGATCAGGGCAGGGCTATGACTACAGCTGATAGGTAAGCTAGGTGACTTGGACAGCTTCGGGTAAGTAACTTCCCTACACTTCTACGCCCACTATGTGGCAGGATCAGGGAGCCTCTTTGGTTTCATGATTTTCATGTTGCTTTCTATCAACATCATAGGGATGCAAAGCTACCTTAGGCCTCAGCTTATAAAAGACAAAAGGGAAAGTGAAATTTAGAACAAGAAAAAAGGCAGAGCAAATATGAATCAGGCTTGTAACTCGGATCTAACTCTGTGGGATCTGAGGAATAAATGGGGAAACAGCAGGCTTAACTGAGCATTAAACCTCACAGTCTGACTCACTCTGAAAACTATGACCTAGGGTTATTACCTGCTCAGGTTCCAAGGTGGCCAACATCCTTCCTCCTGATCGAGCCATTTCCCCTTGTTGCTCCACGGTAGGGCCTGCAAGAACATTTGTCAACATCAGCTTAAGGTCAGCTTACGCCCTCTCACTATCCGCTCGTGCACGGGCTCCTTGCAGGTACAGAGCACAAGCGCAGGGTCTTGGTGTGCCTGTTTCACATCCAGAGATCACTCTGAACAATAGAATGGCAGAACAGCATACCAATTAACTCAGACAAAAAAACAAGAACCTGCCTGCATCTTCGGGGCGGACAATATGTTTTCTAGAGTTCTTGGCTTATACTTCCTAATGTGTTTGCATTTCCTGTTTCTTTCTTCTGCTTTTTAGGGCTGCACCCTCGGCATATGGAGGTTCCCAGGCTATGGGTCAAATCAGAGCTGTAGCTGCCGGACTATGCCACAGCAATGTGGATCCAAGCTGTGTCTGCAACCTAAGCCATGGCTCACGGCAACACAGGATCCTCAACCCACTGAGCAAGGACACGGATCGAACCCGTGTCCTCATGGATACTAGTCAGGTTCTTAACCCACTGAGCCACAACAGGAACTCCTAATGCGTTTGCATTTCTGAATGTAGATTATAAAGCAATTCTGTCTTTGTACACACTTGGGAGAGCAAATACCATATCTTATGCATCTTTGCATCTGTAAGTGTTCATTAGTACCTGGCATCCAGCATGGGCCTAGCAAACATTTCTTGAGAAAAATGGATGTTTATACTTTAACTTACTGATTTTAGAGAGGACAGGAGGCCTAGTTAGGCAGGTTAGATGAATTTTACAAAAGCAAAGTAGAATCCAGTTTTGCAAGTAGTGTCCAGAACAATAGCATATTTTATATCATCAGCACATTAATAAATTGTGAGTTCTACTCCCAGAAGGAAAGCTCCCTCTTCAGCCCCATCTAGGCCACCACAGAGTCACTAGCTACCATCACAGACCATGGGATTCTATGAAGAACTGCTTACCTGCAGGCTTTACTTCAGAAAAGAAGGTGCCAACCTTCTTTCCCTCCACGATGTCTGTGATGACGTGCCCAGACACCTTTGGGTGGGTCCCATTGGCAATGACCACAGACGTGCCACCTTGCAAAGCCCAGAGGGCTGCTTTCACCTAGGGAGAGATCAGATCCATGGATGAAATTAAGACCTTGGCAAGATCTAGTCACCTGCACTTCAAACATGCCAAAACATAGACAATACAATGGGATATTGAGCAATTTAAGTACCCGCAGGAATATTTTCAACAGCTCAGGAGCTCTGAAGACTTGCTCAGCCTACACACTCTTCCCAGCCCAACTCTGGCATGTGTTGTCTAAAGATGAACCAACCTGTCCTCTGTGTTCCCCATGTTTTCTCTAAGACTCTCTAGTACTGGGACACATGACTTTTGCATTTGACTTATTGTGCCTCAACTTAGTGTCCAGCCTGCTGTTTGATCAGAATCTGACCCTGAGTGTTCTGAGCTTTTGTAAGTGGACTTCATATCCTCATCTCTGCCACTGCTACACATGATGCTGTGCCTGAAGGGCATAACTTCTAAGAACAATTAATGGGAGAGAATTTTTGAAAGATTTCCTCAAGAAATATTTGAGCTCTAATATTAACACTTAGGACTTAAGAAGTATGCAAAATATATAAACCTTGCCCTTGAGGAATTTATAATATGAACATATTCTTTATATATTATTAATAAAAATACAAAGACATGACTAAATGTAGGTACACAACGCACATGAAATCTGTATTTAGATACATGCATCTTTAAGTGTGTATGTGCATCAGCCCTCAAACAATTACAAAAGTAAAAAGGATAAAATTGTAACTGTTAGTTATAGGCAGTAAAGGCACCGGATTCTTACCTTGGCTTCCATGCCACCCATTCCCACTCTGGACTTGGTTCCAAATGTTACAGACTGCTGATCTCCAGGATAAAATATATCAATGAGCTTTGCATCATCTGACCCTGGGGGGCTGTCAAAGAGGCCTAAAAAGTAGATACAAGTTGGTAATGCTGTTTAACAGAAGTGAGTATCCCACATGACAGACCTCCCTGGGGACCTGCCAACCACTCTGTACTTGCCTCATCCAAATATATCCTACTATTCCACCAGCTCCAACCAGAAAAGAAGTCAAGGGATTCGTGGAGTCTGCTCACACTAAAAACAACTCCAGGTGGATGCACCTTACATACTTTTATAACCTTGCCTAATGAACGAATGATTGACAGAATCAGGGCATGGCCATACCCTTGGCACTAAATTTACTGACCCTGCCTGTAGTCTAAAGGGAAGCTGTTCTCCCCTTTGCTATTGCTACTTATAATGCTGAACCTTAAGGAAGCAACTGAAAAAGATGAGTGGCTTTTGCAGAAATAGTGCAGCTGCCATATACTGTTTAATGTGAGGGTTTCCAAGGGCATGAAATATGAAAGAGATTCTCGTGAGCTCTCACAGTACCCTTTGAAACAGTCACATTATACTCCCCGCATTATGGGTAAGGCTTTGTGACTTGTTAGGCCAAGTCAGCAGAAGAGCACATGACTCTTGGCATTCAGTCTGGATTTGTCACCACAAAGCCTATGTTCCCTTTATAACTGAGTAGAATGACGTAAGTGTTACATGAAATGTTACATGTGTATCATTCAAAATTAAAAATTCTCAATTTCACTTTGAAAAAGAGTGGTCTGAGCCTTGGAAGGGGAAGGAGAAAATGGAGTCATATCAGCGTCTAATGGAGACACAGGGAGGAACTGCTGCGGGTCGGGGACTGGCTGAAGGATATTTAGGCAGTGATGTTTTTGATTTCAAGTTACTGCTTTTCCTGTGTTAAAATACACTCCACTGCCCCATTATTCCACATCTTTAACACAACCTTGTCAAGAGCATCCTCTCTAGGAAGGTAACGGAATCAGAGCAGTGAGGACATAGTGTCCAAGGCACAACAAGCAGTGCAAACCACAAGCAGCAATTGCATGGAGGGAGAAGTAACCTTTCACAACCCCTGTTCACCTCAACTCAGAACCCCACAGCTCCCGGGGTTGACAGCTGGGGTGAACTGTGCCATGATATTGTTAGTGTGGGCAAGGTTGGACAATTCTAAGCCAAGCCTTCTCCAGAGACTCAGAGGAGTTCCTAGTATTCTGATATTCTGCCTACTCTTCTTTTTCTTTACAGCAGCATCTGAAACTCACCAAGAGCACATATAAAATCCTGATATTGTTCTGGAGTTCCCACTATGGCAGTGGATTAAGGATCCAGTGTTGCTGCAGCTGTGGCATAGGTCACAGCGGGATTTTGGATTTGATCACTGCCCCAGGAACGTCCATATGCCATGGGTGCAGCAAAAAAATAAAATAAAATCTGATGATGTTCTAAAAATCAATATTCAGTAGATAACTAATCAGAGTTAAGAGCACAAGTCTGCCAATGACCAGTTTTGGTGTCTGAAGCTACCTTATATGGAAGTTCCTAGGAGTCAAATTGGAGCTGCAGCTGCTGGCT
The DNA here is from genome assembly GCF_016906955.1 of Phacochoerus africanus. Classification (NCBI taxonomy): domain Eukaryota; kingdom Metazoa; phylum Chordata; class Mammalia; order Artiodactyla; family Suidae; genus Phacochoerus; species Phacochoerus africanus. Next base: position 107,504,485 of record NC_062558.1, read on the forward strand.
TATGCCACAGCCACAGCAAAGGTAGGATCTGAGCCGTGTCTGCAACCTACACCATAACTCACAGTGACTCCAGATCCTTAACCCACTGAGCGGCGCCAGGGATCGAACCTGAATCCTCATGGATACTAGTCGGATTCGTTACTGCTGAGCCACAACAGGAACCCCTATATTGGGTTTTATGTATTGATCTCTCAAACTCATAACTTTTGCTGTGCTAGATAGTACAGGTGAAAGGAAGAGTACATTTTTTAACCAAAAAGATTTAGATTTGAAACCAGCCTCTGCCAAGTACTAGCTATGTGACTCTGAATATACCATTTAACTAATGTGAACTTGATTTTTAATTTCTTCATCTGAATAATGGACTAACCTAGCTACTTTGCAGAGCTGCTTATAAGGACTGAATAAACTGACATTTATAAAAGCATCTAGCACAGTATGTGAACACAGAAGTTTAATAAAAATCTGGTAATTAACTGAAATGTCTTCTTTTCCAGAAAGGCTTATTCTTACCCAAACTTAGCTGTTCCTACACTGAGATTTCAAATTTATCATGAATAAACATGGTACTAAGACTTCTTACAGGTAAAGATACTGACATATAAGTATGATATCTCTGACCTTCCACATGGGCAGAAGACAGATCAATTCATCTGTACCCTCCCCTGCCTCCACCAGGCAGCCCCTGCCCCTCCCCATTGCTGTCAGAGTATAAAACTGGAGAACAAGTCCTGCCACATTAACTCGCCTTGGTTGTGGGCAGGGAACAAAACCGTTTTTCTAACCTCCTGGGAATGTAATGGAGGACTTTGGGGATCCTATAAGTTTGGCTTATTTTAGACACAGCTACCATATTCCTTATGGGTCAGAATGTAAAATGGGAATAGCTCAACAAAGTGAGAAGAGTAAATGCAGAGCCTAGTTGGAGCCAAGAAGGGCCCCTCCACGAGGAAGAGGAAAGCAGAGAGGAATAAGAGGAGCAAAGAACACGGCAGTCATGCAGCCTGCATTTTCTGCAGTGGCTCCAATTAAAATAATCTGCCTCGTGATTTACAATAAAAATGGAAAGTCATCAAGAACACAGTGAGATTATCACTTTACACTCATTAGAATGGCTAAAATCAAAAAGGGAGACATCAAGAGGGAAGTGCTGGAGAAGATGTGGAGAAACTAGAACCCTCATACACCGCCGGGCAAATGTAAAATAGGCAGCTGCTTGGGAGAGCAGTCTGCTTCTTCAAAAGGCTACACATGTGATCCAGCAATTCAACTCCTAAGTACAAGCAAAAGCATGTCCACACCAAAACTTGTGCACGAATGTTCAAAGCAGCATTAGTCATAACAGCTTAAATGTCTATCCGCTGATGAGTGGGTAAATAAAATCTAGTATATCTATATAGAGAAATATTACTTGGCAATAAAAATTATGAAGTACTGATATGTACTATTAATATCAGTGAACCTTGAAAACATTATGTTAAGTGAAAGAAGTCAGTCATGCAGGATCACATATTGTATGATTACATTTATATCAGATGTAATAAGAACAGGCAAATCAATAGTGAAGGTAGATATAGAACTTCCCAAGGGCTAGAGAGTTTCAGGGGACGTGAGCGACTGCAAATGGATATGGGGTTTCTTGTTGGGGTGATTAAAAAAATGTTCTAAATTGTGGTAAGGGTTGACCAATTGTATGAATGTACTAAAAATCAGTGAACTGTACATTTAAATAGATGAACTCTATGTTATGTAAATTATACCTTTATAAAGCTGTTATAAAAAACAAAACTAAAGTCCCTGGAAATAACAACATTTCAGCATTCCAATGACATTTCCCAGACTCCCCCACCTTTACAATCATAGAACCCTTTTTAGACCATATGGTGCAGAAAATAATGGTCTATGGTAAAAAAAAAAAAAAAAAATCAGAAACACTCCAACAAACAGAGAAACTCATATGCTCACACATACAGTTGTGATAAAAAGAAAAGGCATTATTTATACCTTCGACATCTGAAAGAACAATCAAAAGGTCAGTTTTCATTTCCACGGCTAGACGGGCAGCCAGGCTATCATTATCCTTAACACTAATAACCTAAAATGCAATTAGAAGTTGAGAGTCAGAGAGCTATACAGTTCAAAAAGAACTCCACAGAAGTACTCAGCTAGGCTCTGGCAGGCAAAATTAGCGACACAGAGTACATGCATGACAGCTCTTGCAGGCCCCTCTAGTCTTCAAGACACCATGCCTACTGGCAACCCCCCTTCCATTCACTGACACACACAAGCCATGCTCACAGCACCACCTTAAATCACCATTGCACCTCATCTGGTTGAATGAAACCCCCTGACTTCAGAAGAGCTTATGCAGCCGCTGCTCCGGGACGCCAGCTTCTCTCCCATTTCTCCGTCTTGTTTATGCGCAACGTCCAGTGTTAGTACATGCAGCATAGCGTGCCATTAGTGTCTACAGCATGCTCAACCCTCAGGAATACTTTACCCACATTTACCCCCTGGAGATCACTATTGGGCTCTGCTGGGGGGACGACAGCATCATTTGTGTTGACGATGGGGACAATGTTCATTCGGAGGAGCTCATGAAGTGTCCCATTGAGGTTCCGGCGCTTCTGCTCATCGTGGAAATCCAAATTGGTCACCAAAATCTAAATGAATTAAAAAGATTGAAAATGCAGGAGAGAGGATAATGATGAAATTCCCAGGAACAGCATCTAAAGGGTGCTATGAGTAAAGGAGTTAAACTTCAGGCTTCTAGAATACCACATAGATCAGAATGGAATACACATCTTTATGGGCTTTTTGGACTTTTTTTTTTTGGTGTGTGTGTGTTGGGGGCACACCTGCAGCACATGGAAGTTCCCAGGCTAGGGGTCAAATCAGAGTTGCAGCTGCTGGTCTACGCCACAGCCATAGTAATGAGGGATCCTTAACCCACTGAGCAAGGCTAGGGATCGAACCCGCATCCTCATGGATACTAGTCGGGTTCTTAACCCACTAAGTCACAACACGAATCCCAGGAAACATATCTTTGGATATTTATCTAATTCTTTTGTAGGATGGGAAAAAAGTTAAAATCACTTGGAAGATTTATTTTAGGGTGCTAAAGACCTGAAAAAGTACTTTAATCCTCAGAGAGCTACCAAATAACATCCATTTACAAAATTAAGAAAATGGGAGTTCCGGAGTTCCCATCCTGGCGCAGTGGTTACTGAATCTGACTGAGAACTATGAGGTTGTGGGTTCGGTCCCTGCCCTTGCTCAGCGGGTTAACAATCCGGTGTTGCCGTGAGCTGTGGTGTAGGTCGCAGACATGGCTCGGATCCCGCGTTGCTGTGGCTCTGGCGTAGGCCGGTGGCTACAGCTCCGACTGGACCCCTAGCCTGGGAACCTCCATATGCTGAGGGAGCAGCCCAAGAAATAGCAAAAAGACAAAAAAAAAAAAAGAAAAAGAAAGAAAAGAAAATGGGAGTTCCCGTTGTGGTGCAGTGGAAATGAATCTGACTAGGAACCATGAGGTTTCAGGTTCAATCCTTGGCCTTGCTCAGTGGGTTAAGGATCTGGCATTGCTGTGAGCTGTGGTGTAGGTTGCAAATGTGGCTTGGATCCTGCAATGCTATGGCTGTGGCATAGGCCAGCAGCTGTAGCTCTGACTGGATCCATAGCCTGGGAACCTCCATATGCTGCAGGTACGGCCCTAAAAAGTAAAAATAAATAAATCAATAAAAATAAAAAATAAAAATTAAAAAAAATTTAAGAAAATGAATGTATATACTTTAGAGGGGTATTAGGGAGAGTAATCACTGCTATGAATTTCTAAAATATCTTTATATTCCAGTATCTGACTCAAAGTTTGGCCATACACAATAAGTGCTGAAATGTGGTGAGCAAGTGAATGAATGGCTACTCTGCTTGCAAAGTGGATTAAACAAAATGGAATAGGGCTGAGTTGTCCTTATTCTCATAAAAATGTTGGTGGAGTGGGGAAGGTGGAGTGGGGTAGATCACGACTGCCTTTTAGTGCTACAGGAAACAGACCTAGATCAAAGGTGAACATATAAATTCTGGCCCTGGTGGTGAAAGGTCAAACAATAAAAGTAAGCACGTGTGTGTGGAGAGGCAAGCAGGAGATACAAAGGTCCAGTGAAAAGACCTGTTGCTCAAACAGTTTAACAAATAAGAAGCAAGAGACAAGAGACCAGAGAGACAAAAGTATGTGTTAGGAGAAGGGCAATCTCTTAGGATGCAAGTCAATTTCATTTCTCTGAAGAAAAAAATAAACTGTTGTCCTTGTTTAAGTCTTTAATCTGACAAACAACTTAGGGGAGATTTTCAAAAGCCCCTGATAATAGCCTTCAAAACAGGATTACAGAAGAAACTAAGGAACCAGAGGATGAAGTACAAAGGGCAAAAACCTCTTGTAGATCAGATCATGGGGAATGCAAAGGTGTGACAGAGAAGGGGCCCGAGGATGGATGTGTGCTGGAAACTGGAGGCACAGAGTTCTTTCACATCAATATTAGTAAAAAAAAACAAAAAACAAAGCTAATGCACAATATTACTAATGATACTTTCACTAAAACAAACTAAAAACTCAAAAAGAATCATACTTGAGAAAAAAATAAAACGAAAGTATAGCTTCTAGACCTAAGTTTCTTCACCTAGCTCCAGGCACCTAAAAAAAAAAAAAAAAAAAAATTTAAAGACCAAAATTGCCACAGAATTGTGGAGAAAAGAACTGAGAATACAATGACAGAAACTGAGGTTTCCAGTGCATTTGCGTAACAGAAAAAAAAAAAAATCTAAAATTACAGTGAGTGGGGTTTCAGCCACAGGCCAACAGGTGGGCAAGTCCATGCCTGTTTCAGCTCCCTTGCTCAAGGACACTCTGGTACAATACCAGAACACCACTGTGGATAACGACTGTGAAAATGATGGACAAACAGAAGTGATAGGAAACACAAGAGCCAAATCTAATAGGATGTATATATAAAATCATCTGTATATAATAATATCTGTGTAAATAGTAGGATCAGAGGCAGCAAAGGAATTTGAAAATAACTTGGGGAGCTCTATTTTTTTTTTAAAGAAATAATGTAGAAAGAATGTTCTAGAATATTTAGGGGGTAACCACTAAAATTTTTTAAGTTCCGTGAGGACTGGAACATGGCTGATTCGTTCATCAAAGTACCCTCAATGTGTAACGGACTCCTTGGTACACCACAGGTGCTCAACAAACATTTGCTAAACGAATTAAAACCACCACCATTTCCCTTTAATGCTTAGTAGATATCCATTATATGAGACAACATGGTGCAAAGAGAAACAAGCCCCCTGAAGTCACGGAAGCCAATCAAATGAAGACATCTAAAAACCTTTTTATTTTTAGGAGAAGCATCAGTACTTGTAGTAGTCCTAAGAGTTATTAGCATAATAACAAGAGCTAGTACTGTGTACCATACACTGTATCAAATGCTTTTCATATATTTTCTCATTGAACTCTTTCAAAAACTCTCTGTGGTAGGCATTGATAATATCCTCATTTTTCAGATGAGGAAATGGAGCCATAAAAGGTTAGACTTAAAGACTTTCTCTAGATCTCCCAACTAGCAAGTGGTGAAGCTGAGACTGTATCCTGCCAGTCTGGCTCGATTCCTGCTCATAATCACCTTGCTCCACCGGAATCACCCTCTGGGAAGGTCAGCCTCTCACCTGCGCAGCACAGATGCTATACTGGGTAAACATGGCTTCATATAAGGCCATCAGCCCACTCTGTCCAGCAGCTGCACAGGCTCGGGCTTCTAAGACTGGAATTGCCTGTAACACACCAACAGACAAAATGTGGGAGTTTTGGGAAGGAGGTTGGGAGTGAGGGAAGGAGGCTTGAGGGCCCTGTCACAGGGGCTGGGGACTGGGGAATCAGCACTCACCATCTCCTTCAGCTGGTTCTGCCCTGAGTGTAGGGCCTGCCGCACACTCTGAGACAGCAGGATCTCATGGCGTAAGCGTTGCTTGCCAAAGGCTACGGCTCCACTGGTCACCAGCATCATCTCTCGTCCTTGATTCTGCAGCACTGACACCTGACAATGGGGAAGGAAAAGGCCTAAGTCCCTGTAATGTCTCCTTCCTCTCATCACAAGAGATTCAGGAAGGTTGGTCTAATGAGTGGATCCCAAACACTGGTTTACAGATCAACACTGGACTGGCTCTGAAAGAATCATTCAAGTTGTTGGGTAAAAAGAGTCTTACATGCTTCCTCAAATCTGATAAGTAGGTAGCAGATAGAAAAGAAAAGGTTTTGTTTTTGTTTTTTAGTGAGGCGAGTCTGTTTTAGAGAGAAGACAAATGTAGAGAAAGCACAGGCAGGCTCTGAGGGCTGGTTGGGGGGAGGGTAGGTGGAGAGGGAGAGAGACAGAGACAGACAGAAAGAGTAAGAAAGAAAACTAGAAGTTTTTAATAAGGGGATTCTGGCTGTAGCCGCTTTGGCATCCACAGGACTTGCAGGTACCTGGAGGATTCCATAATGCAGAAGCCTACTTGTTTCAGGAAATAAAGCTGGAACACAAGTCTGGAGCCCGCAACTGCAGCATACACTTAGCAGATGACTTCTTGAGTTCTAAGGAATGACCTGGGGGAGATGCAGCTATTTTGGGGGCAGGTCTGATTCTCATGAGTTGCCTCCGGCTAGACCAGGGAGAGATACGGACCCTGTTCTGCTGTCTGCCTAGAACCAGATGTGGTCACTTTGTTTCCCACCTAGGACAGATTCACATGAAAGAATCAAAGATTCAATATTCCTAATCTGTCTGTACCTCCTGGAACCCAGAAACAGCTCTGATACACCATGACCTAAAAAAAAAAAAAAATACCCTTTTATCATAGAAAATGTCATATTTAACCAAAGTGGTAAGAATAAAATTATAAATCCCCACGTACTCATCACCCAGCTTCAACAACCATCTCTCACGGCCATTTCTCATTCTCCAGTATTCCTTTTATAGCGCCCACCACTGTTTTAATACAAATCCCAGGCTCCAGACACATTATTTCACCTGTAAAGATTTCAGAAAGTAATTGCTAAAATGCAAGGTATGTGTATATATCTACAAAACCATTATATCTGAAACATTTCAGTAATTCCCTAATATCAAGTAGCCAGTGTTCACATTGTTCCAATTTTTTTCAACTTGTTCAAACTGAGATACAAATTAAGCCCACATATTGCAATTAGTTGAAATGTCTTTTAATTCACCTTTAATCATTAGTTTCCCCTCCATAATTTTTCCCCTTATAATTTTTTCTTAAAGAAACTAGGTTATTTGTCCTTTGGGGTTTCTCAGCCTTGACTTTCCTGCTTGTGTCCCTGTGGTGTAGTTTAATGCTGTACTCTACTTCCTGTAAAACTGCTGTTTGGAGGCTTGATTTTTTTGTCAGTAATTTTTTAATAGGTCATGGTGTCCATCAAGGGGGACATAAAATAAAAACCTGGCTGCTTTTCTTTTTGTGATAATAGCAACTACATCATGACGATCATCATCAAGACCTATAAAGTACTTATATTCTCATTAATTCAGTTCTTTCTTTTTTTCTTTTTTGGCTGCACCCATGGCACTGCAGTGACAACACTGCATCCTTAATCCTCTACACCACAAGGGAACTCCCACTTCTTTATTTATAGGCTACAATACTTCAGTAAAAGAAAACGTTCATTCATTATTTAGTTACCTTGAGGTACGGTTTGTAGGTGAAAGGCAGCACAAATGTGTCTCTTTCCCTTTGTTTGTTTCCTAAATAATGAGTAGTTTCTCTAGAATTTTTCAAAGATGACCAATATTTTTTAAGTATCATTGTGATTCATGGATTTCAACATATTTCATGTGTTTAAATTCAGTGCAATAATTACTGATGTTCAGATACTCCCATCTTTGGCCACTGGAAGCCATTTTAAGTCAGCTCCTGAATCCACCTAGGGGATCAGATGCCTGGGACAAGAGAGCTGACTCTATATACTAGTACTACTCCGATCTAGAAAACCCTTCCTTGAGGTCCATGGGTAGCCCTAGAAGGAGAGCTGGTGACCTAAGCAAACCATTACCAGGTTCTCCCCAGTTTTCATCAAGTTTCTCTTCTGCTCAAATCTTCAATCTGCCTTGAGATCAAACCCCAATTCCTCCTCCTGGTTTCAAAGCCCTGCCTAATGGAATGATCCACTTTATTTCCCACTCTCCCTGATGAGACCACCACCACTGCTTTCAAGTTTGCCTCCTCCCTGGCTCACCAGCATGCCGTACTCATTTCTGCTTTGGTCTCCTGTCTGGCATCTACTTGGACAGCCACTCGCTCCCCAGAACCACTGGGCTGCACATTCAAGAGGCACCATTCACAGTGTGCACTTAGCAGCATGGAGCATTTCCCCTCTGCTGGTGCAAATCCTACAAGTACCAGGCCCACCTTGAGTCCCAGCTCTCCTACAAAGTCCTAAGAAATGACTTCTCTCATTTGACTTTTCTATCTCTAAACCTGTCAGTCACTGTCATTTGGGCCTCTCATTTGGGTATTACCTGCCTTGAACAATTACCTAATTATTCTGGGAGTCCCAAGAGCAGGGACATATTTGACCTGCAGGGCATAGTTTGCCAACCCCTGACCAAAAAGTCAAAAACCAGAACTCCAGTTATCCTGAAGATAAAGCTAGAGCCTTTCCATTCTAGCTGTAACTCAGCTCAATCTTCCATAACCATATTTTCAGTTTTTAAAAAACCCAGTGTTTCTGAAGAGTTGGTATTAGAAAACTGCTAACCTAAAACTTGATAGAATTTTCCTCATATATTTAAGACTACATGGCCTACAGAGTCTTACATATTTAGTATCTGGCCTTTTACAGGAAAGGTTTGGTAATCCCTGCTCTTGGAAAAGATAAGGGTAGTGGAATTTTTGATGTGATGTTTAAAGTCCAAAACTCCTGTACTGACCCCCCAAGGAGTTTTTTTTTAAACTGATAAACTATCAGTGGCCAGCCTGGTTTGACCACATGGGTAGTGGGGCATAAAATTCCCACTGAAAATTTCTACTTTAAGTCTTTCCAAAGCTAAGATTCCCTGCACAGATCTCTTGGTGATTCAGTCTGGAGACAAAGTGTGGTCCTTGTGTGAGTAAAGATGCTGGGGGACTTGTATGTAGGATGTCTCTCAGACCCCCAAGGCTTGCTTCCTTCTCTCTTGGAGCCTTGAATCCCTTTGCCTTGACATGAAAGCCTGCCATGGACATTCTCTGTGGAGTCCGGGGAACCCTTTTAAATATGTGAACTTGGGAAATTTATGCAATGATAGCTCATTTTTATTTTAAGATTACTGGGCTAACTTAAAAAGATAAAGCCCAGCAAAACAGGAAAAAAAAAAATCTCAATATTTACACAAACCCATCTGGTGACTCAACCCTGACTACATATGAATAACCTGGGGAACTTTAAAAATACAGATGCTGGAGTTTCTGCTATGGCTCAGCAGAAAGAACTCTCACTGGTATCCATGAGGACACAGGTTTGATCTGTGGCCTTGCTCAGTGAGTTAAGGATCCGGTGTTGGCCTGAGCTGTGATGTAGGTCACAGATGCAGCTGGGATCTGGCACTGTTGTGGCTGATGGTGTAGGCTACAGCTCTGATTGGACCCCTAGCCTGGGAACCTCCATATGCCATGGGTGCAGCCCTAAAAAGACAAAAAACAAACAAACAAAACACCAGATGCTTGAGCCCCATATAGCAGAGACACTTAATAAAGGATTGAGTGCGAAGTCCTTAATAAAGGATTTCCAAGTCCCTCGGGCGATTCTAGCGCACAGCCAGGATGAAGAATCACTGACTTATACAGCTCCTTATCATTAAGAAGTCTGGGGGATGAAAGGCATGAAATCAATTCCACTCCTTGACACCCCCTTTGCTTGCCCAGGGATGCCATCTCCCAGTGGCATCTTCATCAGGAAAGCAGTTTTCAGACTGGGTAAATCTATTGCACTCAAATCAAGATTATTTTTTACAAGCTGAGGAACCTGAAATAAGAGCTTGAAAAGCCGACTTTGTTTTAGATCAGCCGAATTTTCCATTTTGGCAATTACCTGCTCAACAATAGATGCCAGGCGCCCCAGTGCCAGGCCACATTCGTCCCCTCGGGTCACCACGGCACTTCCGAGTTTCACCACGATTCTCTTGGCATGCTTCAGCTCACTGCGGTGGGCAAAAGACTTGCCATGTGTACGACTGAGGGGAACAGTGATAAAGGGAATGTTGCTCCAAGAACGAACATGTCTGATGGCCGAAGGCTGGACGTGACCTGCAGCCCCCAGAGTCAAATGCAAGGGAAAAAAAAGAGAAATAACACAATATAATTTCTCAGTAAAAGATGAATGCATAATAGTAAGGAGTTTAGCCACCAAAAAAGAGCTTTATCATTCTTAACTGAGTAAAATCAGTATATAAAAGCCATGTACAGCATGTTTTATTCCAGTATTATGTAGAGTTTATGCCCAGTACACTGGTACACCCAAATACTGCTGGTGGAAAGTTTAAACGAAGCAATCTTTCCTGAAGATGCACTGACAAAATATATCAAAAGCCTTAAAAATGTTCAAATCTTTGATCCAACTATTCCATGTTCAGAAATTTATTCTAAGGAACTAATCAGAGATGGCGACAAAGATTTATCGGAAGGCTATTCATCAGTGTTATTTAAAACAAGGAAAATCAGAAAGAGTAAATGCCCAAGAATTTTTCAATAACATAGGTAAATGCTCATATGTTTCACATACATGTTTAAATTCATAGAAAAAGATAAAGAAAACAAATCCAGTGACTGCTGATCACTTACCAATTTACCTAATCAATTACCAATTACCTACCCCTACCCCTACCCCAAACCCAATTAACCCTTCTAGGAATTTCCTTAAAAAAGAAAAGTGCTTCCTGGGACTAGAACCCACAGCTGCCTAATATCAAGCTGCCATTAGCCACATCCATTTGTGTCAATTCATGGCTATTATTTACTCCTAGACAAATAAAAATCAAGGTTCAGGCCAGAGCTCCCCACAGTTACTCTCTATATAGAACCAATCTGCCTCTTAGAATCACTTCTCATCCTATGTTGTTACCTACTGGTGCTGCCTGGAGCCTTTTTGACTGAAATTACATTAAATGTGAACAAGGAAAAGGTTTAAATTAAAAAAAAAAAATTGTTTCCTTTCATCCATCCTTGGAAAACAGATGAAAAGGCCAAAACTCAAATATCTGATTTTCGACTGTAAGAAAACATGTTAAGAACTGTGACTCAATAAAAAGAGTGTGAAAGGCTGATGATTTCAAAGAGCTACTCTGTCCAGGAAGGGATAAAAGAGATATTCCTTCTTTTAGGAACCCATCTTCCTTCAGGGGAAGAAGAGAGAATAGATGTCTATCTATCTATTTTTTTTTTTTTTTGGTTGCTCCTGGGGCATGTAGAAGTTCCGAGGCCATGGAAAAACCCATACCACAGCAGCAAACTGAGCCACAGCAGTGACAGATCCTTAACCCACTAAGCCACCAGGGAACTCCAAATGTCGATCTTGTTGAGCCATTATTTTTTGGGCTTTTCTGTTACTTGCAATCATAAGTGATAGGGGAAGATGAGTGCACAGGTAGAGGGACAGGTGAGGCCTGGAAAGGAGAGGAGAGGCTGACTGAGGACGTCAGCTTTTTTTTTTTTTCTATTTGTCTTTTTACGGCCACACCTACAGCATATGGAGGTTCCCAGGCTAGGGATCCAATTAGAGTTGGAGCTGCCAGTCTATGCCAGAGCCACAGCAACATGGGATCCAAACTGCGTCTGCGACCTACACCAAAGCTCATGGCAACACTGGATCCTTAACCTGCTGAGCGAGGCCAGGGATTGAACCTGCATCCTCATGGATGCCAGTCAGGTTTGTCAACTGCTGAGCCACGAAGGGAATTCCTGAGGACAGTAGCTTTAACGGGTGGTCTTACTCACAGTAAATGGACTTCTTGGTGGGATTCCCTGATTCTCTGTTCTCTGCAGGACAAAACTTTAGGTTCTTCCCCCCACAAGGCGTTACCTATGTATCACTACAGGCGCTAATAAATACTGAAAGGAATTACAAAATAATCTTTCCAAGCTGCCATTCTATAATTGCACTATCACAGAGTAACTTTTCTTCCACTTGAGTCAACCATTATCACCTCCCTTTATATTTACAGACAGCTTTCTCAGAATTTCTCTACCCAGTGCCTCTATCTCCTGATAACTGACTCCTCTAACTGTAACACAGCATCCATTGTCTCTCTCTCTGCTACAAAAACGGTGGGTAGGAGTTCCCTTGTGGCTCAGAAGGTTAAGGATCTGGCATTGTCACTGCTGTGGCTCTGGTTACAGCTGTGGAATGGGTCTAATCCCTGGCCTGGGACCTTCCCCATGCTGCAGGTACGGCTAAGAAAAAAAAAGAAAGGTGGTAAAGCTGGTAGAGTCCTATTCTCGTGAACCAGAAGATTCACTGTGTGTTCTCTTCCCTCTCTGCCTCCTTCACACACAAATCTGAGAAAGAACATCTTAAACAAAGTCATGAAGGGTCCTTTCTTCCCTCTATTAAATAATCTTTTCTTTAAATGACTGTGTTTCAAGTGTGTTGGAGATACAAGAAAGACGACATGATCTTTTTTCATAACAGGCAGAGAGCTGCTCAGTAAGCCCATCATCTGGGATAGAACTGGAGCTTGGCACCTTTGCTAGACTCGTTCCTGCTGGAGGGGTCCCAGAGACTGAGGGGCTGGGCTGTTCGGTGAAGAGCTCTCTTTCTTCATTAGGTTGATCAATATAGATATGCTGGCTCAGTCTGCAGGGGTATCAGCCTATGCAATGAATATACCTAAGTCTAAGTTTAAAAGTTACACATAATGTTTTTGGCCACGCTGACCTGGTGGAGGGAGGGATGGTAGAGGGAAAGACTTACTCCCCTGGAGTCTGGACCTGTAATCATCACTGGCTGTATGCAGAGTATCATGCATCTCTTTGACAGCTGTCAGGACAAGGCCTGCTGGTCACTTTGCTCTCCTGTGCACTGCAGGGAATGTCCTGGCCTGCAAAAGTACTGACCACGGGTGCGGCAGCCTGAGAGGGCACCTCAGGGACACAGGTGGTGGCAAGCAGGTCAGTCCAGGTGATCAAACCAATTAGAATCGAACAGGCCAGGTGAGCATGAATGAGACTCCTGATCCACGGAAAGGTGGCATGGCCTGATGCCAGGGAGTCAAGGGTTATTCTGGTGGCAGGCAACCAGGTCATATCAGATCAGAGCTGATACAGTTCAAGAAGAGGCCACATCTATGAACAAGGTTTTAAGCAAGTAAAATCTCAGTCACATCCAGTGTGTATCATACCAAGAAGAGTTTTTTGGGGTCCAGGGCTTTTCTGGATTTTCTATTCAACAATACTTTCACCCCCTCAGATTGACCCTACCTCTCTTGAGGGCATTTCTTCTGTTCTGTCGGGTAGTATACTTTTTAGGGTCCATATGAAGGACTGAAAAAGCCTTGATTATTTAGGAAAAATCCAAGGCTTCTGGATGGGTAATCTCGTCCTATCTTCTAAGGAAACTCTAAGTCTCAATGAAAAGGCACCTCCTGTTTATACATGAAGGGATACTCAGGTGTATATGTGTGCATTCGTGTTGGGGGAGGGCTGTTCATATTCCTCAAAAGTGCCACACACACTCCAAAGGAGGAGAAGCCCTTGACCTTTTCAGCATCAGAATCCTTATACTCAGCAATCAATGAGGCCGTGTTCCAGGTCTAAACAGGAAGGGATCCTGACATGGTTTCCATCTCCCCTCCTGGCCTTCCACTGCCCTCTGTTTGAATCTATATGCTTCTCACTCTGCCTGTTTATTTCTTTTCTGCTCTTCTGTTTATCATGGTCAGTGAACATGCGGACTCCAGGCTCCAGAAAAATCTAAATACAAAGATAAAAAAAATCTAGGGACAGGATCAGAAAGTGCCTCATTCACAGAAGGCAAAAAGAAGAAACAGTAATAGCCATGATAAAAATATTGAAGAGAATACTTACTGTATGCTAGGAGCTGTGTTAATTATTCATACAACTTATACAGAGGCAGAGAATATATGAAAGGACAAGTGTAGGCTCTAGAACTAGACCACCTAGGTTGGAATCTCAACCTCTCCACTTACTTGACCAATCTCCTAAGATTGTTGTGGGGGATGATGATATGAGTTAATGCATGAACAGGGATTAGCACAAAATAAACACTCAATACATATTAGCTGGTAAAGCAAAGTGTTAGCTATGGCTATCATCGTCATCACCATTATCTTACTGAATTCTCAGGAATTAAGACTTATGAGTTAGGAATTATTATGAGTTAGTTATTATTAGCCTCATTTTATAAATAAGGAGATTGAGGCACAGAGAAGCCGAATAACTTAACAACATTCCCAGATTGTAAAAATGGCCATAAAACTTGAAGCTTCTACCACCAACACATGGAGTCTATTTTCCCACTCCTTGAGTGGGGGCTGGCCCTATGACTTGCTTTGACCAATATGATGTGGCAGAGACCTAACTCTGTATGAATTCTGAGCTGAGGCCTCAAGAGACCCTGTCACTTCCCGGTCCTGGGAAGCATCATATGAAGAAGCCATGGATAGCCTGCTGAAGAATGAATGAGTATCTGGAACAGAGATGATCTATCATCTCAGCAGATTTTCCCCGGCCCTCAACAATCAACCCTGAGCTGATTCAAGAACTGACATAGGCACAGAACCGCTGAGTAGCTAAGCTCGGTCCAAAATGCCAACCTATGGAATGGTGACCTAAATCCATAGCTGTGGTCATTAAGTAAGTAGCAAAGCTAGTTTTCAAACACAGGGAGCCTACTTCCAGACCCTGAACTTTTAATCTTCACATTTTTCTTGACAAGAATGGGAAAGAGATATTTTTCCAATGATGATAAGCTTGATTAGTTAAATAAGCAAATCCTCTTGCAGTAAGATTGTTGGTAACTTTTATGTATTATCAAGGAGACAGGCAACTTAAAACATCATAAACAACCTTTCAAGAAATGGTGCTGGAACTAGACATCCACAGGCAAAAAAGTGAATCTCAATCTAGTCACCATGCCTAGACAAAAATTAACTCAAAATGGATCATGGACTTCAATGTAAAACTACAAAACTTTTGGGTAAAATCACAGGAGAAAATCTTCAGAATCTAAGGTTATAAAGGAGTTCTTAGACTTGACCTCATATATACAATCATAAAAGGAAAAACTGATAAACTCAACCTCACCAAAGTAAAAAAACAAAAACAAAAAACTTTCCTCTGTGAAAGACCCTGTTAAGAGACTGAAATGACAAACTATGAACTGGGAGAAAATACTTTCAAACCACATAGCTGACCAAGGCCAGCAGCTATAGCTCCAATTTGACCTCTAGTATGCATGAGGATGCAGGTTTGATTCCTGGCCTTGCTCAGTGCAGTAAGGATCTGGCATTGCCGTGAGCTGTGGTGTAGGTCAAAGACTTGGCTTGGATCCCAAGCTGCTATGGCTGTGGCTTAGGCAGGCAGCTATAGCTCTGATTCAGGCCCTAGCTTGGGAACTTCCACATGCCTAGGGTATAGCCCTGGGAAAAAACAAACAAACAAACAAAAAAACCCTGGGAGAATTAAATAAAGGTAACACTTTTTAATGTTGAGTTTTTTAAAAATTTGATGTACAAAAAGCTGTACAAGATTAATGTACACAACTTTATGAGTTTGCAGATAAGTATACACTCGTGAAACCATCACCATAATCTATGCCATAAACCTATCTATCCCCTCTGAAAAGTTCACTTTATTGATAAATACAAATGTAACAGTTCACCAGTAAGGCTGCTTTCTTGCTTACTGCCTTTGTCCAATTCTGTCAAATGACATTTTTTTTCTTCCTCTTCAAAACCTTGTTTGAAATACAGTTTGACCAAGCGTCCCATGTACTTATGTTTCTATGGTACCTACCAGATCTGGAGAGTGTGGTGGATTGGACCCAGGGCAGGAGATGCTGGGTGAAGGACTGGAACCCAGAGCGGCAGACTTGACTCAACATACTGCAAGGTGGTCACTGACCAAGGTAGCTGCAGAATGCATTTTAAAAAAACGAATAATCAAAAATACAAGACAATTCATTTTATTTCTGTCCACCTCCCCACACTCAGAGTAAAAACCTGACCCTCCCGCTCAAACTCCTCTACATTTGGGGAACTCCCACCTCTTCTATTTAGAGAAAGAACAAATGGCTCCTTCTCAAGCTCCAACTCTACCCTTCCTTTTCTAGAACCATCTTAGGTTTTACATAAGCAAATGGCAATTAAGAATTAAAAATACCCTGAGTGAAAAAATCTTGAAGCTATAATGTTTATGAGTTGATGGGAGTTCCCGTCATGGTGCAGTGGTTAACGAATCCGACTAGGAACCATGAGGTTGTGGGTTCGGTCCCTGCCCTTGCTCAGCGGGTTAACAATCCGGCGTTGCCGTGAGCTGTGGTGTAGGTTGCAGACGCGGCTCGGATCCTGCGTTGCAGTGGCTCTGGCGTAGGCCGGCAACTACAGCTCCGATTGGACCCCTAGCCTGGGAACCTCCATATGCCGAGGGAGCGGCCCAAGAAATGGTAAAAAGACAATAAATAAATAAATAAATAAATAAATAAATACAAATAATGTTTATGAGTTGATATTAAATCCTCACTATAATTCCAAAACCATCAGGGTGTCTCCAACAGATCAAAAAACAGATTTGACATCCAATAAGCAGCTACCTCCACCTTCCTGCTATCACCTCCCAACAGAACTATGAAAACCACATATTTGAAATGCCCCCTTGATCCCTGCTGACACAAGAGGAGGGAAGAAAAGTCAGAGGCTGCTGCTTTGTCTTTCTTCCTGCTGAAAACAGGAATCCAAAGCACACTCTTGCATCCCTGGGAGGGATGGCAATGCCTGCAAATGGCTGGCACCTGAAATGTCCAAGGGCACATCTCCTGGAGGATGAGTACATGGCTAGTGATCTCAGGGCTGAGAACACAGTAGTTGTGAGAATTTTCCCACCGCAGGTCAAACTGCAGGTTTTAGACAAAGAAATATTTACTTCACAAAAAGTTAGGGAGCTTCTCCCCCCCCACACACAGAATATGCCATTCATTATTGCAGCTCTTAAAATACTACAGTAACATGGTTGTGCAAGATAAGGAAAATACTGTGCCTTCTTTGCTTGTGGGCCTCCTTTTAACTTCTGCTCTATGGCGTGGCAGATAGAGTGTAACCCTCTTAAACTTGCCTCTGTGTGTCTAAACTTGCATCAAAGTACTAGCATTTTGCTCTATAGTGAAGAGAAACAAGGAATGGCATGTATTGCTCTTCAATTTGTACTGTGCAAAGGTACAGAAAGGAGAGAGAAGAGACTGGCAGGATACATCTGTTGTAAAGTTATGGCACCTAATAAGCAATAGAAAGTGTTAAGTGCTGTCTTTAACTTCAGTGTTTGCGAGTATAGAAGGTCTCAAGAGAAAATTACTTGCATAACACTGAAGCATGATATAACTCCATGATGGATGTTTGCTGCTTATACAAATTCCTTGGGTAATTGTTGCTAAACAATTATTTACATGTGAATTTTCCAAAATACCCACTGAAAAGCCCAAAGGGTAAAATAATCAAATAATGACACTAAAATTCTATCTCCACAAATTTTCCCCAGCAACTCTTGCATTCAAAGCTGGATATAATTCTACAAGTTAGTTTTTGACTGGTTTACGTGCTACGGTTGATTTTCCCAACTGGATTATAAACCTCCCACTGACAGCACAGTAAACAGAATGGGGAACAAGGACTTCAAAGTTGGAGAGATTTTGGTCAAGCTTTGCACTTGCTGGCTGTGTGCTGTTTGGAGGGTTACTCAATCTTTCTAAGCCTCAATTTTCTCATTTGTAAACCGGGGACAATAAGAATAAGGATCTCGGAGTTCCCGTTGTGGCGCAGTGGTTAACAAATCCGACTAGGAACCATGGGGTTGCGGGTTCAGTCCCTGCCCTTGCTCAGTGGGTTAACGATCCGGCGTTGCCGTGAGCTGTGGTGTAGGTTGCAGACGCGGCTCGGATCCCGCATTGCTGTGGCTCTGGCGTAGGCCAGTGGCTGCGGCTCCAATTCGACCCCTAGCCTGGGAACCTCCATATGCCGCAGGAGCGGCCCAAAGAAATAGCAAAAAGACAAAAAAAAAAAAGAATAAGGATCTCAATGAATTACTGTGAGTCAATGTATGGAATGTCTGGGTACAACAGATGCTCAATAAACATCAGTTCTCCTCCTCTGTCTTTTAAGCACCAATAATATCTTTTTTTTTTTTTGTCTTTTTGCCTTTTCTAGGGCCGCTCCCGCGGCATATGGAGATTCCCAGGCTAGGGGTCTAATCCGAGCCGTGGCCACTGGTCTAGCCAGAGCCACAGCGATGCGGGATGCTAGCCACATCTGCAACTTACACCGCAGGTCACGGCAACGCCGGATCCTCGACCCGCTGAGCAAGGGCAGGGAGGGAACTCGCGACCTCATGGTTCCTAGTCGGATTCGTTAACCACTGCGCCACGACAGGAACGCCGAGCACCAATAATATCTTACAACCACTTCTTCACTTCTTTCAGGGCCTGTCACAAAGAATTTCACATCTTCTAATGGACAAATAATAACCACAAAATATACTTATTGACTGTTTACCCCTCTCTTATCTATGAATAACTGCAAGCTCTGAATGTTTAAGGTCAGTAAGTTATTAGGCAGAAGACTCATCTGGAAACCAAGCCTTCTGACCTCTTCTCTTCGCCTCTGACTGACCCCTCCCTCACTGTAAAAGACAGTTCACCCTGCCAGTTTATTACACCCTCAAAAAGTAGACAGCTTATTCCAGGGAGCAAAGGGTATGTGTGTCTCTGTGTGTGTATAGCCTCCATGTCAACAATTGAAAAGTTTCCATGTTTTGACTCTGGACATTTCTCAAGAACTTCTTTACAGGTTCTGAACAGAAAGCCTTTATCTTACTGACCTGGACAGAGAAGTGAACTTTAGTCCCAACAAACGTCGCTCAGAAGCACAGGATTGTTATGGTTCACCACTTAAAGACAAAGACCCAATGATAAACCTCAGGGCCTCCAGAGCAGGGGATGCTGATGGGGGATGGAATCTGGGTCCACCCTGATGGGCCAGGGAGGCACTTTCACAGACTATAAGCCACACTGCAAAAGGAGGTCGTGAGCAAGCTCTCTGGCTGCAGGGGGCTGGGTCTAAAGAGGGGATCTTGGTAAGCTCAGGCAGGCTGCAGAGGGTGCACATACAAGCCCCTGAGCGTAGGCGTGGGGGAGACTCTCACACGCAGTGAAACACCACCACCGACGCAGGTGCACTGGGAGCTGGTTCCAGACTCCCGGTCAAGAAGAGGTCCGCTGAGTCTTCAAGCCTCTACATGGATCAGTTACCGCATTGGGGTGTATCCCAGGGTGGCCTGCGAGTTCGGGCACCCGCAGCACCCGCCAGCCCTAGGCCTCCCGCGCTAGCATATGGCGGTGCAGCGGCGCCCTGGGAGGCCCAAGCCCGCCGCCATCCCTCAGCGCGCGCCCACACTCACTCGCAAGCCGGACCCCAGACCACCTTCCTCCTGTTTGGGCCGCGCGTCCCGCAGCTGCCTCGGTCGCCCGCGAACCGGCGCGCCCACCCTCCCTCTCCTCAGCCCCGGCGCCGCCTCAGCCACTGCGAAGGCGCCGCCGTTTCGTTATCCCCGCCACTGTCCCCGCCATCCTCGCCGCCCGCCGGTACCTGCCTCACCGCCTCCGCCCGGCGCCGCCGCCGCCCGGCCTACACTCCACGCCTGCCAACTCCGGCTCCGGCTCACTCTCCTTTTTCTTGCGTCAACGTCCCGCAAGATGACGTTACGTCAACAGCGTTGGAGTAAAGCCACGCCGCGGGGCCTCCGCTGTTGACGCAGAGCAAGGGGCCGGCCCGGAGTTGCGCTGCGGCAATGGCGTACGCGCCTTCCAAGAATCTTGCTCACTCTCCACGTGGCGAGCCCCGCCCGCCGAGGCCCGGGCAGACGCCGGGAGGCGGGGCTGGAGCGCTATAGGTGGTTGTCCACGTCCCAGGAGCAGAGGCGAACAGGGGCCCAAGAGAGGGGCCAAGGAGAATGTCCGAGACCGCTCACTGGGCCTTCCAGGGAGGCAGAAAAGATGCCGTAGCTGCTTGTAGATCCCACATGATGTGTTTGTCACTACTGATCGTTATATCCCAGGCAACCCTCAGAAATAGGTTGGATCAATTTATACATATTTGAGAATCCCACACTCCTGGCATATTACTGCTATCAAATGGGAATATTTTGGCATTACTATAAAATGGTTTATTCCCTAGTGGCCTGGAGGTTTCCTCAAGGGTCCCAGCCCAACTCCCTTTCAGCAAGGGCATTGGTGAGAAGACTGTATTTTAAAAGTTACATTGGAGTTCCCATCATGGTGCAGTGGAAACGAATCTGACTAGGAACCATGAGGTTGAGGGTTCAATCACTGGCCCCGCTCGGTGGGTTAAGGATCCAGCCTTGCTGTGACCTGTGGTGTAGGTCGAAGATGTGGCTCAGCTCTGTGTTGCTGTAGTTCTGGCATAGGCCAGCAGCTGTAGCTCCCATTTGACCCCTAGCCTGAGAACCTCCCTATGCCATGGGTGTGGCCCTAAAAGGAAAAAAAAAAAAAAGGTTATATTGAATTCCTGACAATTAGAACCATTCCAAAGGTGAATGCAGATCCACCCTTAAAATTAGAGCTCAGACTCTCTCCCTCTTTTCTACTTGCTATGTTTTCCTCAAAGGGCATCTTCGTTCTTGCATAGACACAGATGTAGTGCTGGGTACACTGGACATGTGAGGGGCTGGAGTAGGCAGAGCACTTTGGTCGAGGTTGGTGATGAGGAGGACACATTGCCTCTTGTGTAGTTGTCCCTGAGAACATTGCTGAGCCTATTTATTCATTCTCTCGTTCGTTAAAAGTTGGCTGCTCTATGTATCAGGCTTTCCCTAGGTTTGGAGGAAGACATGTCACCTCTCTAAAGAGACTTTAGGGAAAGACAGATATGTGAGCAAACAGTTGTGTGATTAGTGTTAGAGGGGGGGTGCTCAGGGAGTCAGGCAAGACTTTAAACAGAGTAGACATTTGAATTATGCTTTCAAGGACAAGACGTAAGTAGTTCGGAGTTCCAGTCGTGGCTCAGGGGAAATGAATCTGACTAGTATCCGTGAGGTTGCAAGTTTGATCCTTGGCCTTGGTCAGTGGGTTAAGGATCCAGCATTGCCGTGAGCTGTAGTGTAGGTTGGAGACAGCTTGGCTCCTGAATTGCTGTAACTGAGGTGTAGGCTGTCAGCTACAGCTCCGATTCAACCCCTAGCCTGGAACCTCCATATGCTGCGGGTTTGGCCCTAAAAAGACAAAAACAAAACAAAACAAAAAAACAAAGAAGTAGTTCACGTAAAAGAGGGGCACAGGATCATAGGAGGAAGAGAGTATAACACGTAGAGACATCAGACACTCTATGAGGAGAGATGTCTGGTGGTGATGGAAGGGGGGCATCTTGCAAAATTTCTGTGCCGTGCTAAAGGTTTTGAATCTTATCCTCAAAGATAGAGAGCCGTGACTTTTAAACGTACTGGAATGGCATGATCAGATTTGTGTGTCTGAAAGTAGTAGAGGAGTAGAAACAGTGCTTGGTTAACCCACCGCAAAGGCTCAAGTAAGAAATGATGGCTGGGGAAAAGGCTCCAGCAGGGGGCCTGGGAGCATAAAAGAGGGAGAGCTGATCTCTGCTCACTACTTGAAAGTGGGAGGGCGAGAGGCGAGGAGGAGCACTTGCAAATCTGGTGGTGCTGCAGCAGTGTTGGGAAATATATGAGGGGAGCATTTTTTGGGGGTGAAAGATGAGAACACCAAGCATATGTTAAGTTTTGAGCACTGTGCATTTAAAGAAGGGTAGGGGATAAAAAAGAAATAAAACTGCCCTCTGGTGGTTTCGTTGGGTACTTGAGCTTTTAAGATTCCCACCAAGAATTTAGAACTAAATAGGGAACTGTGGGTATGGTTAAAGCCATTAGGAACAGAGTCTCCACTCAGCAAGTCTAGTTCTGTTTTGAATGTGTCCTTAACTCACAGTCATATTAGGGTAATTGCCTGCCTGCCTTCCCTGCTAGAAAATCAGCTCCTCAGAGCTGGGAAGTATACTCATGGCACATAATAAAAATTTGATAAATGAATTTAATTTCTTTGGCCTTAGTTTTCTCAAATAAGAACTGTGCTAATAACACTGCCCCTGTCTTCTATACTTGCCTATATTTTATATAGTATAGTCTACATATACTAGTCTAGAGGGTTGTTAAGATCAAATATGAAAATCCTTTAACATTGTCCAAACATTTCCTTTTTATTACTATTATATACATTACTGTTTTACTATTAATATTCTACTCCACCAAAAAAGAGAAGGAAATGGGATATGTGCCTGTGGGTTGGGAAAAATCAAATATCAGGATTATAATCTAGTTTGCCTTTCCTAGAAATCAAGGCACTGATTCAGCCATGGTATCTTTCCTGCATGTGACTTAAAAAAAAAAAAAAAAAGCATGGGAGTTCCCATTGTGGTGCAGTGATTAACGAATCCGACTAGGAACCATGAGTTTGTGGGTTCAATCCTTGGCCTTGCTCAGTGGGTTAAGGATCTGGCATTGTCGTGAGCTGTGATGTGGGTCGAAGACACGGCTTGGATCCCGAGTTGCTGTGGCTCTGACGTAGGCCAGCAGCTGTAGCTTCAATTCGACCCCTAGCCTGGGAATCTCCATAGGCCGAGGGAGAGGCTCTAGAAAAGGCAAAACAAATAAATAAATAAGTAAAAAAGCGCAGTTTTTCACAAGTAAGGGATCAAACCAGGGACTGGACTCATGCCACAGCAGCTACCAGAGCTGCTGCAGTGACAACACTGAATCCTTAACCCACTGAGCCACATGAGAACTCCAAGTGATTCTTTTTTGATTGGAGGGATTTTTGTCTCAGCAAATGGAAATAAGGCTGGACATGACCAGAAAGTCACATAGGAAGTGGACTATTTAGAACTGAACTATAAGTATGCAGGATTGGAAGCTCCCTTTGTGGCTCAGTGGTAACAAACCCAACCAGGATCCATGAGGATGTGGGTTCGATCCCTGGCCCCACTCAGTGGGTTAAGGATCTGATGTTGTTGTGTTGCTGTGGCATAAGCTGGCAGCTATAGCTTTGATTCGACCCCTAACCTGGGAACTTCCATATGCTGCAAATGCGGCCCTAAAAAGCAAAACTAAGAAGTAAGAATGCAGGATTGAGGACTGCTTCTTTACATCCTATAGTGTAGTAGGTTAAATTATCTTAGTCTCAGTTTCTTTCATTGTTAATAACAGAAACTTATTCAAAAAAGGCAATTTACTAGAAGGAATAATTTATAGTTTTCAAGAGCAGGAGGTAAAATTGGATCTCATAACAGGTGGGTACACGGAGCTGGAAGTTGGGAACCAAGAATATCCTCCATTTCTGTGTTTCTAGTTTATACTTCTTTCTACTCATCTCCTTTTTCCCCTCTTTTTAAGATAACACTTTCCATTAGTGAACATTGGTGGAAAATGGCCTCCTCGAGCCTAAAATATCTTTAGTGGCTACTCCCAGCTGGACTTTTAGACTTGGTTCCAGTTTCATATTCCTAGAGAGAATATTTTACTGGCCGACCTTGGTCCAGGACTCCTATTTTTGGTCTAATCAGCTGTGGCAGGGAGAGGAGGGGTCACACAGGTAATGTGAACACGGAGGCCGGGCCCTCCCCTTCAGCAGAACTCTGTGTGATGGAGATTCTCTGAGAAAAGGGAGTAGGTGAGACTGGTAGACATGTTACCTGAGTTGGGAGTGTTAGGACAAACGAATAAACCAGTTTCAGCCACACTATGCAATAACATTTTTTTTTTTTTTGTCGTTTGTCTTTTTAGAGCCACATTCACGGCATATGGAGGTTCCCAGCTAGGGGTCTAATCAGAGCTGTTGCTGCTGGCCTACACCATAGCCACAGCCACACCAGATCCAAGCCGCATCTTCGAACTACACCACAGCTCATGGCAATGCTGTGATCCTTAACCCATTGAGCTAGGCCAGGGATTGAACCCGCAACCTCATGGTTCCTAGTCTGCTTTGTTTCCACTGCACCATGATGGGAACTCCATAGGTGATAACATTTTGTAGTTTCACAAACTGGGCTGAATATCAGAAGCACCAGAAAGGCTTTTAAAAGATACAGATTCTTAGAAGCCCCCAGTGAATTAGAATCTCTAGGGGCAGGACCCAGGAATCAGCACTTGTATTTATTGATTGACTTAAATTTTAATTTTTTTGTCTTTTTAGGGCCACACCAGAGGCATATGGAAGTTCCCAGGCTAGGGGTCAAATAGGAGCTCTAACTGCCAGCCTCCGCCACAGCCACAGCAACTAAGGATCCAAGCTGAGGCTGCATGACCTATACCACAGTCCGTGCAATGTTGGATCCTTACCCCACTGAGTGGGGCCAGGGATTGAACCGAGTCCTCATGGATACAGGTCGGGTTCATTACTGCTGAGCCACAATGGGAACTCCCAGGAGGCAGCACTTTTAAAGAAACTTGGATTGTGATATGACTGGCTTTCAGGAACCCCTGCTTTAAAAGATAGGCCCAGAATGCCAAACAAACAAATACATCAGTAGAAATGGGGAGTTATTTATAAATAAGGAATATTTATAATACATAAATAAACAGGAAGGGTTTTTTGGGAAAGCAAATATTTTCTTTAAAACATAGTTTTTAGGAGTTCCCGTCCTGGCTCAGTGGTTAACGAATCCAACTAGGAACCATGAGGTTGTGGGTTCAATCCCTGGCCTTGCTCAGTGGGTTAAGGATCCGGCGTTGCGGTGAGCTGTGGTGTAGGTCACAGACGAGGCTTGGATCCCGCATTGCTGTGGCTCTGGTGTTAGCCGGCAGCTACGTCTCCGATTCGACCCCTAGCCTGAGAACCTCCATGAGCAGCCCTAGAAAAGGCAAAAAGACACAAAAAAATAAGTAAATAAAATAAAATAAAATATAGTTTTATTTTCTGATTATAAAAATTAGAAAAAAATTCCAATTTTAGACATGTTAGCTTCCCAGACTTCTGTTTGTCAAACAACATACATATATTTTTTTATTTCACAAAAATAGGAAGATAAAACATACGTACCCTTTGGTATTTTATGCACTAAAAATAGATCCTGAATGTTTTCTTAGGGCAATAAAGACAGTACTACTCAATTTTCAATAGTTGTACAACATTCCAATCTAATAAATGGAATTGTTAGGTTAGAGTTTATGAACATTTTAAAAGCTTTTGATACATATTATTAAATAGCTACTTGCCCTTCTCTCCAAGTTTCTACTGGTTTATATTTTCACTAAAAGTATTTGAGAGTATTTGTTTCTCCACACCTACAACAGGCTGGCTGGGATTTCCATTTCATTCTATCCAAATTGCACATAACCCTCTGCAGTGAAACTTGCTTCTTAAATTGAATACATGATTACAATAGAGACCTCATACAGTAAGTCAGAGAGAAGATCACTTACTGTATAAATAGAGGGAGCGATGGGAGTTCCATCATGGCACAGAGGAAACGAATCTGACTAGGAACCATGAGGTTGCAGGTTGATTCCTGGCCTTGCTCAGTGGGTTAAGGACTCAGCATTGCCGTGAGCTGCGGTTTAGGTCACAGATGTGGCTTGGATTCTGAGTTGCTGTGGCTGTGGCCTAGGCCAGCGGCTACAGCTCCGATTAGACCCCTAGCCTGGGAACTTCTATATGCCGTGGGTGCGGCCCTAAAAGGACAAAAGGCAAAAATAAATAAATAAAAATAAAGGGAGTGATGAAGACTACATAATTCCGTAGATGATTTTAAAAAATGTTTCCCTGAAGGTCTGCTACAAGGGAGTGACTGGAGATAAGATCTCCATAAAATCTTACCTAAGATATATTAAGCAGCTTTTTGTAATTGGAAACTAGGCTTACAAGCTAATCAAGTTAGCATAGAGGAAGAGAGGAAAAGAATATTTGAGATATTCCTGCCTTGGAAGAGCAGATGTGCTAATTTCTGGTATTAAGATCTCATACAGTAGTTTAAAAAGGCATAGTAGATCACAGTGAGATACCATTTCACACCCAGTAGGATGGCAAAATAAAAAAGACAGTTACAGATATTGGCCAGGATGTGGAGAAATTGAAACGCTCATCTATTGCTGGTGGGATTGTAAAATGGTACAGCCACTTTGGAAAGCAGTTTGGCAATTCCTCAATAAATTAAACATAGAATTATCATACTGCCCAGCAATTCCACTCCTAGATATATACTCAAGATAAATAAAAACATAAGCCCACACAAACACTTGAACATGAAATGTTCATAGCAGCATTATTCCTAACTGCCAAAAAATAGCAACAACCCAAATGTCCATCAATTTATGGATAAATAAGTGTGGTATATTGATACAATGGAATATATTATTCAGCTGTAAAAAGGAATGAAGTACTGATACATGCTACGACATGGACTAATCTTGAAAATATTACGTCAAGTGCAAAAGCTAGATACAAAGGGCTACATGTTGTGTGATTCTGTTTATTTTTTAGTCTTTTTGCCTTTTTTAGGGCCTCTCCCACAGCATATAGAGGTTCCCAGGGTAGGGGTCTAATCGGAGCTGTTGCTGCCGGCCTATGCCACAGCCACAGCAACGTGGAATCCGAGCCGCATCTGCGACCTACGCCACAACTCATGGCAACACCGGATCCTCAACCCACTGAGCAAGGCCAGGGATTGAACTCACAACCTCATGGTTCCTAGTCGGATTCGTTAACCACTGCGCCACGATGGGGAACTCCTTGTGTGATTCCCTTTACATGAGACTTTGTAAGTGGTCAAATCTATGGAGACAGAAAGTAGATTAGTGGCTGCTGGAAACCAGGGGTAAAGGGAAAATGGAAGTGACTGCTCATCAGCAAGGGACTTCTTTTTAGGATGATAAAAAGGTTCTGGAATTAGTGATGATGTTTGCCTAACTCCAAATATACTAAAACCCACTGAATTGTATACTTTCAAAGGGTGAATTTTATGGTATGTGAATTGTAATTGAGATCTAACTTTTTTTGTTAAGGAGCAGAATGGTTTCATAGCACTTTGGTGTAGGAATAAACATTTGAATAAAAGAGGAAAAGGACTGGACTCTGAAAAAGACTTTGAGGCTGTTGGGAGCAGACTAGATGTCTCTGACCCTGTATCTCAGATTGAACTGTAACGTTAGTTCCCTTTAAGCAGTCTAAACTGGAAAACCTAAATACTCTTAATAGCTTTGTGGTCTGTTTTAATACAGGTCTCCTTAGAGGCAGGGTTGCTGAATGAAAACATCTCTGTAATGAACTCTGGTGAAAATCCTGCCATCATCTTCCCAGCTCCCAAGTCTCCTTGTGCAGAATCTTCCTTATACAGAAACTAGTTATAAATAATTGCTACGAGAAATGTGCCACTTTATTCTGTGGACATAGGTTATTTTTGAGGTACTTTGGAATGAGGCAAAATGATAAGCCCATCAGAGATGGTGTTTACAATTAGTTTTATTCTTGTTTTGCCACACTCGTGGCATATGCAAGTTCCCAGGCCAGAGACTGAATCTGAGCTGTAGCTGTGACCTGTGCCACAGCTGTGGCAAAACCAGATCCTTAACCTGCTGTGCCACAGCAGGAACTCCTACAATAGTACTTTCTGCTCATGAAGCAGGACTTATTATAACTAAGTTATTATTATTATTATTGTTATTATTTTGCCACACCTGTGGCATATGGAAGTTCCCAGGCTAGGGGCTGAATAGAAGCTACAGCTGACAGCCTGTGCCATAGCCATAGCAACGCAGGATCCGAGTCAAGTCTGTGAACTACACCACAGCTTACGGCAACACCAGATCCCCCACTGTTGGAGGCCAGGGATTGAACCCAAATCCTCATGGATACTAGTTGGATTCATTTCTTCTGCACCACAATGGAACTCCCCATGCTTTATTATTAAAAAACAATTTTAGATTCAGATCGTTAATACACTGTGGAAGAGTCTGAAAATATACTACCTCCCATTTCTCTTTGCCTGGCTTTCGACTCCCCATTTTACTTGGCACATCTTGCCTATTTTGCCCCTGCAGTACTTCTACTGTCACTTCCAGCTCCTAAGCCTCTGGTCCACGTGAACTTTTGGGCCTTCACTCAGGTAGTTCTTCCTCCTCGGGATCACGGCCTCCTTTCCCAATCCTACCTATCTGCCACCTTTAGCTCCAACCCAACCACCTCCTCAAAGCTTGTCCCTCACTAGTCTAGGCCACCTTGATTACTTCTCTGAAATGGCATCTCCCATGTCACATGTCATCTTCCCCCACCAAATTGTCAGCTCATCAAGGGGCTGTATCTTCCAATTCTGTTTCACAGTAGGTGTTCAATACTATTTTCATTGCAGTAAATTATTCTCTTACATCCTATTCTTTACATTGTTCTTTTTTATAAAAAAGATCTTAAAAAGTTTAAGAAAATTAGATAAAATGATACTTCTTACATAAGAATTTTGTTTTAAATTCCAAGGATAGCATAATTCTGTTTTAGGTCAAAACTTTTTTTTTTGGCCTCCCCACAGCATATGGGGTTCCTGGGCCAGGGATCAGATCTGGGCCGCAGTTGCGACATAAGCCACAACTGTGGCAACACCAGATCCTTAACCTACTGTGACAGGCCAGGGATTGAACCTGTGTCATAGCCCCCAAGACGCCACTTATCCTGTTGCGCCACAGCAGGAACTCCAGTCTAAACCTTTTTATGCTTCCTGCTTTCTAAGTTTTCTATAGTAATTCCCAACCCATGCTTCTCCACTCAAGAATGATTTTAAAAGGAAATTACCTTTTTAAGTGGTTTTCTCTGCAGCCAGAATCTATGAGTTGGTCAAGCAGGTAGGGCCCAACCATGCCTGTGTGCATTGCCCCTTAAAGCTGCCACTGCCTTACACTAAAAACAGATTTCATGCTGAATTCACTATTTATGTCAGTGCCACATATTTCAGGTCTTCAGAGAGTGTATCTCCCAGGAAAATAACCCAAGTCCCTTTATTTATTTATTTATGCTTTTTAGGGCCACACCTGTGGCATAAGGAAGTTCCCAGGATAGGGGTCAAAATGGAGCTGTAGCTGGCAGCCTACACCATAGCCACAGCAATGCCAGATTTGAGCAGCGTTTGCGACTTACACTGCAGCTCACGGCAACACTGGATCCTCAACCCACTGAGCAGAGCCAGGGATCAAACCAGTGTCCTCATGGATACTAGTCGGGTTTGTTACCACTGAGCCACAATAAGAACTCTGCAAGTCCCTTGATTTAAATACTACTGTGCTGTGTATGACAGTTTTCCGTTTTTTATTTTTTCTTTTTCTTTTTAGGGCCGCGCCTGCAGCATATGGAGGTTCCCAGGCTAAGGGTCTAATTGGAGCTACAGCTGCTGGCCTACACCACAGCTCACGGCAACACCAGATCCTTAACCACTGAGCAAGGCCAGGAATTGAACCCACAACCTTATGGTTCCTAGTTGGATTTGTTTCCGCTGAGCCATGACGGGAACTCTTCCTTTTTTTTTTTTTTTTTTTTTTTAATGTCCCATATATAGGAAAATAATCAAGAGGCAGATCACCTATCAGTTAACTTTGTGTGCTGCTGGAGTTAGTATAACAACGCTCTTGATCAGCTTTTCTCCTCCTCACCGCAATGGAGGGAAGGAAAGAGCAGAAATGAGTAGTGGGGTCATGCTAGTAGCAAAGGGGGCCATGATTCCACATTTATTATGGAAACTCAGGAGAAAGGACTGCTTTTCCCACTCATGCCTGAGCAAAAAATATAGCCCGAGGGAAGTGGGGAAGAACCAGACAAAATATACAGCCACCAGTTTTCTGTTCTCACTCCAGTCCACAGGGCAGCTGTTCCTGAATTCATCTGGGGACAGCAGGAGCCTGCTCCTTTTGCTGGGTCCCAAGTGTGCCTGTGAGCAGATGGATGAAGATGTTGCAAACCTTTAGGCAGGCATAACACAACCTGTAGGGCCAGAGGAAGGGCTCTTGGCATTCTTTCCTTCTTGAGAAGTAGAGAATCTAACATGTATCCCTCTTTTCATAGACAAAGATTCCTTCAGTTAGGTCTCTGTTTTCTTAAATGCCCTCCTCTGGTCATGAGCAGGTGAGGAGCTATTTAGCCAAGATAAGCAGGCTGCCTTGGAACTTCCCATAGGGAAAACGAAAATCTGTTTCTTCTCCTATTTTCACTTAGTCTCTAGATTGAGAACTCCAAGTAGTAAGAGACACAGGGTAAGAATAGGAGAGACTGAGCCTTTTTGAGAGTCTACTCTGCTGAAGGCCACTTTGAAGGGAAAGAAGAAGTCGAATGGCAATTTCCAGTCCACTCTGGGTTGGCCTCTTGGAGGCTCTGGCTTCTGGGTAACGTCCACAAAGGTCACAACAGTTGTTAACGATACTTCTGTTTCTTGTTGGGAATCCTGCAGGAAGAATGTCCATGACAGGTCAGTGCTTATACCCGCTCAAATAAACAGCCTTCCAATTTGACTGTTACTATTACTTCTCTGAAGAAAGACCCAAGACAAACTGCTCTAAGCAAGATAGACCTTTTCCTCATATTGGTCCTATGTAGTGCTCTTTCTGTAAGACAAAAGGAAATTAATTTCTTCGCAACAGTCCATGACACCAGAACTGTGAATAGTTACACCTCCCAAAAGACTGACTCTAGCTTCCCCCAACTGGGGAGCTCTCTGGTATCAGAGGCCAGATGGCAAAACTGCTGCTGTTGAGTGTTTTGCACCTCTACCTTATCAGGGCCCAAAATGCTCCAGACTCTAAAGCAGCACATGTGTAATAATGGAAATAGTAGTGGCAATTCTATACCCTTCTTCAGTTCTAGAAAGAAATGTAAAATGTCATGAAAAAGGCAAAGAACTCTCAGCAATGTAGATTTTTTTTAAAAAGCTATCAAATTCACAGAATCTCAGGGCTAGAAAGGGTCCTCCCAATCACCCACCAATTCAAGTCAAAGGCAATAGATGCTTCCAGGAAAAGGGACCCTGTCAAACTGACTCAGGTATCTGATCTAAGAGACATAACTTTGGGTTATGTCTCTTGATGACTGGAATCATGTTTATCTAAAATGAATTCCCTTTGTTCTGACTCCGTGTTCACAAAGCAAATTTGTGACATAATTTGTAGAACCAGAAAGGAAGATTTTCTTTTTTGTCTTTTGTCTTTTAGGACTGCACCCACAGCATATGGAGGTTCCCAGGCTAGGGGTCCAATTGGAACTGTAGCCGCTGGCCTACGCCACAGCCACAGCAACTTGGGATCCAAGTCACGTCTGCAACCTACACCACAGCTCATGGCAATGCCGGATCCTTAACCCACTGAGTGAGGGCAGGGATCGAACCCACATCCTCATGGATCCTAGGCGGGTTTGCTAACTGCTGAGCCATGACAGGAACACCAGGATTTTTTTTTTTTTTTTTTGCTTTTTAGGGCTGCAGGTGTGGCGTATGGAAGTTCCCAGGTTAAGGGTCGAATCAGAGCTGCAGTTGCCAGGCTACACCACAGCCACAGCAATGTGGGATCCAAGCAGCGTCTTCGACCTACACCCCTGCTCATGGCAACACCGGATCCTTAACCCACTGAGCAAGGCCGGGGATCAAACGTACATCCTCATGGATACTAGTCAGATTTGTTTCTGCTGCGCCACAATGGGAACTTCCCAGAAATGAAGATTTTCTCCATCTACTTTCCTTCACTCTGATGTCACAAATTACAGCTGCAGTAGTCTTTAGCAACAGTAAATATCAGGTTCTGGAAACATAATTTTGACTGGAATAACCCTTCTACAGACTTTTTTTTTTTTGGCTGTGCCTGAAGAATGTGGAAGGTCCTGGGCCAGGGATGGAACCTGCACCACAGCAGTGACCCGGGCCACAGAGGTGACAATGCAAAGTCCTTAACTTGCCGAGCTACCAGGGAACGCCTACAGACATTTTAAAATAAATGAATGTGGGGCCAGTGCTGTGATAATCTTGCATGTCATATTAACTCTTTGGATTCTTTTTTTTTTTTTTTTCAAACAGTGAAGCTCATGTGGGACTTAGCAAAGAACTACTGTTCATGTCTGTGGCACTGAAAGATACACATACATTCCAAGTACAGCCAGCTTAGGCTGAAGCTGCCAAGGGAATCCTGATTGTAGCCAGGCATTGAAAGACTGGTTGAGACCAGAAAAAGAAAATGGAGAGGAGTTTATTACTTAAGAATATGTAATAAATTTTGGAGTTCCCATCGTGGCGCAGTGGAAATGAATCCGACTAGGAAGCATGAGGTTGCGGGTTCGATCCCTGGCCTCACTCAGTGGGTTAAGGATCCGGCATTGCCGTGAGCTGTGGTGTAGGTCGGAGACGTGGCTCGGATCCTGCATTGCTGTGTCTGTGGCGTAGGCTGGCGGCTATAGCTCTGATTAGACCCCTAGCCTGGTAATCTCCATATGCTGCAAGTGGGACCCTGAAAAGACAAAAAGACCCCCCCCCCAAAAAAAAAAAGCTCAAAAGAATATGTAATAAACTATCTTTAGACTTTACCTTACAAAAAGATTTACTGTTAGGACTTAAATTTTCCCCTAGGAACTTTATAATGGGGAGAGGATATATATTCAGTTTGGGGAGCAAACCTTTGTAATTAACATTATTGAAATACGTCAATATTGTTATTTAGCCTTATTGCTGAATGCCTGATGAGCTATATAAACTGATGGGCAGAAATATTTTAGGATGGGAAATAGAATAGGGAATGGATTTTCAGCCTTGGGTTCAGTGTTGTCTAAGAGTGGATTTAATTAATGTGATCTTTCAGCACCTTTAAGAGGGGGAGGGCAAATTTTTCTTTTTTTTTTATAATGATTTTTATTTTTTCCATTATAGCTGGTTTACAGTGTTCTGTCAATTTTCTACTGTACAGCAAGGTGACCCAGCCACACATACATGTATACATTTTTTCTTTTTTTGGGGGGAGGGCAAATTTTAAACTGCCCACAAACAGTCCCAGGAGGAGCTCTGGTTGGAAATCGGGTAGTGCCCTGATGATAGAAGACTGTTTTACATTAGGAAGCCTACAGCTACACACCCAAGCCTTATCTAACTACCTAGTGTTTATTAGTGATAAAGCTGATTTTTTATCTCTGACTCATTTTAATTGCTTTCAAATTCAGGTAGGGAAAAGAGGAGGGTCACTAGCCCCTGCAAACTCCAAAATCAGGGAACTTTTGGAGCCTTGAAGTCAACCTATACCCAGAACTGACCTCTAGGATAGCTATGAGCCCTAAAAGGCAATATTTAGGCCCTTTCTGTATTCACATATTATGATGTCTCTTTATTTCAATAAAGATGAGTTTTTGTGTCTGTTTTTTACTGTGTTAGAGTGATTTTAAGATACAGAAGACATATCTTTACATTGTCACCTTAAAGGAAGTCTAATAATAGCTCTTGATGAGCCTATATCCTGGATGAGTCTGAAAAAATAACTCAGTCCAAATAACTTTTTATCATGTGGGATTTCCCAACCACTGAATCACCGTTATAGACAAAAAGATATGGACAATTGGCAGTCCTACAACCCCCAAAGCTTTTGCACCTAATTGTCCTATAGCGAAGGCTATTAGTTAGTAAGTCTCACTCCTGATCAAAGCTTTCAATCAGCTTAGCATCTTACATATGGGAGAAATTCCTCACGTTAAAGAGAAAAACTGAAGTTCCCATCGTGGTGCAGTGGTAACGAATCCGACTAGGAACCATGAGGGTGCGGGTTTGGTCCCCGGCCTTGCTTAGTGGGTTAAGGATCCAGTGTTGCCGTGAGCTGTGGTGTAGGTGGCAGATGCGGCTCAGATCCTGAGTTGCTGTGGCTCTAGAGTAGGCCGGCAGCTGTAGCTCCAATTAGACCCCTAGCCTGGGAACCTCCATATGTTGCAGAGCAGCCCTAGAAAAAGACAAAAAGAGAGAGAGAGAGAGAGAGAGAGAGAGAGGGAGAAACTGTATCAAATAAACAGAATAAACAAATTCAGAGGACTGAGACAATTAAAGCTGAAGACGAAAATTGTTAATATCTTAAAACCATATAAGAAAGATTACACACACACACACACACATTTTTTGGCTGCGCCCGGGCAGGGATAGAACCCATGTCACAGCAGTGACAATGCTGGGTCCTTAAATCATTGCACCACCAGGGAATTCCAAAGAGGACTTTTTTTTATCAAAAGAAACAGAATAACAAAGAGCTCTTAGAGATTAAAAATATGAAAGCCAATATAAATCCAGTAAAAAGACTAAAAGACAAAGAACAAAAAGATAAAGAGTCAGACAATATAAGAAAAAATAAAAAATTAGAGAATCAAACTAGTGATCCTGTAACAGATTAATAGGAGTTCAAAAAAAGAGAACAGAAAATGGTGGGGAGGAAATTATTAAACATACAATAATAATTGCAATTTATCAGACCTGAGTCTTAAGAGTTAAAACCCCCACACACTGGTATGATGAATGAAGGAAAAAAAATCTACCCAATGCCTAAGACTGTAGAAGTTTCAGACTATTAGAAGTAAGAATAATATCTTAAAATGGCTTCTGAACAGCAGTATTGGAAACTAGAAGAATGCTTTCAAAACTGTGAGTGAAAATCATTTTCAATCTAGAAAGTTAAACTTAGCCAAAAACCAATTAGGCATCATGATAATGACAAAGAAAGCAATTGAACAGTTATCTTTGCACATGCGAACTAAAGAAAAGAATGTACTTTACATGTTCCTTTTTTCAAAGAGGTGATTTGAATTTGAACTCTATCAAAACAAGAGACTAAACCAAGAGAAATTTAATAGTAATGGCTAATAAAGAGTGTTAACAGAGTCTGTTAACAGACTCTACCATAAGTAGGAAGCAAATGGAATATCCAAGATGACTAAGAGAGAGTCCTGTAACAGCTGCTGGGCAGGAATTAGTCCATTTTACTGCCCCCCCCAAAAAAAAGAATGAAAAAACTTCAGAATATCTACCAAATTTAAAAAAGGGTGGTGGCTGCGAGGGATAAAAAAATAAAAGGGTTCTGGAATTCCCACTGTGGTGCAGTGGGTTAAGAATCCCACTGCAGTGGCTCAGGGTGTGGTTCCACCCTCAATCTGGCACAGTGGGTTAACGGATCTGGCATTGCTGCAGCTGCAGTGTAGGTTCCAGTTGCAGCTTGGATTCAATTTCTGGCCTGGGAACCTATGTAAGCCGTAGGTATGGCCATAAAATTTTTAAAAATACAAGAGTTTTGTAATAAAGTAAAATTACATTTGGTAGTCAACAGGGTATCACATATAAGAATAAAAGAAGTGGAGTTCCTGTTGTGGCGCAGTGGAAATGAATCCGACTAGGAACCATGAGGTTTTGGGTTCAGTCCCTGGCCTTGCTGAGTGGGTTAAGGATCGGGTGTTGCCCTGAGCTGTGGTGTAGCTCACAGACGCAGCTCAGATCTGGCTTTGCTGTGGCTGTGGCTGTGGCTGGCAGCTGTAGCTCCAATTTGACCCCTAGCTTGGGAACCTCCATATGCCATAGGGGCAGCCCTTTAACAAAAAAAAAAAAAAAAAAAAGAATAAAAGAACTGAACGAAATGCCCAAACTAAAAACCTATCCAACATCCTTGACCCATTCTCTTCCTCAACCTCTGCATCCAAGCAATCAGGTCCTACCTGTGACAACCTTAGGTCTCTTGAACTCCATCTACTTTCTGCAGACTTCGCAGCCCCTGCCCGGGCCCAGGCTCTCAGCATCAACTGGAGAATTTCCATTAACAGTTCTCTGAACCTCGGTATTGCCCCACACTTTCCAAAGGTCAGGTCAGGGATGACGTCTGTTTTGTTTACCATACCTAGCATCAAGCAGGATACTTGACAAACGGTAGGCCCTCACAAAGATCTTTTTTTTTTTTTTTTTGACAAATGACTAGAGATATTTTTGGATACAGGGAACTAATATAACCTAACAAGAGATAAATAAATCACAAGGTAAAAAGTATGTCATACCTAATTTAAGAGTCTGCAATTATAGATTATTTTGACTCCATATCCTTCCACCACACAGTGATTAGGATCCCTAAAGTTTGAGCTTCATTCATTCACATATTTATTTATCCATTAATATTTCAAATGAAATGCTTATTCTTCATATATTACAAATACTGGGGCTCCATATTTGTGTGGAGGTTTGGAACAAATGCAGTCTAGTAGATTAAAAGGAACTCGAATGCACTTGCCAGGTCCCTGGATAATACTGAATGTTATTGACCCATTTTAGAATTTGTGTTTTAGTACTACGTGAAGAGTGAGGTTTTAAAGTTCAGTGTGTTACACATGAATTCTCAAGTCTAAAGTTATTTCTTTGCATTTTAAAAGTTATGGAGTTCCCGTTGTGGCTCAAGGGAAAAGAACCCAACCAAGATCCATGAGGATGTGGGTTCAACTCCTGGCCTTGCTCAGTGGGTTAAGGATCCAGCATTGCTGTGAGCTGTGGTGTAGGTTGCAGATGCGGCACAGATCCTGAGTTGCTGTGGCTGTGGCTGTGGCTGGCAGCTAAGGCTCTGATTAGACCCCTAGCCCAGGAACTTCCATATGCCACAGGAGTGGCCCTAAAAAAAAAAAAAAAAAAAAAGGAAAAAAAAGTTACGTATAAGCAAAAATTAGAGAATTCATTGTTTAGCATGTATAGCAAGAGCACCGAAAAAAACCTCAAACAAACCCCTCAAAGTCTAGTCATCTCATTGCTTTTACCAAAACAAAAGGCATAGAGCCAAGTCAGCACGCTTTTTTATGGATCTAGTGCTGTTATGTATGGTTGACTTAATTTAATTCTACTCTAAGCTATAATATTTTACGATGTTTATCTCAGAAATTATCACCAGCAATTCTGTTTTAACACTTTGTGATGTTTAAGGGACTGAGTTACTTCAATTCAGTTTAGATGAAGCAAAATTCTTTGTCCCCAAGCAAGGTTAGCTTTGTAACAACATGAAAAGTTTGGATTAGGTTTTGTTTGGCTCTGGTAATAAGTACACCCTATATATTACTATATTATATATTTGCAACAACCACCTTTAAACTCTTATATGCTAAGCCTCCAAGTCAAATCATTACAGAGGAAAATAAAACTATCTCTACTAGATAAAAAGCTGTGGATACCATCTAAGAGATGGAGACTTAGGTTTTTGTAGCTACCTATTTCAGACTATAAACAGAGCAAATTCATCTTTGGCTCATAACCAGGCTGTAAGAGTGCTTCATTCTACATACAGAGACTCTATCAGATACATGTATTGCAAATAATTATCTCCCCCTAATCAGTGGCTTTTTCTTCCCATTTGAAAGTCTCTTTTTGTTTTAATTTTTTATTGAGATATAATTAATATGAAATAAAATGTACACATCTTAAGTGTTTGGTTCAGTGAGTTTTTTTTTTTTTTTTTGGTCTTTTTGCCTTTTCTAGGGCTGCTCCCGCAGCATGCGGAGGTTCCCAGGCTAGGGGTTGAATCAGAACTATAGCCGCCAGCCTACGCCACAGCCACAGCAATGCAGGATCTGAGCCACATCTGCAACCTACACCACAGCTCACGGCAACGCCGGATCCTTAACCCACGGAGAAAGGCCAGGGATTGAATCTGCAACCTCATGGTTCCTAGTCAGATTCGTTAACCACTGTGCCACAATGGGAACTCCTGGTTCAGTGAGCTTTGACAACTCAGTGTGCTATGTAGCCAACACCCAGAACAAGACCTGGAATATGTCCATCATTTCAGAGAGTTCCTTCATGACTCTTTCTAGTTTATTCCCTGTCCCTCTCCCAGAAGCAACCACTTTTTGATCTTTCTCACTACAGATTAGTTTTGTCTGCTCTTATTATACTTTATAAAAATGGAAATTTACAGTGTATTTTTTGTGTGCTTGGCTTCTTTCACTCAAGATAAAAATGCTCCTGATATTCATCCATGTTGTTTTGTGTACCCGTAATTCACTGTTTTATTGCTGAATGTTCCACTGTACGACTGTAGCACAATTTGCCCATTCTCCTGATGATGGGTATTTGGACTGTTTCCAGTTTTGTGCTATTAGGGCTGCTATGAACATTATTGTACAAGTCTTATTTGAACATGTTTTAAATTCTTTTGGGTAAATATCCAGGAGTAAAATTGCTGGGTAATAGGGAAGATGAATTTGTAAGAGACTAAGTGGTTGTACCATTTTTCATTCCCATTAACAATGTATGAGAACTGCAATTGTTCTACATTCTTGCAAGATTTCATGTCATTAGTCGTTTTTTTTGTTTGTTTGTTTGTTTGTTTTGTCTTTTTAGGGCCACACCTGTGGCATATGGAGGTTCCCAGGCTGAATCTGAGCTGTTGCTGCCAGCCTATGCCAGAGCCACAGCAACATCAGATCCAAGCCGCGTCTGAGACCTACACCACAGCTCACAGCAATGCCGGATCCCTAACCCACTGAGCAAGGCCAGGGATCGAACGTGAAACCTCATGGTTCCTAGTCAGCTTCGTTTCCGCTGCACCAAGACGGGAACTCCCAGTCCTTTACTTATTTATTATTATTATTATTTGCTTTTTAGGGCTGCATCCGTGGCATATGGAGGTTCCCAGGCTAGGGGTCCACCGGCCACGGCAACACCAGATCATTAACCCACTGAGC
Source organism: Phacochoerus africanus (assembly GCF_016906955.1). NCBI lineage: Eukaryota > Metazoa > Chordata > Mammalia > Artiodactyla > Suidae > Phacochoerus > Phacochoerus africanus. The sequence goes on from NC_062558.1 coordinate 107,543,492, forward strand.
GAGGCCAGGGATCGAACCTGCACCTTTATGGATGCTAGTCAGATTTGTTAACTGCTGAGCCACAAGGGGAACTCACGTCATTAGCCTTTTAGATTTTAGCTATTCTAGTTAATACTGCAGTGAGTGTTATCTCATGGGTTTAATTTACATAGCCCTTATGACCAATGATGTTGAGCACTTTTTCACGTTTATTGTCAGTTGTTTATCTCCTTTGTGTAGTATCTGTTCAAATCTTTTGCCCATTTTTAGTTTGCTTTTCAGTCCTTGCATTATTTGCAGGTATTCTTCTTATACTCTGGATATGAACTTTTGTCAGATAGTGCATTGAGAATTATTTTCTCCCAAACTATATAGCCTGCTCTTTCATTTTCATCATGATATCTTTTGATGAGCAGAGAGTTTAAATTTTGATGAAGTCCAATATATGAAATTTTAGTTTTATGGTTAATAATTCTTTCTGTGATTTTTTTTTTTTTTTAGGGCCGCATATGGCGGTTCCTAGACCAGGAGTCGAATTGGAGCTCTAGCTGCTGGCCTACACCACAGCCACAGCAATGTAGGATCCTTAACTCACTGAGAAAGGCTAGGGATCGAACCTGTGTCCTCATGGATCTAGTCAGATTCGTTTATCACTGAGCCATGACGGGAACTCCTTATGTTTAATAATTTTTGCTTCTTGTCCAAGAAATCTTTGTCTACTTAAAATCTGTAAAGATATTCTTTTGTTTTTTAGAAGATTTATTACTCTGGATTTCACGTATAGGTTTATGATCCAGGCATAAGTACATTTGGTTAGCTCATACTAACTGTCCATGTGTATTCACTACTTCTAGTTTTATTCAATTGTTTAAGCAGCAACTGTTTTTAAAAGAGTCCTTTTCCCATTGAATTGATTTGTAGATCTATTTTTATCTCATTAGTCTATTTGTCCATCCTTACACTACTACCGCATTGTCTGACATCTGGAGCAAATCCTGAAATCAGCAGAATGAGTCCTCCAACTCTGTTTATCTTTTTTCAAAACTGTTTTGGTTGTTCTAAGTCCTCTGCATTTTCATGTAAATTTTTGAATCAGCTTGTCAACTTCCACAAATATGTCTGCTAGAATTTTGGGGGGGTTGCATTGACTCTATAGATCCATTTGAGGATAGACATTTTTCCACGAAAATGGTATACTGCCCCATTCATTTAGGTCTCCTATAGTTTCCCTCAGTAATGTTCTATAGTGAAGAGGTCTTATGCTCTTTTTGCTAAATTTGTAAGTATTTTATGTTTTCCCGTGGAATCACTGTAAATAAAACTGAATAAATTCATCTCTAAAATAACATGTTTATTTTTAGATGTTTTCCTAGTGATATCGAGAAGGTTTAATTAGTACAAAAGCAGTAAATTGTATTGTAAAAAGCTAAGGAATGATGATAAGTAAAATAGGAAATAAAAACACTGTATTTCTGTGAGTCCCCATTGTGACTCAGTGAGTTACAAACCCAACTAGTATCCATGAGGATGTGGGTCGATCCCTGGCCCCTCAGTGGGTTAAGGATCTGGTGCTGCCGTGAGCTGTGGTGTAGACCACAGACACGGTTCAGATCTGGCATTGCTGTGGCTGTGGTATAGCCCAGCAACTACAGCTCTGATTTGACCCCTAGCCTGGGAACTTCCATATGCTGCAGATGCAGCCCTAAAAAGCAAAAACAAAACAAAACAAAAAACCCACCATATTTCCATCACTAAAGATATTGATATTAATATTTCTATCTTTATCTATAGACATAGCCACCTATATATGCGTTTTAAACAATATAAGTTCATACTGTACAGGCTGTTTTGTAATATACTTTTAAAAAATGGACCTCTACTTTTTCATGTTAATATTCCTATCTAAATTATAGTTTGAATTCAGGTTTCCCCAACTATTCCAAGATATGCTTTACAATCACTTGTCCAAATCAGAATCCAATGAAAAACATGAATTGCATCTGTTTGTTATATTCACAAGTCCCTTTCAATCAAACATAATCAGATATGATATTTACTATGATTGTTAGAAGTTATCTAACTGTAAAGCATATTGTAAAGGCCCATATAAAGTAGTTTTTTCTCATGTAAGTATGTGATTTTTAAGGGGAAGTTAGCTGATATCTAGTACTAATACTATGATTTTAGGAGAAATAATGAATACTAACCTCTGAAAAATAATTAATGAATTATTTATATAAATAATTAATGAATTATTGAATTAATGAATTATTTATATACAGTATTTTCTAAATAATGTAGACATTATTTCTCCATTTTTTTAAAGGAAAATATTTGAGGGAGTCATCAGTGAAAAATTTTGAACTCCCTCACTTATTTTAAAGATGTCAATGAAGTTATCTAGATTTTCAAATTAGGAGTTCCCATAGTGGCTCAGCAGTTAATCAACCTGACTAGTATTCATGAGGATGCGGGTTCAGTCTCTGGCCCTGCTCAGTGGGTTAGGGACCTGGTGTTGCCCTGAGCTGTGGTGTAGGTCGCCAGATCTGGCATTTCTGTGGCTGTGGTGTAGGGTGGCAGTTACAGTTCCAATTTGATCCCTAGCCTGGGAACCTCCGCATGTCAAAAGTACAGTCCTAAAAAGACCAAGAAAAAAAAAAAAAACAGTTTCAAATGAGTCAAAGAGAACAAATATGTTAAAGAATCCATTGGTGGGAAGGTAAGTGGGTACAACCACTATGGAAAACAGTATGGAGGTACTCCAGAAAACTAAATACAGAACTAACATGTGAACCAGCATTCCTGCTCCTGGGGATATATCCAGACAAAACTTTCATTCAAAAAGATACCTGCACCTCTATGTTCATGGCAGTGCTATTCACAATAGCCAAGACATGGCAACAGTGTAAATGTCCATCGACAATGAATGGATTAAGAAGATGTGGTACACATATGTAATGCAACACTACTCAGTCATAAAAAGGACAAACTAATGCCATTTGCAGCAACATGGATGAAACTAGAGATTCGCATTCTAAGTGAAGTCAGAAAGAGAAAGACAAATACCATACACTATCACTTATTTTAGGAATTTAAAATATGGCACAAATGATCTTATTCACAAAACAGAAACAGATCATGGCCAAGAGCAGACTTGTGGTTGCCAGGTGGGAGGGGAGAGGGAGTGGAATGGATGGGAAGTTTGGGGTTGGTGGATACAAACTGTTATATTTGGAATGGATGGGCAATGAGGTCCTACTGTATAGCACAGGGAACTGTGTATGACTGGGTCACTTTGCTGTACAACAGAAATTGAAGAAACATTGTAATTCAACTATAATAAAAAATAATAAAAAAATAAATGTGGTTAAATATTATCTATCGGGAAGAGATCTCGAGTGGCTATACATTTAATATATTTAATTTTAATATATGGAACAATGAGAATAACTTTCAAAAGTTCTTAAAAACAAAAAGAGGTTGGGAGTTCCTGTCATGGCACAGCAGAAACGAATCTGACTAGGAACCATGAGGTTGTGGGGTTCGATCCCTAGCCTTGCTCAGTGGGTTAAGGATCTGGTGTTGCTGTGGTTTTGGTGTAGGCCGGCAGCAACTGCTCCAATTCAGCCCCTAGCCTCGGAACCTTCATATGCCGCAGGTGTAGCCTCGAAAAAAAAAAAAGGCAAAAAAAAAGAGATAACAAGAAAACAACCTAGTGAATTAGGTAAAATTCTCTATACATGCTATTAAGAAGGACAGAAAAAGACAAAGTACATCTATAGTCCAATCATTCATTAACAAGAGAGGTGAATAATGGTTGATTAATGCTTGAAAAAGAGAGAATTCAGCGATAGAAATTTTACTGACTATTACAGTGATCAGGTGGTGTTACTGTATGAATACACAGGTATTCAAAAATCAAGATACCATTTATAAAATAAAACAATAGATTCAGTGCGGTATCTAACAGATTAAATCAGTCTTACAGAACGAGTTCTATTTTATTCAGTAGACCAACAAAGAGAGAGAATAGAATGTTCTCCTTAACACAGTTTCTGATAATCTGAGGGTTTTTTTTTTTTTCTCCCTTTTTAGGGCCACACCTGCAGCATATGGAAGTTCCTGGGCTAGAGGTCAAATCAGAGCTGCAGCTGCTGGTCTACACCACAGCCATAGCAATGCCAGATCTGAGCTGCATCTGTGACCTACACCACAGCTTGCGGCAACACCAGATCCTTAACCCACTGTGCGAGGCCAGGGATAGAACCCACACCCTCACAGACACTCTGTCGAGTTCTTAACCAGTGAAGCCACAACAGTAACTCCTTTAACACATTTATAGGCATAAAGAGCTAAGGCACTCAACTTTGTGGTGAGAGAGGAGCTACAGATATTTTAATTCTGTCCTTAATGTAATCTTTTTTTTTTTTTTTTTGGTCTTTTCTCTTTTTAGGGCCGCATCCGTGGCATACGGAGGTTCCCAGGCTAGGGGTCCAACTGGAGCTACAGCTGCCGGCCTACGCCAGAGCCACGGCAACACCAGATCAGAGCCGCGTCTTCGACCTATATACACCACAGCTCGTGGCAACGCCGGATCCTTAACCCACTGAGCAGGGCCAGGGATCAAACCTGCAACCTCATGGTTACTGGTCAGATTTGTTTCTGCTGCGCTATAACAGGAACTCTGGTAACAATTTTAATTAGCTTTAATTTGCATTAAATGTTAAGAAACTGGCATACCAGTTTACATATGAATCAGATCACCAGGTACGTAGTCATTTCTGTTTTTGAACTTCTAACTCTAATGGTTATGTTCTAAAACCAAGGCAGATGCTAAAGCTGTCTTAAGGTACATCATAAGCAACAGGGATATATTTACTACATATTAAAATTACATATTTATTATTATTATTTTTTTGTCTTTCTGCCTTTTCTAGGGCTGCACCCATGGCATATGGAGGTTCCCAGGCTAGGGGTCTAATCAGAGCTGTAGCTGCCGGCCTACGCCACAGCAACACGGGATCCACGCCATATCTGTGACCTACACCACAGCTCACGGCAACACTGGATCCTTAATCCACTGAGCAAGGCCAGGGATCGAACCTGAAACCTCATGGTTCCTAGTCAGATTCGTTAACCACTAAGCCATGATAGGAACTCCTAAAATTATTTATTTTAATGGAGCACAATCAATCAAGAATTGATGACTACACTCTA